>NC_133616.1:70939181-71251359 GCF_964106895.1 Numenius arquata
CCCTTAACGTGACAAAGTTTTCAGCCTGAACGGCTTAGCCCAGAGCGTGGCCACGTTTTGCTGCTCGGTATGCTCGCCCACCCGCTTGACACATCCGGATAATTTCTTGGGCTCAGCTGCCAGGCCGTGCTCTCTTGCAAACCCGCTGGCTTCACCGCGGCTGCTGCAGAGGCAACCAGCGTTATTGGGCATAAAGCTTGGAGAATGCCAAGTCATTTGGGAAGCTTTACTGTGACCTGAATGAAAAGTACTCTTCCTTGGTCGTGCAAAACAATGAGGCGTTTTATAAAAACTTTTCCTCTACATTCCACCTACCCCTTTTGGATACCCTTGAATGGCTTCGTGTAAAAAGGCAGTGGGCAACGTGTACTCAGTCCAGATGGAAAAATCTTCTGTGAAATCTCATGTCGGCGCAGTTCTTAGGCTTTAAAATATGCAAACGAGGTGAAGATTGCAAGGCGAGTCAAAGCTTGTTCTTGCAGTAGCAGATTCTCACACAAAATTTATGGAAGGCGGGCAACAAGCAGATTGTCATCTGTAGTCCTCAGGAAGGTGCTTAGCTTGAGTTTTTATTAACCATTATTTAAGATTTATTAAAATCTTAATTTTTTTTTTTTTTTTTTTATATTTCTCACCAGAACTCCGCCGTGCCGTGAGGAGTAGCTTGTGGAAGAAAGAAGCTAGTATCCATGAACATGAGTATGGACCAGAAGAAAACATTGATGAAGATACATTTAAAAAGACATGTACTGTATGTGGCCATGAATTAACTTATGAGAAGATGTAGTGCAATCTGCTTTGTTGTTGTTTTTTTTTTTTTTTTCCCTTAATTGCATTGTATTTTTAATGATATTTTGTATTTAAAGTCAAATAAATGCTAATTATGAAGCAGCTGTGGCCAAATTCTGTGAAGAACGACGTTCTTACTGTACAGAACAATAAGCTTCGGCTATTAAACTAGATCTTGGGGTAGGATGTAGCACATATTTAACAGTTGTGTAAATTGGTACCCGGTTGTAGGCCAGAAGATAAGTTGGTAATCGTTCTACTTCATACGCTGATGAAATTAACTTCCCACTACTTGTCTGCTTCCCTTGGAGGAGGAAGGGAAGCCATGCTTTGAAGCCTCCATGCTTTGTCCTAACTGGAGCCTGGTTTCCAGTTACTGTTGCCGTGGGCGGGCAAAGGGCAATTAGCTGGCAAAGCCCCTCCTCCGGTGGTTGGAGACCATGTTGCAAGGCGGGTTCTGCCGCCTGGGCTTGGAGACTCGACTCCATTAAAGGAGAATTCTCCCTCTAAAGGAAAGCTGCGTGCTCCTGGGGAGATGCTGACTCATCTCTGCCGTGCTTCACAGGGGAGGGGCCCTCAGGGTGTCCCCTCCCTTTGGAGCAAGAGACAAAGGTGACTCTTGGCATTAAAACTTCGCCCTTTTCATTTACAAATGGCTGACAAATACCTCTCTTTGGGGGGTGGGGGGAAGCAGCATTCCAATGCAGATCGCTCTTAAGTGCCCCCAAATGGTGTGTGCTTTCAACAGAGGGTGGGCTTTCTTTCAGATCGCAAATCTGCGTTTCTCACTGTTGGGGGATGCTCCTGGGAAGGGGTGAACGCCCTGCCTTTGTTTGTCATGGTAAATAGGGCAGATCTCCGGTGAGGACCCTGGAGACTGAGGGGCGCCTGGGCCACGGTGGGGGGTGGAAATGAAAGGGGAGAGGAGGTGTCTGGAAGGGCAGATGATGGTTCTACTAACAGTTCTCCAAAGCCTTCCCGCCGAGCGCAGAGGACTCGGGGCCACGTAAGGCCTAGCAGATGGGTTGGCAGGAGGGCAGGAGGCAGGAGGCAGGCCCTGGCAGAGCTTTCGGAGGTAGCGTGGTGTCTTGGGTCCCGAAACCGCCCAGGCTCTAGAGGGGAGGTGTGGAGGGAGAAATTTCCACAGCAGGAGCGGCTGCCACCGGCAGCACGCATGCCTGCCTCGGGTGGGGGAAGCCTGTGAGATCAGCCAGGCGGTGGCGGCTGGTGTGGTGTTAGTCATGGTACCAGCATCAGCGCCGGGGAAACCAAACCGCTCCCAGTGCCCACCCCCCCCCCCCCCATCCCCAAAAATAGGTAGGACAAACACTCCCGGTGGCAACCTGCTTCACCTTCATTTATTTTTGTCTTTAATTGTGCATTTTTTTTTTTTTTTCCAACCACACCACATTTCTACAGCATCTTTACAGCCATCCACCACCTCACGCTTTCAGTTAGCTGCTGGTATCACTACGCAAGCCTCTCCTCCTCTTCCCTACAAAGCCAACCCGTTTCCCCGTCGAGTCAGGTGGACGCCCCTGGACCTACAAAGAGGGGAAGGTGTCCAACAGACTCGAGAAATGTAATCAAAGCCCAAGGCTCACCATGGAAGTCCAATCACTTGGGAAAGACATCGCTATTTGGTTTTACATCGTAGGATTATGCATTTGCAACTGGATCCCCAGCACTCGCATTCGTCAAGGCTCAGAGGAAGTTACAGGTTTCCTAGTTCTAACTGCATTATCAGTTTGACAGAAGTCACATTTATAGTCAGATCCCCACCATTAGTTAATATCAGACCTCTGATAACTGATCCGAGCCAGTGAAAAAACTATTAAACCCCAATTAAAACCTCTACAGTATTAAATGTTTCTTTAAAAATAAACCCAACAAAACCCCCTATTTGATTACTCAAGAACATTAAGAGAGAGAGATTTGAAGCAAAAAGTCTGCGCATACCTGACAAAACCCTCGCATAAAGCAGTTACAACAATTAACAGTATACCCTGAAAGAATGGAGGGATCGGTCAAATCAGAAAGGGTCAGCAGAGAAAGCAGAAGTCACAGATCCAAGTCTATGAGGACATACTGGGTTGCTACAGGCCACACACAAACTTATGTCAACATTCAAAGTAGGAAGTTCCATTTTTCACCCTCCTCGCTTGATCAGGAGGTCAATTGGTCAACGTATGGATGAAATGCATTACTAGGTATAATACTTGAAAAAAACAAACTTGTACAGGAACAAAATTACTCAAAGCTCATCACTTTCTAAGCTTAAAACTGAATAGCACTGGGTATGAAGTTCTTTTAAACATTCATCTGTGGAAGGAAGAGACCATGAACAGCCTGGAAGTACACCGCACGCCGACGGAGCTGAGCACCGAAGACGGTGTCTTTGCTATTCATCACTGCTTACCATAACACGGACCGCTCTGGTGTGGCCGTGATGGTGTTTGCGTAACTCAGGACTAAGGCTACTCTGCTTTCAGGTTGTGTTTCCCCAGTCTAAGTTGCCGCCTGTGAGATACTACTTAATTTAGCACCAAAACGCTTTCCGAAGACATAGGAGCCACATGCTGTTGTCGCATTTTATAGCAAGGGCAGGGCACCAGATGCAGCCACGGCAAAGCAGTTGTTACTAAGCCAGATGAGGTGAGGGCACTCAGTTCATCCACCGTCGTCACCAGAAAGATTTCTGGCAGCACGGCAGGCCTGCAGGTCCGGCACCAGCACAAGTTTGGCAGCCCGACTAGTTACAGGCTGGAACAAAGGAACCAGCTGAAGACTGCCCTTCCCTCTCCCCTGGCACCCGGGGCTGGAGTTTCCAATGCCCAGGCAAGGCTTGCAATACAGAAGTCAAAAGTTTGTTCCACCAGCTCTTGCTTACAGTCTCTGTTCACCAGCGAAGACCGCTGCCAGGAGCAGGTCAGGATTCTTCCACTGTACCCCAAAAAGGATTGCCTTTTTCAAAAGTTGTCCAGGAAGTTCCTCTACCGATTGTTTATAGCTACTGTAATAAGACACTAGACAATACATTTAAAAAACATATTTCAATTGTATTACAACCACGTTTGTTCAAACGGTGAAAATCTAGCTGGCTTGGTAATAAACAAATCCATATGCTCTATACTACTTTAAAAGCTTAACTCAAGTGTTTCATATGCCCAAAGGTAAGACACTTTTCCTGTGCCATACTAGAGAGCTTACCACACTGCTCACTGAGAAGGTGCATTCCCTTTCATACTCACAAAACACTATGAACTGTTTCCCATTTCTGCAATTCCTTGGAATAAGGGCCAGGCAGAGGTAAAATTCTATTGTTTGGGGTTTTTTTTGTTTGGTTTTTTGCCTGATTTTTATTTTTATATAAACAATGTGGGCGAAACAAAAATATTATCATAAATTCAAGAGTAAAATCAAATTAAAAGATGATGATAAGAATTCATACTTTACTTCATGTCTATCCCCTATCAGTTGTATCTTGTAAGGCTTATGATGCTTACACAGTTTGCTGTTGGTTAGAGTACTGTACTGTTTTATATACGAGCACATGAAAGCCAGTTTTAGTCAAAAAGTTTCTTGCATCCCCATATCACGTTTTCCTATTAAAAAAGAAAAAATTAAATTCATGGAAGTCCTGCAGACAAGAGTCTGCCCCTGAAGAATCCTCAGGCCTGCAGCGCACAGAACTGCTGAAACACAGCCAGTATGTGGTGGTCCAGTTCAGCCGTAAACAGGAGGTTCTCCAGGGTAACCATGTACTGCTGGATTATCTGGTGATGCTGGCAGATAAAAAACAAAACACAAAACTTTACTGTTTTCATTTATCCTTATATAAGAACAGGCAGAGAAGTCAGGACATGTAAGAATGACAAGTCAAAGGTTTTCATCACAATTGTTAAGCGCATCTCATTTCCACAACACAAGGAAAGCATAGTGCAGAGCCACTACTGACTGGCAAGAAGAAAGCACGTGCTGAAATCCTCTTGAGAAGCACTCTGCTCCCTCTAGCTCTTCACTCCTGGACCCTGAATTGTGTGCAGGATACATGCAACTGTGGAGATCTCTTAGGAGAATCATGGTATTTGCTTTACTCTGAAGGCACATCTACTACCAGAGAAGGGTTCAGCTCAGGGGAGAATTATACCACCACTCCCATATCCTCTGCTTGTGCAGGTATGATTTTCTATTACTATCACTTTCATCCAGCCACCCGTGCTTGTTACCTGATTTAATACAGAGCCAAGAACTCAAAAATTATTTTTAACAGATATCTATGCATCTCATTAAAGGGAATTCTGCAATATTTTAATCAGCTTATTTAGAAGACATCTATTTTAGTATTCTTGTTCACTCACCCTATAAACACACAGTTAAGAGAGGCTCAGAAAAATTCATAATCACATCTCAGTATCTTTTTGCAGTCCACTGATGGTGTGGGAATCAATCGAGGGCCAGTCATGCCACCAGCCTGTGGCAGAGATGCGGCCATATGAGCCTTCGGAGAAGACGTGCTGCTGCCACCTACTGCTTCTCCCATGGAGTGCTTAGCTCTCTAGTCACAAAGCTCCTCCATATCCTGCAGGTCCCGGCCCACAGCCTTCCAAACCCACACGTGAAACTTACCTGCAGGAAGATCTGCTGCAGCCTCTCTATACAGCTCTTGTACCAAGGAGTAAACACATCAATCCCACCAGTTTCACAGCGCACTAAGTGCTCAGTTAACAACATAATGAAACGCTGCAGAAGAGGAAAAAAATACTTTTTCAGTATTATGAATAACTATTCACTGAATTCAGTCTTGCCAAATGAAAGCAGTTTCCTAACCTCAGGTAAGAGGATCTGGGGGACAGAAGCTTTGAACAGCAATGTGAAAATAGTTATTTTGCTTGGCAAACACTGAATTTAGTAAGGAAATAAAATCCAGTTACCTTCTGGTTGTTCAGGAAACTGTATGCTAGCAGAACTCCCTTGTTCCTGAGCACTTGAAACTGAAGAGATGCTGCTCAGCAGCACTCTTTGCAGGGGAATTATGTGGATTGACCCTAACCCATAGTAATCAACCCCTTCCCATAGTCTTATTCCAAGAAGATGCCCGAGATACAAGTGACACTGAAAGCTTACAAATCCAGTAACTTTAAAACCTAAAAGTGAGAAGAGACTTTGCCCATCATTACCTGGAATATAACAAGGAAGAGATTCTTTTGCTCGCTCTGGGCAGACTCTACTTTCTCCTGCAAGCGCTCTATCTGCTCTTCTAGTGGTCCATCTTCCCGATCGCTACTTCGGTCATCGTCGTCGTCATCATCATCACTGTCCCGCTGTAAGTGACAACACCACAAGACTGACTAGACACCTGGCTACCTGTGAGTACTGTTGATGCCCTGTGGTTCCACGTGTGAAAAGGTCTGCAAAGCAACTGAAGAGCAGCAGCTGAACCTGCTCTGTAGCCTGTTAAGTATTGTATTTTATTTTGAATATAGTTCAGCAAAGAAATTTGGAAGCAAAAATGCCAATATAGGCAAGCCCTGAAAACAATTATCAAGGTTTCAGAGAAAGCTTGACAGAACAAGCTTAAAGATTTACTAGTCTTTTATTCAGTGGAAACACAATAAAAGTTAATACTCCTGCTGACTTTATCATTACCAGATAATGAACAGCTTTTTTAAAAAAGGAGAGGAAAAAAAATCCAGTGTAGATTTTAAAAATTGTGTCCACTGCAGCAGGGCAGGTAATTCATTCAATGAACGGTTCTGAAGTCTCAGGCATCCACAAAATAAAGTACTTCTGTGCAAGAACTCAGATGAACCCGGCTGGTTAGCATAAAAGGAAGACTAGAGACTGTAGTCTACGGTGTTAAAGTAGGAACTCTCTATATTTGTGATCAAAAGGCATGCTCTCAGACTAGAAAGGCTCAGCATGGAAAGCAAACTACTAATTAGGAACATTGCATATTCTCATTGCCTCACATCCAAAACAGAACATCCCAACAAAACCACAAAAGACCCATAAGTACCAGACTTGGGAGCTCAGGTAATGAAGTCTTACACAAGACTACAAGGGATGTAGGAGGAAAGGCAGAATCTGATGGGATTATGGTACACTCAAATAAAGATATTGCTTCAGTCTCATAGGATTGTTTCTGTGCAAAAACACCTGTAAGTTAGCAGCTCAAAACTTCAAATATTTGTAACTTGTGTTATATTTGTCAGCAGCTTGTGACATATACAGACCCACGTGTTAACTCACCTACTGCGTAGCAGATGAAACTCACAATCAGAAGATAGTTACAGCTCTGAATCAGCGTAAAAAATACAAACAACTTACCAGGGCAAGTGTGAGAATTTAATTTTATTATCTCTATAGGAACTTCCTTTTTCCCCATCTACAGAGGTTTCCTGAACTCAAAATGCTAAAGGACCAATAGGACCTAAGAGAAAGCATGTAAGCCTTGGACTTTTTCTGTAGTAAGACAATCCACATTATGCTGGGGACATCAAAACTTGACGGCTCACTTCCTCTAAAAGGAATGGTCATGCAGCAGAGCAACAGCCTGCAGAACTACTCACTGTTGCATACAAATGTTTCTTCCTGGCACAATGTTTATTTAAAGTACTCAGTAATAAAGAGCCGCAGCAAGAGACAAGTACAGAAATGAAAACACTGGTGTATTTATTTAGAGACGCCAGAGAAGCTCTTTGCCTCACAGTAAGATCAATGACTGCATCTAAGTCTTCAATAATCAAGGGAATTTATTAACTGCTGATCAATGCAGACTGAGGATGCAAGCAACAAGGATGGTTGTTGCTGGGAGTGAAGAAAACAAGAGGAAGGGGCTGCGATAACCAACACTGCCAAACTGTGACGTATTAGTGGCCTCTCAAAAGAAACTTCTGGAAAAATGACCAACTTGCGCAGGTTTCTTGAAAAGCCATCAGCAGGCTCTCTGCCGTGTGCCAAATTCTCACATTAACTTCATCCAATGTTTTGTAGCTAGCTACGGGTTTTATGCAGATAATCATACTCACAGACTACATAAGAACATGGAAATTCTCTCTTGCTTTCTAACTCTCAACTTGTCTATCAACTGACGCCATTCTATCACGATGAAGTATTGCATTCAGCCACTCCTCCTTGGGCCCCATCTTTTGCAGCTGCCACAGAGAACACTCTCTCACCTCATTTTACTATCCCACCTGGGACAACAGAACACAACAGTGGCTACTCGCTCATCTGTTTGTTGTATAAAGGAACCCAGATCATGCAAAGGTACTCAGAAAAATAAGCTGGAAGGAGGAAGTCACAGATGCCAGTGTCAGAATCCAGCAGCATCCATCAGAAGAACAGTAACAGCCAACTTTTCAACAGCAAATAGCTGTTTCCGTGCACTTCTGCATGGAAGCCACAAGAGTACTCTTTAACAGAACTTACTGTAAATAATTTTCAACTGTTCTTATTGTTATCTAATAAGGTAACTGGAATCCAGATTAGAAGGCACGTGGAAGACATGCTCGTATTGGAAGAGAAACCTGTGACAGAAAACTTCAACACAGCAAACACATATGAATTCCCTTAAACGTTTTACTGAATTCTTAGGTTACAGCCGCCATTAGAAAGGCAGACTGAGAACACGCACCCAGCTTTTGATGTTTTAGTGCTAAGATGACCACGTCTGCGGATATGCTTCCTGAAAAACATATTTATCCAGTCCTTCCCAAAATCGTATGTGCATCACTCTGACGGCATGCAGGCTTGTATGCATTAGCTTAAAATAATTAAAAATTGCAAACAAATTACTCACTCTTTTGTGCTGCCTGGCCAATCTTGCCTTAGTCTCCTCCAGTTCTTTGTGAATCTTCAGAACATGCTTGTTCATCTTACGAATTGTGGAATGTAAGATCTCCCAGATATAAAACCTAGGAAAGACACAAAGCTCAAAACGCTACATTACACACTACTCTAAGATAGAAAACTAAATGTAGTTTCTTTCAGAAAAATGTATCTAGGGGAATTAAAATATTTAGTATCATTTAAGACATCTACTAGAGTGAGCAAACACTCGGCATTTAGGAAAGCATACCTGTAATGTAAGAAAGCGTAACAACCATCTTTCCTGTATTTTGCAGTACACTTCCAAACTAATGTTGTATTTCATACACATACTCCAAGATTACCAACACCAAACTGACTTCTCAGACCAAACATTTCTCCCATTCTCAATAAGCAACGAATCAATGGTTGTACAAATCAAATAACCCAACCAAAGACCAGGACCACACTAAGCTAGCAGCTACATAACACACAGCAACAGACTTTGTCTAGAAATAGTCTCAGTGTTGTTCTGCTTTGGCAGTTCTGCTTAGAGACTACTTGCAAAATGACATGCTAGCAACATTCTTGCACTGTCAGGTAAACTTTCATACCCCAACTCAGAAAGAAAAAATGCTAAAATACGTATTTTGTAGAAGGAACAAAAGCTTACTTGTACTTTTTTCTTCCACTACTCAGTTTTAATAGATTAAACTATATACTGGCCACTTAAAATAGTAATTAATAGACAAATAACAACCCAAGACAAATTCTTGTTACCTAGTAAAATCATGTGCAAGCTCCGAAGAGAAGATCCAGTTTGCTACTGCAGCACAGTCAACAATTTGTGTCCGAATCATCTTGTCCACAAGCACAGCAATCATCTGTATTTTGTGAAAGACATGATAGTCATTCAAAATAAGAAAAGGGCTTGCACATACAGTCTGTGTGAAGTATTCCAGCCTCACACAAAACCAGTGACGGTTTGATGCAACTCTATGCTAGTGATATTACCGGGTAATTTCAAATACTTTAGGAAGCTGGGTTGCCTAGCCTAAAACTGCTCAAATCGGGGATTTATATTAATTACGTAAAAAGCATTCTGATTTTGTTTAACAACCCTGTCTACCGCTGGTGAAAGCAATGTATGTTCGTTAACATACATGATTCCACATAAAGCAAAAAATACAAGCATCATAGTTGGAAGTGAGGCCTCAGAGACACAAGTCCCAGTATTTCACATCAAAGTACTCAGACCAGAGCATGTATACCTGTCAGATGACCATAAAGAAGGAGCTACTGTTAGCATACTCTCCTTGAACCGCAACAGTCTTCAAATGTGACAGTAAGCTCTTCTCCACAGGACCTATTAATTTCAGGAGAAAGCCAGCGCTGTGCAGCCAATGGAAGTGTGTGCTTGGGAGAGGTTGCAAGCAACCTAGCAGGCAACTGCAGAGAGGAGTTACTGACTAAAGCAGTTGCAAGCTGTTCAGAAGAAAAGCTTATCTTAGTTACTCAAGTGCTTCAATGCCACAGTATCTAAGAACCACAGCCTGCACTGTATATATCCTTACAACCACCCATTGTCAAATAAGGAAGTGTAACAAAACTCCTTTTAAGGAAGGAAAATTAAAATAACTGAATGAATCATACAGAAGACTCAGCGCTCAACTTTCAAGTCCCAGGATAGCATCCTATGCTCTATTTGTCTTTCTCTATTGCCAGGAAGAATTTCTGATTACTGAGCCTGATCTTTCAAGAAACACAGACCTGGGTTTTTGGGAAAACATTTCATCCCAGAGTTTCTCTTCATGAAGTCACTACCGCATCCTTACTTACTTACAGGTCCAGGGACCGCTGATCCTTATGGCTAAATCACTATCTGCAGCATACATCACTCATTAGCACTTTATGTCTTGCGAATACTGCCTGATAGTCTGAACTAAATCAAAGGACATTCCCATAGACACGGGAGTAGACCAAGCGGCATGAAAATGGACTCTGGACAAGTGTCCTGCTCTCCAGGCACCATTTCTTCTGTGTGCCAGGGAGGCCGTGGACTCAGAAAAAGCAAAGTGCTTGACCAGAAGCAAAAGACAGAACTGCAATAAATGCAACAGAGGACAATTTAAGTTCCATGATCAAGTAGAACAGCAGACCTTCCTAACTTTTGCACTTGGTGTTTTTTAAAGCGATCTTGATTTATTCATAAAAGTCTAACATGACTCTTTAGTCTGGGTTTGAAACCTCCATCCCAATTTGAACACTCCATCCAAAGTTGCAGTTTGGTCATGCTGCAATGCAAAGGAATGAAGAGGAAACGGATATCAGACTGAAGCAATGTAATTTTTTCTGATCTAGTTAAGTGCCAGTAAAAAGTAGGTCAGACTAATCGTCACATTTTCAAGGTCAGTAATTTGAGTAGGAAGTTTAATTTATTTTTAAAAATCCTGCTTTTTGATGGTTTTACTGTACTTAGAAAAGAGGTGACATCTTGCACAGGTAACTTCCTGGTGCTCAGCTTTTCCCCTAGGGAATGGACCACAGGTCCAGCAGCAGATGCAACGATTACCCCTCGTTCTCAGTGGCATCGCTTCTGAAAGTCTGGCCTATGCAGCTGTGAGATACAACCCACTTCCAAGCACAATAAAGTGCAACACAAACACACCAGTAAGCAATATGTGAAATAAATAATACAGGCAAATTCAGCCTGAGTTCTTATCAATTTCTATTTTTAGAAAAATAATAGCTGAGGGAGAAAACAACTGCTTTTAAGAAACTGAACAGCTTAAACAACTGAGGCATTTTTCATAGGTCTTTTCGGGTGTTACTTCCTCTGGCTCAAGAATGAACATGATCATGGCACTGTCAGACTGATCTGTCCTGAACAACCACTGACTGCAGCTCACTGACTACTCACTCTGCCCACACACAACAGTGACTCCAACATGAGCTTTGTCGAATAACTGTATGGCTTTCACAAGTAACTGGAAAAAAAAAAAAAAGGCAAAAAAAAAAAAAAAAAAAAGCCCTAAACCGGCCCAGGTTTCCACACTCCTAAGAACTTGGCCTGCTTTTGATACGAGATCTACATGTTATTCCAATTTACACATCTACACTTTTTACCAATTTTGAACAGAAACATGACTTTAGCAAGAGTTAATCTCTTGTACAACAAACAGCATAGTATGAATCTGAGTCAGAATGACAGCCTTTGCTCTCCCTCAATGAACTCTGAGGAAGAAATGGCCTCACTGATGGTATATCCTTTATGTCCAGCCTTCATTTTAGGCACTAGTAACAACAGTAAATACAATTTGAACTTTCCTTCAAATAAGATGACAATAGACAAGTTATTTTTATAGGATATAAAGCAAACTGTAACTTTTTTTTTTTTTTTAAGTATGACCTCTGTGAGTTGAAACTCACAAAAATACTTGACATTGCAACCTCTTACCTGTGGATGATTCTTCCAAACCTCATATACAACCCTCAGAACATGGAGTTTCCCCTCATCACTTTCAGCAAGCGTTTTGAAGACTTCATGAAACCTTTTAACAGATGTAAGTAGTCAGTGAAGGTGCTGGGATCGGGTCAAGAGAGCAGCAGATGGAGGGCAAGTGGTTTAGATTGGCCAAAAGAAAATTTTTTACTATCTGCAGCCATTCTTGAATAACTATTCCCTGGAAAATATAACTATCTTGAGCTAAAACAGGCTACAAAGACACGACAGATCCTAAGAGCAACTTAAATCTTAGTGGCGAACCTATTCCCTGAAGCTGAGCTACATTTCTCATACTCTTAAATGCAGGAGGCACTTTCATGCTTCGTGTGCTTAGCTATACACAGCTGGAGCAAAATTTGCTGCCTTTTGAGTCTTACACCTTACTATTGATATATGTTTCCATAACTTCAGACACTTATCCAATCTGCCCCTTTTTGAAGGAAATGCTGCCAAAAGCCTCTATTTTAGCAGAGTTAGGCTGACTGCTACACAGCATTCACAACCCAGCTTATTGTAATCTAACTATAAAGCGTTAATAGGCTATTTTTGATCTCATGGCTGCCACTGCTGGTGTGCAGTAGCAAAAATACCATGGTTCAAGTGTTCCTATCATCCTGCCTCTGGCACTACTGATGGCAGGTTACTACGTACAGATTCTTATCAACATTGCCTCTATGAAGCTCCCAAGTGCATGTTTTTGTAACAGCTTTATATATCTTTAAGGACAGATAGAAAAATAACTCATTAAGATGCATGTGACTACCTTTCATGTATCAGGACCACTTAAGAGCAACTCCAAAGCACACAGGATTAGAAATCAGCTATTTTTATCTCATGTTGCTAAAAAAGGTGCAGTAAAAAAAGCGTATCTTTAAGAGATGCACTCTGAATTATTTTAGAATGGATTTTACTGTGCTTTGGTAGATAAAAGAAGATTACAGCAGATGTCTTTGAAGTTCATTGCTTTCTTTTTTTCTTCTTTTTTTATACAGATGTAACTGTTCTAGAGTCATATTCATAGTAGAATATATTGCAGTGGGAACTACCCAGTCAATCAAATGTAAGGAGAAATCCTTGTTCCTCACCATAATGAGCAAATGAGTAATTCTAAAATGAAATAATATTCAAACTCATTGTTTGATTTACATCACCTGGCTGTAATATATAAATTTCTATTAATTGCATTCACATATATAACCTAGCATTTACACTACCATTCCTTCAGTAAGTAGTGTCATTAGCTGTCCTAATCATATTGCATTATGGAGCATCTAAAATGCTGCTGAAGCTTGCAGTCCAGTTCTTTCATCATGCATTTATCTGCCAGAATTAAACAGTTCTGTAAGCCCCAAAATAATGCACATATTACACTTACTTTGCCAGGGCACTGAAAGAGTGGCTGAAAGACTTTGCAGCTAGATGGAGCAGAGTCTGAACAAAGACTTCTATTTTCAGAGGGTTGAAGGTAAATCCTTCATCTGCAAGTTATTTAAAGTTGAAACTGTAAGTACTTCAAGTAGAGCACGTAAGCTACTCATAAAACTCATTTTTAAATTGGTTTTAACTCATTTCACAAAAAAATAGTTTCGTCAACAGGGTTTTGCAAGGCTGAGCAGGGAGCTAGTAAAGGCTCTCTGAAACGTGCAGATCTTCAGGCTCCCATTTTGCCACAGAGAAAATACGCAAAAAGAATTCCAGGTCAGTGAGGAAGCCATCAGAGACACAGCCGCCCTACCAACACCTAACAGCTGTGATGGACAGCAGCAGAGAAAGACAGCAAAGGAAACTGCAGAGCTATGCATCAAGCTGGTGGCCTGGCAGACCATAAAGAAGGGAGAGTGGATAAGGAGAGGGGAAGGTGAGGATGATCAGGGTTCAGAGCCTGGCTATTTATGACATGGGAGAAGGGTGCAGCAAGTATGCATAGCAAATATGGGTACTATGGATGAACGGTGCCAAGTCCTCTCCTCTAGCTGCAGCTAAATGCAGCTGAGGACAGGCAGGAGGGAGAGCACCCAGTAATGGCTGGTGCCTAAAGCAAATCGGGAAACATGACAGTGGATCCCAGGGCAGAAAACCAGATCATTGCTGCTCTCTGCTTGCATAACAGAACACTTGCAAACATTACAGAAACACTGAAGCTGTCCCCCTTGCAAAGATCACTTCTTAAATCTGTCTCACACTTCTCACTCCCTAAAACACACAGGCTTTAGGAGTCAATGCTGTCTGCGGCTGCAAAGCGGAGTCCCATGGTGAGTTTGTATCTATTGAGGACTACAGCCAGCATGCTGGCTATCTTCTCTGTCGTGGGACTGCACCGCAGCGAGGGAAGCTCTCAGACAGGGCACAAGCACTGAGGCTCAGGGGTAAGGATATCAGCATGAACTGCACTCTGTTGCTGAAGACAAAGGAAATGTTAAAATTCTTTCATGGTACCTCTGTCAATAATCACAAAAAAACACACCTCAAGCACCAGGTTAACTCTGTTAAGAAAAACAGGCCTGCCTCTGCATATAAAATGTGTACAAAAAACTCTAACAATGGTGCGTTATTTCTATTTACTGATAAATTGAAACCAACTGTTAGGAGGGAAAGTGTACAGTTCTGTTAATCACCACACTCATAGCTCCAAAGGATGGTAAATCAGTCTACACACAAAAGAAATTAGGACCTACCAAAGCCTAACAGCATATATCTTACCATCATCATCATCCTGGTTTGGATTAGGCACATCTTTTAAAATGCTGAAGATTTCATCATTACTGGCCTTATTTTTAATTGCAATTGTTAAACAGAGTGCCACAGTATATCCGGGAAGAGACCCTAAACGAAAGCAAAGAGGTCAAAAATACGTAGAAGGCAAGTGAGTATTTTTAACATCAGCTTGCCTCTCAGAGAAACAAACACATCTTCCAGCTACGCCTAAAACCAGCTGGTTCCGGTATCATTGTCCACATTGCTATTCCATAAAACGGCTCCACACGTTTCCTGGTCTGCACTTTAAATTCAAAACTTTCAGTAGAACCTTTAGAGCTGAGGTCAGTTAATCACCCTCTCATCTAAAGCTCTACTTCAGCTTCCACCAGTTTCCTAAAAATACAATACTTCCTTGTTTTTTCTCACAGTATCATTGATGAACACACTTCTATGCCTAGGATTGTCTTTATACCGAGTAATGAAAGGAATAACAAGGTATCTCTCTACCTTCTTCACATCATTTGCTGCCTCTGTATGCTTCATTAAACCAAGTTTACTGGTAAAATCTTTACTGCTTCACGGAGTTCAAAAAATAAAGACACATTATCACCTCACATGCTGACTTTTGCATAATATTGTGCCCAAATAGGGAAAAATAGACAATTTTCCAATTTTAAGACTTCTGGCTGCACAACACTACAACCACCTCAGCGACAGTAACTGCATATATCTGGATTTTCTTTTCTTCCTGAAGTAACAAAGAGGATTCCACTACAGAGATCCAGGCATAATATATATTAATTGCTCCCATGAAGCGTATTTACCCATATGAAAATAATGAACATTTATTTAATCTGTATTCTTCTTTATGAAGACAACTGATATTACAGTCAATCTACTGTACTTCCTTGCTCTGAAACACTATTTTCTTCAACTTGATCCCTCAGTAACTTTAATACTTACTATTACTTTCATCTCCATATTTGTAAATGCACACTGGATTAGCAGGACTGAGGACAGAAAAACTTGCAGGAACAATGTCTATTATTCGCTGATGGTAGGAGAGTCTGGAAATAACATATTTCACAGCGGTACAATTAAAATCGGAATAATACCAGGGCTAATTCTAAAGTGACTGCTTTAGAATGGTTTTCCTGTATTTAACTCTCACAGAACAAAAATCAGGATGTTTATACAACAGAATGGTAGTTTGCCGGCTAGTAAGGGCTAAGTAAACCAAACTTACTAGAAGATGCTTTCTGTTTGAACTTCCTGATGTTAGAGTTTCATCCTTATACAATTAATTTGGTTTGTGAAGATTTAGAGTCTGACTGGTAGAAAGTTTTGTACAAAAACCTAAGATGTGCTGCAGAAAACTATTAAGATGTTGTTATTCAAAGCAGAAAAAAAACATTAAACTGGACATCTTCATTTTACTTTCCAGCTTATTTCACTCCCACAAAGACTTAATTTTGCTACGAGAGTTTTCAGTGAAATGGAAGAGTGGCACAGAAAAACTGCATTCATTTTGCAGTGCAATACTTTCACGCTTCCTGTACTGAATTCACCCGAAAACAGACGAATGTTTTCATGTAGGATGCTGAGTAATAGAGCAAAGTGTTCAAAAAGGCTATTTCTCTCTTCTATACCCCTCTATCTCAACAATTTTAAGTCCAGCCTTCTTTGTATACTCTTGTTAGGTTTGGGGTTTTTGTTTGTTTGGAGAGTTGTTTGTTTTAAGGTCAATGAACATTAGAGGTATCTAAAAGAATGAAGATTAGATTCTCAGTTTTTAATATAAGTAATGATCAGTTCCCTCCATTTCTGTGAATGCTGAATACTTTCCAGGAATATTGTCTAAACTCTATTCCTTTCCATGCCTATTGTGAAGCATGTCTTTTTGTAACTACAGGTGTGCACACCTAGGACAGACAGCTCACTATCATCTGCTCCTGTTTCTCCCTCCCTCTAAAGTAGTGTCTCAAGCGTTCTACGACTGGCAAACCAGATTAAAATCATACAAACAGCAGACTCATCTCTTAACTGAAACTGAATTGTAAGAACAGAGACACCTAAGACAAGAGTCAAGTGAAAAGGAATCTGACAATATCCAGAAGCAAAGACCAAACTTTGCCTTGAATGCAACCATCAACAGATCTTACTTACCGCATGCACTTTTCCAAAACCTCCCTCACAAATTTGGGTTTGGGCTTTTCAAGGTCCTGAGTAAGACAATCTGACCTATCAGAGGACAGAATATGATAGCTTTTAGCAAAAGAATTTGTGCTTTAGTCTCTTTTTGGCTTGGTCTAACACGTACAGAACAATCCTGGTCTAAGGAGAACTGGAGTGCTTGACACAGTTTCACAGTGTAGGCAATTTTAAGACAATAAGCAAGTTTATCACTATTTCCTTATGGGCCATTAGCATTCTTGGAATTTCATCTTTGTGTGATATATTTTCAAGTAGCTTCCCTTCCCCCACCAGATTAAAAATAATCTGTGCTTATGGTTCGCTGATTTCCCTTTCCTTAGGAAAGGAACCTGGTGTGATTTCATAGCCTGTTCCTCCTCACATGAATTTTTGAATTCAGATGCTGATTTCAGATGCATTACAGATAAAGAAGTCTTAAATACTGTGAGATTTGTGAAAAATAGCAGCTTGTGAGAGAAACTCATAGAAGTATTGCCATTGAGGAACATCCAGGCAAATGAAAACCAGCTCTTTGAAGACTGCTGCCTGGTTAGTCAACATGGATACACACTAGGATAGCCAGTAAGCACTTAACTCCAGATGAGGACAACACAACAAACTTAAGTAAAGCTACAAAAACGTATCACAAGAAGATCTGCATGCCTCTCCACAAGGACACTTGGGCAGATCAGCTGTGGAAAGCATGTACAGCAGCAGACTGTGGAAGTAGAGAGGACTTAACCCTGAGGTGATCTCTCTTGCTACATGGGTGCCTGGAATGGGAAGCTCAGGAGAACCTGCGGTTAGACATTGATGGGAGTCCAGGGAGCTCCTGGCAGAGATGCGAGTTTAAGATTTGGCATGGTAAGAATGGGTGGCAGGGCCAGGGCTCTGCTGGAATTCAGGGGCTAGGATTTGGCAGGAAGGAAACAGATCACGAGGTCTTGAGGATAAAGGTTATAATGAAGGGTTTAGGGTAGTACAGAGAGCAATATTACTAAATGAATAGAGAATACAAAGAGTCAGAGCAAACTGCTAAAAGTAAACTGGGGAATCATTTTGGAAAATTTGCTACCAAGTTACCAAGGGTGTAGGACAAATTAAATAAATCACATTTCTACTTCCCCTGTTTAGGGAATGCTTACACTGGCTTGAGATTTATCACAAAGTTCACCAGGGACAATACAGGGACTAAAGAGATTATCAAGATAATCTACCACCAAGTGGTGGTGAATGGATTAAGAAAGCTCTCTAAAGAGCTGGAGGAAAGCAATTAACAGGGCCATTATGCTGTGACACTTCCTGGATAAATTAGATATCTTAAGGTTTTTGCAATACCAGGTTCGAATCAAAAGGAGAGAAACTTACCAATCTTCCCAGCTCCAACGGAACTGGAAGTTGCTCAAGTGGTGAGAAAACCAATTAATAAATCTTCATTAAAAGAAAAAGAAAGTTCCATTAAATGCCAGAAGTGCAGGAAAATTTTCAGTTGAGATTTTCTTATAAATGCATTCTACTTTTCAAAGGCAAGCCTAAACTCTAAAGCTATTAATAGCATTAAATAGGTATTTAAGTTGACAGGTACAAATCACCAAGTTTGGAGAATCAGAAAGAAGCTTTTATCACAAAATCACATGGGGTTGGAAGGGACCTCTGGAGATCATCTAGTCAACCCCCCTGCCAAAGCAGGTCCACCTAGAGCAGGTTGCACAGGAATGCGTCCAGGCGGGTTTTGAATGTCTCCAGAGAAGGAGACTCCACCATCTCCCTGGGCAGCCTATTCCAGTGCTCTGCCACCCTCAGAGTAAAGAAGTTCCTCCTCATGTTTAGGTGGAACTTCTTATGTTCAAGTTTGTGCCCATTTCCTCTTGTCCTGTCACTGGGCACCACTGAAAAAAGACTGGCCCCATGCTCTTGACACCCTCCTTTTAAGTATTTATAAGCATTGATCAGATGTCCCCTCAGCCTTCTCTTCTCTAGACTAAAAAGACCCAAGTCCCTCAGCCTCTCCTTGTAAGGGAGATGCTCCAGGCCCCTAATCATCTCTGTGGTCCTCCACTGTACCCTCTCCATCAGCTGCCTGTCCTTCTTGAACTGGGGAGCCCAGAATTGGACATAGTCCTCCAGATGGGGCCTCACCAGGGCAGAGTAGACGGGGAGAATAACCTCTCTCGACCTGCTGGTCACACTCCTCCTGATGCACCCCAGGATGCCATTGGCCTTCTTGGCCACAAGGGCACATTGTTTATGGACAAATAGCCTGACATGTTCTATTGTTTCATACAAAGAGATGACCTATTAATCTAACAATTAAAATGTAAACTTAATGTGAAAGTTACATACAGTTTTGATGAGTAACAGCTCTCCTACACAATGCAGACTTCACTCACAGGGCAAAATCACCACCACTCTCTTCTTCTGGGTGGCATATACAACATTAACTGCACTTCCACCTTGCCTTTTAGACACCAGGGAGCAGGTACAGTACTAGACAATGGGGTACTATGCAACTATGAACAGCTTTCAACAGGGAAAAGTTGTCACCAATCCTAACTGTCCTGTACAGGCAGCTAGACTTGTGACCTCCTGGGGAGTGTTTGTGGGAAGGAGAGGCAAGCAGTCAGTCCTCCACCTTCTTAGATTGCTCAAAGCCAGAGCCCCAGAAAACATTTTGATTTCCAATTACTCTTTCCATAGGCTCTTCATTTTTCCTGTACACTGAATATTGAGGAATATTTTTCCATTGTCTCTAAAACACATTTACCTGTCCACACATGTTGTATTCATTGTATCCAAACGCATGTAGAGCATTTCTGTGGCCTGTGCAAGCTGAAAGTTTCTTATTAAGGTTAACAGAAAAGTACTTGATAAGTTAGATGTTGAAGCTTACCCTCAAACAGTCTTTGATCATCGCTGAAGGCTTGAGAAAGTATGTCTACACTGACTTTACCCAATAAGGGCTTTATCCTTCTTACAGTGACCCTATCAACATTAAAAACTTTCTGCATGGCTGTCTACCCAACTGTAGAAACAGACTTAGCTCTAATAATTGAGGTTATGTGATCTGCAGACAGCAAGTAGTATCGTGAAGTAGAATTAAAATTTGGGCATGAAATTACAAGCGGACAGACATCTATTAACCGTCCTCCATTCTCAGAGTGTGTAGCATGACCTAAAACGATGATCTAACATGATCTAAAATGGCAGCAAAGTAGGGGCAATGTAATACCCAGAATTAGCTGGGAGTCACACCTCCTTCCTCAGCATTTAGCTACCCTGTCTGAGCTGACAGATGACGATTGACCTTTTGAATGCTCATAGTGGGAACACTGAGTGGGAACTCAGGCAAGTTCCTCTAAATCATCTGCTAAACTTCCTACTAAAAAAAGAGTAGGAGCACTCACACAGTTGTTAGAACAAAAGATCAAGTCTGTAACTTCCTTTCCTTCTTAGCCTTTAACGTGCCTGTGACCATGTCACACGTTATTCAGACAAAACTGATAGGCAGCAGCGACAAACAGGAGTATTGTATTTTAGCCCTTAACCAAGACAGCCTTTCTTGCGAAGGTCAGAGGAAGGTCCAGAACATTGTCCATAAAGCTGAAGAGTCTTGCCTATTTCACTAGACCTGTGCTAAGTGGGCTGGGCTGTTCTTTCATGTGAGCATTACAGTAAACATTTCATGCAGCTGCTGTAAAATATTAATACTGCCAGTATTTACTGCTATCCTGTCATCTACAGAGCAAATAAAATAAAGACCGCATTTTAAAAATGCTCTCCAGCAGCACCAAAAGGATACAACTTGCGGTAAAGAGCCAGGCTGAAGTTTGCACAGTTCAATAAGGAGTGTTGTGTACATGACTTCAATGTGTGGTGGAGATGGAAGTTGAAACAGTTCTGCAAATATTACCTGTAGGAGAGGAAGGCACAGAATCAGAGCACAGTTCAGTGTTGCCTACATGACCCTCAGCTTCACAATAGCGGCAACCAATGTTTAACAACAACAGACACCAAAAGGCCCATATTATTATGTCAAATGCATGTTCTGAGAAAAAGAGAGACAAAATTAAAAAGGTAGTGGTAACCCTATGCTGTACTAATACAGTCCACTCTAACTGCCCTTATTATTTCATACCAACACAACACCTATTATGTCTAACAAATACACCAGGTAACTGTAAATATGGGCATAGTTGTAATATAACCTACTACAGTGCTACCACATGATCTGAGAAAAGCAGAAATCATCTGATCCTGTTGAATAATAAATATATATATTAAATATATTAAATGAAGCCTAAGCATTTAGCATCAAAGCCTATTTGCATTAAAATCACATCTATATCTTTTCCATCATGTCCTCTTTTCTCCTATACAGAAACTTATATAAATGAAGCCTCACATTTTAACTGAAAATTACAACCAGCATTTCATATGACAAATATATATGCTCAGCTCCCCTTGGCAGAGGACCCTTCTAAGAAAACTGAAAACAACCCTGCAGTCATCACTCACGTTTTTATTTTCAAGATTCCCTATAATAAGAGTTTTAAGATCAATCTTTAAGGGCTACAAAAAGATCATAATTGTACAACATTCACCCGAGTTTCTGTTTATTTTGCATGCACTTCTCATTCAAATTACAAAGGAATCAGGAAACTTTGATTCATTATGGTTGGTCAATTTCCTCTTTAACTTTAAACTTCCGAATAAACACAGTAGAACTGAAGCTTAAATGAGTAAGCTTTAGAAAATCTTCTTACTAGTGTAAGAAACCAACACCCATTTATAGATGGCACAAACAGCACATGAAAACACGTTGACTAGAACTCGTTATTCTACGGAAGGACTTGAAAGCATGAAGAGACTATAAGGAGCCGGAGAACCTTCCTGGAACAGTATAATTTGGACACACTGTTAGGACAGACACAACAAAAAAGTAGAGGGGACCCTACTACGTAGAAAACTCCACCTTTTCTCAAGATAGGAAACAACTGGATGATCAATCATCATGTTGGAGCTACTGCATAAAACCGCATTTGTGATATTCATCACATGTTCATTATCAAACATTCAGATTAAGTATTTCAAGCTGGCATACCATACTTTGTGAAAATAACAAGGCCAGAAGAAGGATCAGGACACCGATGATTTGAATGTCCAACCTCCATCGAGTGCAAGTTGTACCAAAAGCTGCAGAAACCCATCAGGGCACAGCAGTCCAATGTGCCAATGCCACTGCCCAGGCATTCTCTGCTCACAGCTACCAGAAGTATCCACACACATGCCTATAATAAGCTACTGAGAGAAAAGTGTTTGTTTTCATTTCAGTGTTTTGCACAGATTCCAGATAGCGTGGAGCATTCTGTGCTCAGCTTGACAAACTACGATACAGAGCCCCGGGGACCTCAAAAGTAGGCATACTTGGGAAGGTACCAACAACCACTTTCGGGCTATATTTACTTCTGCCTAACCATTACGTTCTGAACCTTAAATAACACTTTCATTTATTTGTTAGGCAGTATTATTTCTACAGTTCTGTGACTTACTGGAAAAGTTAATGAAATTTCACAGATTAAACTGTTGTTGAAGGCAACATAACGCCAACTTGACTGTTAAGAGAGACCTTACAAGGGAGCAGTAGTAAGCACAATGAACAAACGTGTGGAAAAAAGCATGCTAAGCCTTAAAAACTCTGGAGCCTCATAAAAAGTAAGCAGTCATAGACAAGTAATGAAGCTAATATTCTAAAATAACTCAAAATAGCAAGGAAAAGGAAATTATTACAGCAATTGTAAAAAAAAAAAAAATTGTACAGCAATCTTGCACTTCTTTCCAGTAATTTCATTTACACAACTCTGCTACTTTCACATCCTACAAGCTTCTGAATCAAAGAATTTCTAGGGCCTTTAGGTAATTTATTTCATCAGGTATTGCAGTAACTATTTGTTGGCATTAATGTACAGCTGAGCATAAAGCATACAGCCACATATCCATACACAGCACCTGAAGATACCGACAATAAGACCACTTAAGATACTTTGATGTTAAGGCAGGAAATTACTGTTAATTTTAAGATTCCTCTGTTCTGAATTCAGAGTACAAAATGAACAAGCTTACCAAAAGTACTGTAACTTAACAGCATTCAGAATATTTGGCATTTTGGTGCCAATAGGGATTCTCAATCCTACTTTTATCTTAATAAATCTTCTACGTAAGTTTATTTCTTGTTATAATTAGCTCTGAAATTCCTACTTATAGTTACTTCTTCATAAAGTCTTTACATGATAAGTTGCTGTTATTATTGAAATCTCTTAATCCCTTTCAAGTGTTGATGGAAATTAATGAAGTTTTATATAGCTTTGAATCTTGAAAACAGACCCTTGAGAAGAGACTGAAAAAGAAAACCTATGCTGCTCGTCTGATACATATTATGGTTATTCAAAATTCTCTGATATAGAGGATGACTCGGAGGAAGCACACAGCTATTTCATTGCAAGTTCTTTTCAAAGCCAGTAGAACAAAATCATTTAGAAGATCCAAACCTAAAATCATGCAGAATGGCTGCATTTGGCTGGAGATCATCTAGTCAAAAGCCCCCTGCATAAGGCAGGGTCACCTACAGCAGGTCACTTGGGGCTGTGTCCTGTTAAGTTTTGGACTTTTCCAAGGATAGAGACCCTACAACCTCTTCCAGTGCTTAATAACCTTCACAGTAAACAAAGATTTTTCTTATGTTTAAACACAGTTTCTTGTATTTCAATTTGTGTCCATTTCCTCTTGTGTTTTAGTTCAATTTTTTTTTAAACTAAAAGTGACTCAAATGTAGCCATCTCTCAGACTGTGTGATCCATTAGAAGCATCATATATAAAATTTTGAAAGTTTGAGAAACACCACAACCTGGATTACTAGCACACTAAGAAATTTTGGTACTTGACCAAAGTACTGAAGTTAAAATGGCAACAAAAAGCATAAAACTAACACTCAACTGTATATAACCTGCTCATTTAAAAGCCATTGGTTGAATTCAACAGGGTTCTGGCTGACTCTCAAACTGTAATTTAATGGACCTATCATGAAACTAACTGGGACGTGTTACTCGTGAAATAACAGAGCTACAAAAGAGGGTATCTTTAAAATCCATACCTCTACTATGTGGTAGTTCAAGGGGATCTTGTTGTTTCCTGGATAGCTCAACAGCTGTGCAGCGCTGCAAAACCATAGATACGTTTAGCTCAGAACATTACACACCAAATGTGATGTAAAGATCAACTAATAAAGTTACAGAAAATTCTTAGTTCTGGGCAAGAGCTCACATAAAAGCAGCACAAACACATCTACAATCCTTCCAAAGTCCGTCCATCAATCCACAGAACACTTAAAACAGAAATGGCAGAAGAACACACTGGCATTGCCTAAACTATGATTTGCAATGATGTATTTTATTTCTATGTAGTTACATCACTTGAACACTATACTGCTATGCAAAATACATTTTGCATCAATAGTCTTGGTATCCTGTAATTCTGGAATACATACATGAAAAGGAAAAACCAACCAATGCTCAGAATGACTTCAAAAGCATAGTTTAACTAATGGGTTATATACAAAACTCTCGGGCTTCAAATGCTTCATCTTTTAATCAGCTCATTATCACCTATCACTATTACAAAGCAAACAACTGCTATTTTCTTGATTTTATTTCTACCTCTCTGGCAAATCTTGTATCTCCCTGTAGCCTTTTACTTTCCTCTGAGAATTAACAGACTATCCCAGTAACTACAACCACCCTGAATTTGTACTTTCTGCCAATTCAAACAGCTGCAACTGAAAAATCTTTATCACATGCCACCACCAAAAATGTTGTTTCTGCCCATTTTTTGCATACTATACAAAGTTCGGTGGTTTTCATTTGGAAGCATGACACAGCCAATTACTTGTGTCAACCCAACTCAGCTATTAATTACCCACATCAAATATTGCTCATGCAGAAATGAAGAAAAGTGCCCTGACTGCTTCCTGGCATGGCTGAATTCAAATTGATGAAATCCGCTGGCTCTGCAATGACTCAGTTATCTCCGCCAGGTAATCCCAAGCAGAAGAATGCAATAAGGAGGAGTAAGAAGCAAACGTGTGTTCATAAACACCAGGGTGCAGCCAGCTGCAGATGAACCAGCTGAAGGCTCACTCTGCTCCAACAAATCAGCTGCTTCAAAATTCCAGAAAGCGTAACACAACCACACTCTCCACAGCACTCCCACGAGGACTAAGGCATGTTTGCATATTTTTTGCAGCACTTCCTGTATTATCAAGGAATTCCATTCACAAGGAGCTACTGTCCCCCTGGATCATAGAGACTTTCCATTATCTGGATATTACAGACCCACAGTATTCCAGGTAACAGTTTTAATATAGTTAAATGAGGTAATTCAAGTTCATCAAATGCTCTAGAAAAGTTTTTGCATAAATCTTGAGCACTTGTCTAACCAGTGCAGGACTCTGCATATCCCCGATGGCATCAAAGCCATGGTAGCATATAAAAAGCACCAGGGCCCCATAGTGCTAAGCTCCTCCTACCAAGTCTTTCTCTCCTTCCAGTGGGATTTGATGATGCAGTGAAGGTTCTCTTCTATTACAAATCGTTCGACAGAGTGGCTGCCAGGCATGACAGGGCCCTGGTAAAAGAAGAATTAAGAATCATGAAAGATCACTGCTAATGCAGTGGTACTACAGATAGCAAGCTATCCTACATACATTTACAGGTGGGGAAAAAAAGTAGTCTAACTTCCACATAAACAGTCAGGTCTGAGCTGTCCTGTATCCTTCAGGACTGGTGTGACACAGTTCCACGCAAACCTCAGACTGATGTTTAAAACAAAATGAATACTAGGACTCATTACAAAAAGAAATGGGAACAAAATTAGAGAACATAATTATAGTAACTTCATGGAGCATCCACTTCTTCCTTTGCTCTATGGAGCCATCATGCAGCCTGGAAAAAAAAATCACGGTTGAGCTGGAATACGATAAAGAAATAAAGCCAGGAATGGCCAGGATAGAGGGGAAAGAACACATGACCACGGTCTCATTCACTGCAAAAACCAGGGGCCAATAAATGAAGGTAAAAGGCAGCAAACTTAAAGAAAAGGGAGGTATAAAAACATTCAGGGAACACAGTACATTTCTCTTCCTATACATTTTTGTCTATATATCTGCTGTTGACCAATGCTGGAGGCAGACTGTTGAGACAGACGGATCTTTCACCACCCCAATTAAGCAGCCCTTTGTTCTGCAATATGTATCAACAAATTGTAACACAGAAGCAGACATCAGCCTTTAAAAATTAGGACAAATACCTCGCCTGGAAAAAGACTCAAGTCACCGACTTTATGGAAGGAAAGTCTAACTCTGTGAATGTAGTTTTACTAGAGACATTAGAGAATTCAATCAACATTTTCATTCTAAACAAAAGCATCATAACATTTCACTCCATAAATTCTGCTCCTCATAGATTTGCTTTGTTTGGTAACTCGGTCACCTAGTTCATTTCTGCAGAAGTACCAAAGCAGCACTGCTGCCAGTCTTCAAACTACTCACTATACTGGGAGAGAGGACATCACGTTTTGACCAATATTGCCTCAGGAATCTCCTCACCATCCCCCCCACAGCAATCACATACCTCAGGGTCATCTGTGTAGTCAAACATCCTAAAAATAACCCTTGGCATCGGGTACACCGAATCTTCGGTGTGAGGCGGCGGAGTGAACGGAGGCAGATTGTGTTGCAGCGCTTCACAAAGAATGCTGTCGAAAGCCAAGTAGGGCCTCAGAATGTGTCGTTCTTGCCAACGGTCTTTTTTCAACTTCTGAATCTGAGACCAAAGGCAGTCTAAATACTGAAGGAAAAAGGGTGAGAAACATCAGATGTGCTGAATCCTGTAACAAAGCTGGCAGCTCCCTGAACTATCAGAAATGTACTTCTTAAATTCTGTATTCCATTCAGAAAAAAACAGTTTCCTAATCTGCTGATTCAGTAAACCAAGAAATAATTTAAGAATTCTAAACGCCAGAGCTGCTCCTAATTCCACACTACATTGTGTCTGTGAAATTTAACTGCTGGCAGGTTTTTAAACACCAGCAGGCAGCCCAGGAGTCTGAGCATGATGCCCATTATTTGAATCTGCCAGCAAAACTACAGCAGTGAACATTACTTCAGTCACTGCTCATCGGTGGTACTAAAACAGACGTAATACCAATTCCATTAAAATTGGAAAGACATTCTGTAGGACTGCCATGCTGTTCCCAGAGCAATCAAAACTACCAGCTACTGCCTATTCAAGACAAATAGAAAATACCTTTGCCATGGTTTTCAACACAATTGTGAGTCCCAGCATTCTCCCTGAGATGGCACAGACACCTGTGCAACTGGCAACAGCCTTGCTTTGTTTAGCTACTGTCTTGCTGAAAGCAGTTAAAGAAGTCCAGAGGCCTCTGGCCTTACTGACTGAAGTTTCAATTTATAACTGCTGCAAGAAATGTCTTTACATGGAAGTGCTTTGCACTTACTGAAATTATCACACTACAAAATGGCTAGCATCTGAAGTGAACAGGCATGTTTACAGTACTGTGGTTAACAATGATCCCAAACACACTCCGCTAATCTCTCCTCTAGGGAACTAAATAAGGAAACTCAGATACTGGGCAGGCAGAAGACTACCGATGTTGACAGATCAAACAGCTTATCTCTCCAAATTATGATTAAGACAGCAATTACTAAGATTGTGATTTAATAAGAACAGGGAACAAAATGCAAGAGTTCCAAAACTTCCCAGAAGATCAGTTTAAATCTCACTTTGCAGCTAAGGTTGTCCTCAAACTTAGCGGAAAGAAAAAAAGCCAAGAATATCTGAAAAGGCAAATCCCACCACAAACTAACAAGATATCACCTTTCCCCTCCAGTATTTTTGGATTAATTGTGAAAGATGGCACGGTAACTGCTGCGTAGAGTTTCTACATATTTGTTTAGCACTTCCTAGAGCTGAAAAAGCAAAGCCACTGCAAAGCCACTACAAAGGTTTCTTTCTTGCAGAGAAAACCCATTATGGGTTAGGTAAGGAATTACATTCTGCTTCTCAAAATGGTCCTTTTAACATGAAGCTGTGTACCTGCAATTCCAAAACAAATACTACAATTTACCACCATTCCTCACTTCATAACATTTCCTCAGGAGCCTCAGCAAACAACAGAACACTCTCCTACTCACCCCATACACTTTATCTTCAGACCCAAGACTTAGAAGAGAATTCATTACGTAGAACTTGCTAGAATTAATGTCAAACAGGAGACAACTCAAAGCGTTAATGCTTTTAGAGGTGCCTTTTAATTTAATGATAAAAGGTAATGATAAAAGTAGAAAACTGTTTTTCAAACTTTCTGAAAGAATGCAATGCAAAGTCTACTCACCTCCTCTTGTGGATGTGGTTTATCAGCAGTCCAAACTTGCAGCATGGGTACATGAATCTTCTGGCGACGTCTGTGTACACAGGAAAGAAAACCTGACCTTTAAAAGACTAACTTGGGGCAGATTTTTTTTCTGATTGCAGGTGTACTACTGTTTTTCTTCTCTTTAGCTGATGAGGTCTACACAGTATTAAAACCAGGTTTGTGACTACTTGAAATATCTCTATTATCATACCTTGACAACAATGTTAACCTGAAACACCTAGACAGAAAACAGTCACACTGCTGAGCAGTAAAGCAACGGCCTATCAGTATTCATAGCACAAATACAACTGCAGCTGCTCCAGCATGAGCAGAATAAGACCTTCAACATACCCTAGAATGATTCAAGACAATAAAACTTTTCAAATACGAGAAGTGAGCAATAACCAAAGCTATTAATCTGTACTCGAATAGATACCGAAAAGGGTATTTTTAATGGGTTACAACATACTTCAAATAGCTTTCTGTCTGAGACAACAGACGATCCATTTCAGCATCCTTTTTCTCATATAACTCCTTTCCGACCCAAGGCAAAGATGACAGAAATGCAAACATATACCAGTCACATCGTACCTACAGGAAAGAAATATACTGAAATCTAAGCATATAAGTAAGCTCCAAAAGATTTCATACACACATTTCATTTTAATTTAAATTAAAACATTAGCAAAACTATTATTTTGGGAGGATGTTAAGACCAGCAGCTAAAGACTGGGCTGGCAAACTATAAAAAATACGTATTCTTGCTTGAAATGTATCATTTTTAACTTGATAAAAAATGCTATCACTTTCACAGTCCTTCTGCAGATTATTAATATAGCAGAACAAAAGTACAAGAACAGAGTAAAATAAATTCACTTCAGCTACTTCACTATAAAGGACCATTTCTTACTGTATGCATGTATTTCTCAACTGCCACAGGCTCCTTTTACTCATGCTAAGGAAATTGCACGATAGTCCATTTAGTTTGCTATCTTTACAACTTCCCTATTCTACGAGTAAGAACAGAAGCAATAGCACAGAAAAAGTGTGAAAACAACATCAGAGGAGCCTACTAGATCTTCTGCTTACTTGGGGTACGTCTTCCTCCTGTGTCACACTCACAAAGTTCTCAAACATAGCTACCATCGAAGGTGCAGCTATCACATGACAATTCACAAGATCAGACAGAAAACGAACCTAAAACAGACCAAAAGAATTTTTAAATGAATATTTTAAACGGACTGCACAAGAACAAATAAGCATTATTTAAACAACTAAAACAAGCCACCAATAAGAGTAAAATATTTATTCAGTACTACAAAGGCAGAAATACTGCACAATGTACAGACCCACCTTTCAACCCTGGAAGGCAAGCACCATAATCGCTGCCTAATATACTGGTCATTATAACGTCTGTAGTCTGTTTTACTGCAGTAACATTGCAAGGATAATATTTCTAACTAAGGAAGGTGGGAAACACCAGTATACATTCAAAGACATGTACCCTGGTACTACAGAATAAAATCCCTTGTGCTTCTATTTACCCTAAACTGTATTAGATGACTAAAATAACAGAAGTGCAAGGAAAAAAAACTTCTAAAAAGTCAAAAATGGGTTGATCCACTGCCTCATGAGTCCAGATGTGCGTAAGGAAACAGCAGTGCTGAATCTGTGTGCTGTTATACACGATTAATTTCTATAGTGACTTATTCATATATACAGATAGTTACTGTGTAACTATAGCCTGTGTAAAAACTGCTGGCAATTCCAGGTTTCAGAAATGTGACAGACTGAGGGCGTGCTGGGAATCAAATTGTCTTACTTGCCTAGGAAGAAAAAAGCCTCCACGGCAGGAATATATCCTTGATTTGGCTGCACTCTAGTAAGAAATCCAGACTGACAGAACTGGCAATTTAAGTAGAAGACATCTAGGGCAAAGGAGTGTTCCCCCACCATTTTTTATTTTTTTTCCCCTCCCTTCTCTTTAGATTTGTATCCTGCCTTCAGACTTAAACAAGGCTCTGGTAGGGCCCAAGCTCTCCCAGTATCACCACAATCTTAACAGACAATATAGGCTGAAATTCTAGCATTAAAATCTCCCATATTTCTTCTTAAAGGGTCATTTTTTTCTTAAGGGCACTTTCACAAAAAGTAGTCCAAAAAACCTCCACAGGTAGTTTGATCTGAAGGCAGATCACTGGAAAGAAGTCTTGGGAAAGCAATTTGGGCTAAACAGACAGTTCAGTACTCAAAGAGCACCTGCAATACGGAATTACTTTCCACATATTTATTGCTCTGAAGAGTCTTTGAAAAGTCTTTGACAAAGAGGAGGAAAGGTTTCCACCGCCACTCCCTTAGCTGTTACTCTCACGAGTCGTTTGTGTATGACAGTGACCAGGGAAGGTGAACCTGAAGCCATGGGACAGCACATTCAGAGTTCTAACGAGGATTTTATTAGCAAAAGTGTCCCACAGTTGAAGCAGTCACTTGACAAAATACATTGAAATAGCGTATTTTCACCAGTGGGCTTCAAATGAAGCTGGGGAGCTTCGTACCAGGCTTCTAAATCAGACACCACTGAAGTCCTAACACCTTTTGCAGACAAAATCTATAAGCAGGAAGAGCTGAGCAAATGGTTTCAAAGACAGCGCTCAAATTGCCTGATTGATCTCCACTCCTCACTAGCAAAATGAAAACACAGGCCAGATAACAGTCATCAAACGTAGCTTTTAAGAACCAGACCGTTCATTTTCTTTTCCATTTTTCTTCATGGCAGCCACATAAACATAATACTCCTTTGAATACAAGAAGTGCATGACTTTCATCTATGTTTTACATTTGACTGTAGAACAGGTTGGGGGGATACCATGTCTGTTTACTGCAAATGAATTTGTCACTGGGAAAATACACATTTGGAGGTCAGTTTTGCAACTGTAATATGTTTTCTCTCCCCCGAGGAAGGAAATACTTCTCACATAACACACATTTCCTCTTGGTGTATCTACAGAGCACTGCACATTGATGCCAGAAGAGACTGTGATACACACTGCAGAGCCCAGCTCTTCCAGAACAAAAAGGTAAAAGGAAGGAAGAAAAAGGATGAGGAAAAATGTAAAACAAACAAACAAAACCCCACTTACTAAATGCACAGCTTCATTATACATATTGACTTTCAGACATTCTTTAAGCTGACGAATCATGGCTTCTACAAATTCCCCACCAAAATTGTAGTTCCTGGCATTCAGCAACCCAACTAGTGTCGTGTAAACAGTAAGCTTTTCTGGTAACAGACGTGCACTGACACAGAAAAAAGAAACATGGTGTTAGTTGTTTATTAATCATGTGCCAACTGGCAACTGTATAGCATCTTAGAATCTGCTTATTGTAAGTGAAACTTGCCTCATGAGGAAATAAGAAAGAAGTGCTAGTGTGATCTTACAGTTCTATCCCATGGTTAATCTTTCACAGATTTTTATTTTTTTTTAACTACAGTCTAAATGTAGTTTCTCAATAGTCTAATACAGTTTCTAAATGAGAGGCAGGTGCCACTTTCACGTACATTTATTTACTTTTTATTTCTATCTAATTGCTGAGTATTTCGGAGAGTTGGCCAAATAATCTAAGTGGCAGAATTTATACAACAATGCAAGAAGTTGTTTTAAGTTCATAATTTAGAAATAATTTTATTATACAGCATCAGCGGGATTACACAGGAAGAGTACGTTTTACACTATTAATCTTGATTCCAAGTTTCTCAAGTCAAAGTAACTGATTTTAAGTGCAGCACAAGAAAGGCCAGGTCCTACTATAGAGAATTACTTTTCCTCAACCATTTTTGTACGCCTTTCTAGAACTTACTATAGCAGTCTCCTGCAGAACTTAACTGCAGCATTTACAAAACTTAATATAGCATTTCCCTACAGCAGTTTTACTCCCTCTTCTCCACAACCCTCCTTCATACATCTCTTACCTACTACCATAGACCCTGCACAGTCCGTCCCCTCAGACACCACTCAGTGACCCAGAGAGCGGAACCCTCTGCTCCTGCACTCTGCTAGGGAGAGGAAGGAGAGCTTGCTCCACTACTCTAGCGAATGGGCTTACAAAGACAGGAGCATCTCATTGCCAGAGAAGAGGAACAGGCAATGAGAAAACAGTGCAGATAATAAGACCAAATAAGTGCTAGCAGCCAACAGCTTTAGTGCTCTTAAGCATTTCACTGGGATACAGGACATTGCCCAGCATTGCTGTGCTCTCATTGCTACTCAAGGGCAGCTCTGAGATTTCTTCTCTCTGCTTTGAGCCTTTATACACATTTCAAGTCAAAGTAATGTAAAGAGGTATTTTCCTTGAATTATACCTGGTACATAATAAGCTTATTCCTCTCTTTTATTTGTAGTAAAACAAGCTCTATGCTGTAACAGCACTCAGGAACTAAAGCCATTCTTGGCATTTAAACTAACTTAAACACTTAAGCTTATGCACAAAGAAAGCTCATCCCAGATCCCCGGACCCCCTGCATACGTACACAGTACATAGTATTCTTAGTATCTTGCTTTTGTAATTTGGCAGATCAGCTTCCAAAACACCAGCTAGGCCCTCCAAGTTGCTCTCCAAGGATGAATTACTCTAAAACAAAACAAACAAAAAAAGCGCCAAGTTTCATCATCAGCCAGGCCCCTGACTCCCAGGTGGAAGAAAAGAACTTGGGCAAGAGCATCCTTTTATGTCACCTCCTTTTTCAGAGCAACGATTCAGTTCCACTAGGGGTAAAGAACCACCCTCACTCGCCTGAAAGGAGGAGCTGCACCTCATCACCCACCTTCCCTGCAAGAAACTCCAGTGCTCCCCTAGAATGGAAGATCTAACGCTGCCTCAGGGACATCCTGGTAAGGCAACTGAGCCTTGATTAACGATACGGCAAAAAACTAGACACCTTCGTGACTTGATTTTCACCATCATTTTCGTCCTTATCCTTTTGCCCCCGCCCCCTTCTCTTAGCTTGAATTCCTGTCAGGACTTGAAGTCCGTACCCCAGGCAGACCAAGTTAAATACTCCATATCCTTGGCAGACTGGAACCAGCAACATCCGCAGACGCACAGTGATTAACTGTTTGCTAGCCGTTTATCATTGCTTGGAAGACACAATGCTGCCATTTAAGCATTTGCCCCTTTTACCACGTGGTTTTACAAAAGCTGACAACTTCCCAACTATCTCATTAAAAAAAAAAAAAAAAAAAAACAGAATAAAAATTTTTTTAAAAAAAATCTGTTTTCCGTGGTTACTACAGAGGAACCGCTAACACACAACGCACAGAAGGGGGGAGGGGGGTGGAACCATTTTGACTTTCCCGATCTGCCGCCCGGCCGTGAGGCGGCAGGCCCGCCTACCTTCTCTCCCACCCGGCAGATGAGCGACTCAAGCCTCTCCTCGATCTCCGACGGCTCAGACGTCCTTCGCCTCTTATGGGGCTGCCCTGCTCCAACACACCGACCACACCGTTACTGCCGCAGAACCCCCGCCCAGGCCGCCCTCCATTCCCCCCACCCCCACCTCAAACACCCCTTCCCGCGGCGGGACGGCCCGCACCGCACCGTCCCCGCCACCTCGGAGGAGAAGTAAAAGAGGGGAAAGAAGGCTACCTCGTCGCTCACCGTCGCTGTCGTCGCTGTGCCGCCGTCGCGACATGTCGGGATGCGGCAGTGAACGGGCGGGACGCTTGGCGCGGGCCAGAAGAGGAGCGCGCTCCTTCCACACCGCCCAGCTTCCGGCCCACTGCGCTTCTGCTTCCGGGGCAAGGGGCGCGGCGGCGCCGCCGCCTCTCTGCTCCCCGCTCTATGGTGCGGGCGCCGGCCCCGGAGGACTTCCGGGATCAGCGGGGCCGGGCCGGTGGGGAGGCAGCGGCGCGAAAGAGGAAACTTCCCGGGCATTTCCCGGGCGTTTCCTGGGCGACGGGGCCTGAGGCGGAGATGGTGCCGGGCGAGGCGCCGCCATCCGGCCCGGGGTCGCCGCCGCCGGAGGGGGAGGCGGCCGCCGCCAGGAAGCAGCGCGCCTGGGCCCGGAGGAAGGTGGGTCGGTGGCAGGTTCCGCGGCCCGCTCCGGTGTGAAGGGACGGCGGACGGCGGGGGCCGGTCTGCCGGGCCGGGCGGGCGGTGGCTGGCAGCGGCTGTAACGGGTGTCGCTTGTGCCGTTTCAGGCCTTTTCCCTCTTCGTCAAAGCAAAGCAGGTGCCGGCGGCGGGCCGGGGTGCTGCCGGCGGAGACGGGGTGCGGTGGCGGTGCTGCCGGCAGGCGTTCGAAGAGCTGGCCGGCATTCACAGGCATGTGGCTCTGCAGCACGGCGCTGACATCGGGCAGCAGGCAGGGCTGGAGGCAGAAGTCAGCCCCTCGAGTGGCCCGGCTCTGGGTGGCAGCGCGGACGGGCTGGATGGGCACTCGTGTAGCAGCCCTGAGATCTCCTGCACGCTCCCAGACACGAGCCACGTTAGCTATGACGATCTGACAAGGTAAGAAAGTCCCTCAGCGGTTCGGAGGACCGGTACTGGCAAGGAGTGGGGTGTTGGCCTCCTTACTCTTTGCGTGACCTTCTGCCAGTACTGCTTTTTTATTTTTATGAAGTTCAATCATGTGACAATTTAAGATAGGAAAAGATTCTTCCCTGATATTCCTTTAGATACCTTCCTGAGATACTTCTTTAGATCAATATGTGTAGATACCCTTCAGGAGTCACTTAATTTATTTTAATTTCTCCTACAACTGGTCATGCCTGTATAAAACATGCAGATTGTCACTGTGCTGGTACAGAGGTAGATGTGCTGCATTTTTGTGATGGTAAAGGTGGGAATTTCAGAGGATTGAACTATCAGAGCTGTATCTTTCCACATTGTTAAAACAGACCTGTGCAGGTTTTACTTCATAGAATCATAGTGTTATTTTGGGTTGGAAGGGACCTTAAAAATGATCTAGTTTCAACACCCCTACCCTGGGACACCTCCCATTAGACCAGGTTGCTTAAAGCCCCATCCAGCCTGGCCTTGAACGCCTCCAAGGATGGGGCATCCACAGCTTTTCTGGGCAACCTGTTCCAGTGTCTCACCACCCTCATAGTGAAAAATTTCTTCCTAGTATCTAACCTAAATCTACCCTCTTTCAGTTTAAAGCCATTACCCCTTGTCCTATTGCTAGACTCCCTGATAAAGAGTCCTTCCCCAGCTCTCCTGTAGCCCCCTAAGGTCTCCCCGGAGCCTTCTCTTCTCCAGGCTGAACAACCCCAACTCTCAGCTTGTCCCCATAGAAGAGGTGCTCCATCCCTCTGATCATCTTTGTGGCCCTCCTCTGGACCCACTCCAACAGATCCATGTCTTTCCTGTGCTGAGGGCTCCAGAGCTGGATGCAGTAATTCAGGTCGGGTCTCATGAGAGCGGAGTAGAGGGGCAGACTCACCTCCCTCGCCCTGCTGGCCATGCTGCTTTTGATGCAGCCCAGGATATGGTTGGTTTCTGGGCTGTGAGCAGATATTGCTGGCTCATGTCCAGCTTTTCATCCACTAACAGCCCCAAGTCCTCCTCAGCAGGGCTGCTCTCAATCCCTTCACCCCCACCCTGTATTGATACCAGGGGTTCCCCCAACCCATGTGCAGGATGCTGCACTTGGCCTTGTTGAATGTCATGAGGTTTGCACGGGCCCACCTCTCAAGCCTGTCCCAGGTCCCTCTGGATGGCATCCCTTCCCTCCAGCGTGTTGACCGCACCACACAGCTTGGTGTCATTGGCAACTTGCTGAGAGTGCACTCAATCCCACTGTCCATGTCACCAACAAATTTAACAAATGTTAAATAATACTGGTCCCAATATAGACCATTGAGGGACACCACTTATCACCTGGGCATTGAGTTGTTGACTGCAACTCTTTTGAGTGCGACCATCCAGCCAATTCCTTATTCCCTGAGTGTTCTATCTGTTAAATCCACATCTCTCCAATTTAGAGACCAGGATGTCATGTGGGACAGTGTCAAATGCTTTGCACAGGTCCAGGTAGATGATGTCAGTTGCTCTTCCCTTATCCACCAACACTGTAACCTTGCTGTAGAGGGCCACCAAATTTGTCAGGCATGATTCACCCTTAGTGAAGCCATGTTGGCTGTCACCAATCACCTCCTTATTTTCCATGTGCCTTAGTATAGTTTCTAGGAGGATCTGCTCCATGATCTTGCCAGGCACAGAAGTGAGATTGACTGGCCTGTGCGATCCCTGAGTCTTCCTTTTTTCCCCTTTTAAGAATGGGAGTTATATTTCTCCTTTTGCAGTCAGTGGGAACTTCACCAATCTGCCACGACTTCAAATATTCAAATATGGATAGTGGCTTAGGAAATTCATCTGCCAGTTCCCTCAGGACCTTCTGCTGCATCTCATCAGGTTGTTGAAGACTTTGATCTATAAATAAGGAAGGACCATAACAGAAAAGTGCAGAACAGCAGGGTATGCTCTGCAGAGGTCCATTTTCTCTAGCTCATTCAAGTACCTTAAGGGCTTGTTAGTTATGAATACGTAGGTACATGAAAATGTTTCAGACTGTGAGAAGGTTTGGCTTGTGCTGCTCTGAATGCTTGCACGCACAATCTCGCTGCAAATTTTGGCTTTTTACATTTAGGTAGCTCAAACACTTGAATTTTCAGTGTGCAAGTTTGTCAAATTAAGCACTTAATGGGACACTTGTGTGCACAGGAGTTCTTGTGTCCTGAGAGAAACTTGATGCCACTTGCAGAGATGTCCCATGCAGCACAGATGAGTTCATTTTGTAACCAGTCCCGAGAACTAGGAATGTGGGAGCTTTGATAGTTCCTATTTCTCTCTCTTGGAAATAAGCCCAGCAGTGCTAATACCTCCAAAGTTTGTTGCATTGTTTTCTTTTGGTTTTCTCCCCACATCTGCCAGAAAAAAACTGTTTGCTTTTTGAAGGGTTAATGCAGTAGTATATTTTTGTGCTTTCAACCCTAACATCCTTTTCCTATTTGTTCGTCTTTGCCATGCTATGGACAGCAAGGTGGGAGAAGTGCTTCTGTATTACTGTTACTGTGAGGTGAAGGATCCAGAGAAACTCTGTGCTTGGCAAAAGGCTCTGTGCCAGCATCTGCATCTCACTGGCAAGGTAAGGTTTTAGACAATGGTTGCATTCTTAACAGAAAAGCATCTTCTTTGCTTAGTGCAGGATGATGGAGCACGTGGAGAACCAAGTGTTTTGCACCAGGAGGTGCTAGTCCGTTATGATCCTATTAAGAAAGGCACTCAAACTCTGTAGAGTACCATTTAACGTGCTATTTAAGAGCTAACTCTACAAAGAAAAAGAGAATAGTACAGATAATCTTTTATCCCTTTCGATGCTGGGAACCCTGAGTTGTGCAGGACTGAGTGAGCCTCTGATGTACGTGCAGCACACTGTACAGATCCCGTCCTTGCAAGGGTTACTCCATTTCCATCATTCGAACTGCTACAGATGCTTTTTTACAGGACAAGTCTTTTCAGCACTCCTACTGTCAAGTAGAAAGGATGCACTTTTAGTTAAACACAAGGACACACAGGTGGCATAATCACTGGTATCAACAGGGAGCTGCATGCAGGCATCTCTGTTAGGATTATCGGGCTGGGTTTATCCTGCGGCTAAAGGATGCGTGCAGCACAGCACAGCCTGAAGGCCAAGCTGGAGGTGCAGTGTTGTGCAGCAAGGGTGTGGGCTCACTCCGGGTAACTGTTATGTGTATCACTAACTCCTCAATGCGCAGTGGTCTTCCAGTCAGAGTCTCTACACTGAGCTGTAATCCATACTGTCAGGGATGAGATGAGAGCAGCTGACACCTTAGGCTACTGTCCTGGTTTGAGGTAAAACAGAACCAACTTTCTGTTCAGTAATTTTACTTCTTAGCTAGGCCTCTTCTAACTCTCTGAAATTAGCAGCATATTGTGCAGAAAACTTCATTCTCAGAGTGATAAGACCAATGTTTGTACTTCATGCCAAGGGATGGTATGCAGAGAGGCTCCTGCTTATACTTATTGCTATAACAACCAAGGCCAGCTAATTTTGTTATTTGCCCCATTAGAAGGTCGGAAATGGAAAAGTGTAGAGAGGTCCCACCTTCAGGGAGGAGCGGACAGGGCAGGTGACCCAAAACTGACCAACAGGGTACTCCATCCCATCTGCCCCATGCTCAGTATAAAAGCTGAGGGATCAAAGGGTCAGCCCTTTTTCTTCAATGGCCGGCGTCTGAAGAGGACCCCATCTGTTCAGCTGCCTTTGATCCCAATCCATGTGTTCCTGAATCCAGTTCCCATCTGTCACTGGGACATCTGGGACTGGTTCCCATCTGGGACTTTGCCAGTGCCTGCTGGTGATGTCATCCTGGGAGCTTGAGACGGTTTTGTATATATTTTATGTATTTCATTATTTCATTTTAATTTTATTATTCATATTTTATTCAAGTAGTTTAGTTCCTTCTAAACTTGTAAATCTCTTTATCCCTGCTCCTCTTCTCCTGGGAGCGGGAAGTCGGGGGAGACCATCTGTCACCCATAATAGGCCAATTTGGCCTAAACCACGACAACCACACCATAGCATAGCAGCACTCATGCCTGCACAGTCTTTGTTCTTTTCCTTCCTGGCAGAGTAGATCAAGGACGTGACTTGGCTCATGTAGCTGGCCTCTTAAGGCTTTGGGCAAAGGTGAATTTTAGCCTCATGAAACTGACATTCTAGGCAATTTGTGGGAAGAAGGATTTTTCAAGAGGGCAACTCAGAGCAGGAGACTACTTTTTATCTTTGACTTGTCTTCCTAAGTAGCTTCTCTTTCTCTGCTAATGGTGGGCACCTTCCCTGTTCTACATCAGCACAGGTCTGGGGCTGAAGTGTCCTGATGCATTTGCTTCTTTTTTTGCTCAGCTATGTGGTCTGGTGGTTGGTATTTTTCTTATTTTTTTTTTTTCATCTCCAAGACAGGTACAGCATTTGCCTTCTCAACCAGCTGTTTTTTTCCTTCCCTCTTATCTTCACTCTTTTTTAAAAAAAAAATTCACCACTTCAGAGTTATTGTTCACTTGTCAGTGCTGGAGATAAAATGACTCACACTGAAATTTAATATTAAATGCAGTGTTATGCAAATTCACATTTTCCTTTTAGCTGTGTGAGTCATTGGGCACAATCCCATTGTTCTTCCTGAGGGAGAGACTTCCAGTGGGAATTTTAATGCTGACTGCAAGATTTGCCTGTTAAGTAGTTAGCATTTCTCTCTTTATTGCACAAACTTCTGATTGTCTTGATGTCATTCTTTTGAAATGACTCTGACGTGATTACTGGGGTTTTATTCCTATTTTATTTATTTTCTTCTTTATGTTCAACTTCAGTAAAACCTTCTTTTCCTTTCTTCCTCAGTAGTCTCTTTTCTGGACATACTTCTGTGTCTGCCTTTTGTCACACAGTCATATTTTGCTAATTTCACTGTGATGTGTATTTGTTGTTACTAAGCCTTAGCCCCAGCGTCTCCTCTTGCCTTCTAGGTACGAGTTGCTTCAGAAGGGATTAATGGGACAGTCGGTGGAAGCAAAGTAGCTACCAGTCTCTACATTGAAGTTATGCTTTCCCAGCCTCTGTTCAAAGACATTTTGTGTCAAGAGGATTTCAAGGTATGAAAAAAATAATTTCTACACAGACATTGTTAATTGAGGATGCTTACTCTTTGAGAAATAAGCACATCGCTTCTTGATAGTATTACTTCTGCTCTAGCAGTTCCGCTCTCCCAGCACTGATCTAAGCCAAGGGTTCCTAACCTTATTTTATTTAGATATCTCTGCTGGTTTTCATGAGCAGTAGCAGTTATCACGAGCAGTGATAGCAGCTGCTACAAGCTTTGGCGGCTATGAGTGCAGCTGCAAAGCCCCCCATACAGGTGAATGAGGGTGTGTGCTTCAGCCCCACCATTCTTCAACAAGCATTTACTCCAACTTGTCTGCCAGAACCAAGGCATCACAACGTACACTTACCCAAGCAAAGTATTCCTACACTCTCTTCTTCACCCTGATTTGAGATCCTTGCCTAGAAGCTTACTGGTTTAGGTTCATGCGGGCTTTGGTGTCCATATAGGTGCACTGGCATTTCCATGAATTGGATGTCTGCTAGGGAAAATAGGTAGAGTCAAGAGGTTTCTCCCTATTCCAGTTAGTGCCTGACTGGAGGGAGAGGGAGGTGTGAACTTCTGCTTAAGCCTGAGCATATGCACTGATTGCTGTCTTCAGATGGTGATGGCAGCTGTGGCTGGCACCGTATGGCATTCTGGTAGGCTTTTGCTGCCCCAACACTGCAGGTATTGCTTTCTCTGGGAGGAAGGAAAGCTGCTGCTTTTATTAGCATTTTTCTTTTCCGCACAATTTTATTTGCAGGGAGTACTCTTTTGTTTACTGTAAATAACTAGACCAAAGAGAGTTAGTGAAACTCAAATCCTATGTAGCCCTGCAGTGCTGATACACTCTTAGCTTTTTAACCGTTGTGCTTGGCTGGTTTTCAAGGGTAAATGTGACCTGTTAGTCAAAGTGATGTGTAGATGGAAAAAAAAAACAGGGATGGAATTTTACCTTGACCGTGGCAAAACCTCCAACCTTGCATGATCTCTCTGGGCATTGACACTCATGTGTTAGTACATGATGGTATTGTCTGTCTCACAGGTCCTCTGCATGCTGTGTACCCAAGTAAGTGGGGGTTTCAGGTCCTGTGCCATGAAGACATGGGCACAGAGGACTGAAAATGGCGTGTGAGGCTATGAAAATACTCAGTGGCCACTGTAGTTGCTACAGACTATTTCTGTGATAGCTGGGACAGTGCTGCACAGCACTGCACTTCTGTTTGAGTGTTTATATGCTTCATAATGCCTAAGTCATCTTTTGAGGCTCAGCCCTGGAGAAATTCCCAATTCCTGTCACCTGCATTGGGGGCACCTACCAAAAAGGGTTTTCCAGGACCTCCAGAGGGAGAATGCTGTGCTTGAGTTTTGGCGTGGGTGGTGTCTAACTCCAGTGCTAACAAATATTGAAGCTGGCTGACCTCCATATGTCTCTTTCACACCCATGAACCACTGCAGTTCTCATTGCACGTGTCATGACCGGAGGCCCAGGTGTGCTTGTGTCGGGGGTCAAAGGGAGAGAACTGACACCCAGAGGTGTCACCATGATCCGTCACTGGAGGAGGTTATTTAATATTCCTGTCAGGGTCAGTATGCTCTGTAGGGGCCTTGACTTTCTCATGATAGGTGATAGTAATGTTTCTGACAAAGATCAGTCCTCCTTTCCACATCTCAATGACTCGCACCTTACTCCAAATGGTGCTTGTCTCACCTGCAGAGTAGTCATTGGTCCTATGATACCTGTCTGCCTGGTCACGGTAGGGGTCCACTGCCTAAACCTGGGGATTTAGAGCATGGATTTCAGTGGGAGAGACATTTCTTCCCCTCAGCCATCAATACACTTCCATATTCTAGTGAGCTGTAGAAATTAAAGTGAATGGGTATTTTTAATCTTCATACCTGGCAAATTTTGGTGGATTGTTTTTGTGTTTAATTTCCTAGAGCAGTGCAGGAGGAGCTCACTGTTTCCCAGACCTTCGAGTTGGAGTATTCAAAGAAATCGTACCTATGGGCATTGATCCAAAGATAGTGTCTTATAAAGAAACTGGTAAGTTGATGTAATGAAAAAATAAAGCCTCTCACCCAAGTGAGAAGTAATTGAAGAATAAAGTACTCTCATCAATAACATTTCCTTCTGCACAGTGGCCAGGACACGGGAGAAGTAGATACAGAAATTGATTTCTTACTGGTAGTCAAAAGTTACTGGTGCGGGGAATTTGCTGGCCCAGCTTTTGGTTTGCTAAGTGTTCAGCTGCCTCAAAAAATAGAATTAACTTTCTGTTTTGTGGGAAGCAGTAACAGTTCAAATGACGTCAAGCAGTTTCCTTGTTTTGGGGTAGGGACATACCTTGTGCTTTCATCAGGGAATAAGTCATTGGGCGGCTGCTAAAGGCAGATGTAAGGTGCATCTGTGTATGATGGTTAGGAAAGACATTTCAGTGCGTTTATGTATTCATACTTGTTCTAAATATTCTGTAGGTGCTTGAGACTGCTCAGAAATTGTACTATATAAAGAGCTCTACTGCTCTCTTGTTCTGGTTAGCTTGCAGTAAGAACTAAGCTGTATAGGAGGAGCTTTTCATGGAGTCCTCTTGTGGATCCAGTGGATTCTGGTGTTCTGGATGCTGAGAGCTTTTATTTTTAGAAAATGCCAGAATCCCACTGAAGCTTACATTTGAGTATATACATGTTCCTGTGTGAGGGACTGCTGACTTGGCTTTACTTATCTTAAAGCTAACAGCCATGCTCCTGCCTTTTACACAAAAGTAGAGTGAAGTTCTGCATTGGGTTCATGCCACTCCTCACATGATGTAACACAGGCTACATTTGTTTTCTGCTACCTGTAGCTGCTTAGTATGGATTATGCCCGGTAAGACGTTACTGACTGTGCATCTGCTATGAGGACACTTACGTAGGTGGTAAGCAGGAGCACAGCTAGTAGCAATTGACAGTGGTTTTGGGCTTTTTTTTTTTTCCACCAAGAGGTTTTCTTGGTGGTAAATTTCTACAGCATCTTTGCGGTTTGGGCAGAGGATTATTTTTTCCCCCATTTTTGGCAGTTTGTGGGATGTATGTTTGGATATTTATTTCTTTTTTTTTTCCTTTTTCCTCCTATTTTACAGCATTTTATGGAGATGGTTCCCATTCCTCTGGCAGGTTGCTTGTAGGGTTATTTTTTAATAAGGTAATGGATTTTGTTGGGAGAGGTTTTTAGCTTTTCAGGATGTTGGTAGTCCTAAGTCCTGTGCAAGCTGAAAGCTGAGACACGTCATGTAAATTGAAGCTGTACTGAAAGTAATAAAGGCTTATGGAAATTTTCCATTTTTATCAACAGAGAAGAGTTTCATTGAAAAAATTGTATTTCTGTATGCTTCTGTGCCTCCAAATGTAATGAAAGATGAGCAAAGGGAAGGGAAACATTTTTCACTCTTGCTTTTACAACTGTGAGTGTTGCCAGGGGATGTATAACAAAGATCATAGAGACAGGCGCCTGTCTGCTGCTTCTTCTGTCATGTGGAACAGTGTTGTGTTTGCTTTTATTTGCCAATTGGAAGCCAAACATGGATAAACTTGGCTGGTTGAGTTGGGACAAAAAGTCTGTGAGCTGTCACAGAAAATTTTTGTTTGGAAGTCTGAGGAGATTCTCGACGAACGAGATCATACATAACATTGTTTTGTAGTTCTCACTTCTCTTTTTCCCCCCCCTCTTTTTTCCTTTTTTTTTTTTTTGTTGTTTTGTTTTGTTTTGTGTTTTTTGTTTTTTTTTTTGTTAAAGGAATCCATTTATCTCCTCAGGAATTTCATAGAGAAGTAGAACAGTATTTGTGTCAGGCCAGTCAAGGACAAAGCGATACCATCTTGCTGGACTGTAGGAACTTCTATGAAAGTAAAATAGTAAGTGTTGCTTGCCTGCTTCTTGCTCTGTGTTACAGGTGCTGGGGGAAAGCATTTCACATTGTGAGGGTGCAGCCTTACTGGAAGAAGAGATTCCATATTCCAGATTGACTGTAATATGTACAAAATTCAGTGTAGCAATCAATATTGGACAGAAGCAGCAGAGGACCTGCTCAGCAACTCAGCATGGATCCTGCCCGTCTAAGTGCTTATACAGCTTGGGACAGGAGGAAGACAAAGTGGCCCATAACAGTATTAGCAGTGAATGCCATGTAGCTTGAAGTGAAAGCAGCATAATTTGTAAGGATGCTTTCCAGCACTTTTTGCCTTGTTCCATACATCAAAAAGAACAGGGGCAACTTGCTGTCACACCCACCAACCCTCCTGCACTGTTGTGGCTCATCCTCTCCCCGACAGTTCTGTTCTGCTTAGCTCCCTCTTATGTTTGGGTGCATGCTGTGTCCAGAATCCTCTTACAGATTTTTACAAGTATTTTGATGCATAAATGCAGCTGAGGAACTGCCTAAAGCAGCTGCAGTGAGCTGAGTGTTCTGGCCCCAAAGGTTTTTTACTTCCTCTAGTTCGAGGCACAGACCTTACTATGTAAGACTGCTCGTAACCAGTTGCATGGCCATCTATTGTTATTGCAGGGACATTTCCAGGGCTGCCTGGCTCCAGATATCAGGAAGTTCAGTTATTTTCCCAGCTATGTAGATGAAAACCTGGAGCTTTTTAAAGACAAGCGTGTCCTGATGTACTGCACAGGAGGGATTCGTTGTGAAAGAGGCTCTGCTTACCTACGGAGCAAGGTGAGATGCCCACTCTGAGGGCACTCGTGAATGTCGGGGAACTGTGACTGCTTTAGGGGCAGCTGTCTTTTCTTTTGCTGGAAAATTCTTACTGAGCACAAACTGCTCAATGAGCAGGTGGGAAGATAAACGTCTCTGACACACACTTGCCTCAAGCTGTCTGTCAAGGAAGTGGGTAGTTTAATGCAGCTCAGGATGATATGCATGGACAAATGTCACAGCAGTGATTGCTCTGTGAAAGTAATTTTATAACCCATGCGCTGAGAAGGGGTATTTGTAAGTCTGCCCTGCCCACTGTTACGGTGTTTTACGAGGGTCTGAGAGCATTCTGCAGTGTTTCCACGAGCTCTGTCTAGGTTATGCTCTGTAATCATTACTGCACAGCTTGAGCATCTCAGAGTGCTGAAAATCAGCCAGTCAGTGCTTTCCCAGTGTTGTGGAATTAAATCTAATACACTGCATTGGTCTAATGCTGCTTTCCAGCCCACTCTTTTCCTGGATCCCTCCCTCAAGGAGCAAGGGAACAGCACACATGTATGTTCTCCAGAGATTTAAACTTTGATTTTTTTTCTCTGCTTCACCAGTGTGAACCCTGAGAAATTCTGTTCCTGATAACAGCTCACTACATAAAAACAGAATAAGTAACGGTTCACAGAGGTTCAAAAGCATTTGATCTGTGATGCAGCAGACCTCCCTCACCTGACGAGGTTACCAGCCTTTTTTTGACTGTAACATTAAGTGCACATGTGGGTTCATGTCAACAAGCCAGGATTGTGGAGCTGCCCCGTAATCCACTGTGGCACTGCCTAGATTTGTGGGTGCATGTGGTGCCATCTGATGGTCACTGAGAAGTTGCTGCTTTTTGTTGATCCCTGGTGTTTACATTTGCTTTGGGAACTCTGGCATATCACCTCTGCTGCTGTCTCCTTCAGCTTTTCTGCTAATATGCTTTAAACAGGCAGTGTGCAGAGAGGTATACCAGCTAAAAGGTGGAATTCACAAGTACCTGGAAGAGTTTCCAGATGGATTCTACAGGGGGAAGCTGTTTGTGTTTGATGATCGTTACGCCATTTGTTCCAATGAAGATATCATCTCAGGTAGGACTAGATAATGTAAGTGCAGAAGGTTGGGAAGCTTTTGCAATCATTTCCACAGGGATGTGTAGGATAGGGGCAGCTAAACTGGTCTGTGTACTTCTTCGTCATAATTGCTTTGATCTTTTAGTGCTGTCACTTTTCGTGATGATTATTAACTCTATGGCTTTAACATATAAAACAGAAATGAGAGAAAAGGGTCTCACTAAATAGAGTTCCCTAAAACTGCAGCAGTAAAAGGAAGCATCCCCTGCAGAACAGCTGCTGTTATGAGCCATCTGCAGCTGTGGAGATGTGTGTCAAGCACTACTGCTGTTGTTACCCACTTGTTGCCCACAGCGCTGATCAGACTGTGGTTGGCCAAGTGACCAGAGCATTAAATAGTTCTCCTGCTGTCAGCTGTTCTCTGCTCCAGTAATCTCACAGAACATCAGCACAGGCTGCCAAGCACTGGGAGAGTAGCGGCACTAAGCTCTACAGCACTTTGTTATTTTCATGCTTTACAAGTTTCTGTAGCCTGTAGAATTTCAGTGACCTCTAGCTGAAGTTGTTAAGAACAGTGCCTGATCTTCTGGTGGGGGTTGCTCTTCAGATATTGCAAATGAAGTATCTGTTTTCTTCTTCTCAGTTGCCAGGTACAAATAGGTGGAATTTGGCTCTAGCCTTCTTTAGGAAGCAGTGCTGGTTTTTCTCTGAGTGGGTAACTCTTTAAGCATAATCTCCTATTTATTCTCTGCAATTACCATATACATCTTGAAGGTGCCTGGCTTAGTGTAGAAACAGAACACACTCTGGATACATCAGAGCCACCCCTACAGAAGTTTCAAGGGGAAGTGTTGGGGTAGCACCTTCTTGATGGTACAGCTAAATTGGGCTGTAGCTTTCAGTTAAAGGGTTAAAGCCTGTCTGATGTTGTGGAAGGACTCTACCAGGACTGCAACTGACACCCCACCTGGACAAGCCATTCTTTGTAGGTGGGAGGAAGTCCCATGGCACCTCCTTCCCCAGCAGGCAACATTCCTGCATACTGGTTTAATTACCACCAGCGTATCTTCCTTCTTTTCTTGGCAGCAAAAATCTTTAAATCTGCCTAATCAGAACTAGAGGAAGCACTACTGAGCACTTTTTGCTTTTCCTGAGAGACAGCTGTCCTAAGTTTTTTACATCAAAAGGGAAGTTTAAAAATGAACTAGGTTCTGGAAGATGAAGCTAAAGCAGGAATTAAAAAGCTGAAAGACACTAGATAGCCAAGTGAGAGATTGCATCCCCCTGGTGCCTCAGAGAACCCTCTGCAAGGGGGACAGATGGGGCAATGTTGGTGTTAACTTTTTCTTTTCCTCCTCCCTCCAGCATGCAGATACTGTGGGACACTGTGGGACCAGTATAAACTTTGTTCCAGCCAGCACTGCCGGCAGCTTGTCCTGACGTGTCCAAGTTGTCGCAACAAAGGTCTTACAGCTTGCTGTCCTGTTTGTCAAGAGAAAGAGCTCAAGGTGACTTCAAGGGCTTCAGGACAGATGCTTAAGGAGGAGTGTGAATGTACGTGGAGACGGCCAAGGGTACCTATTGAACACGTCTCGCAAAGGACGCTGGATGCAGGAAAAGATTAAGCGGTTTCTTTCATTAGCTAATCTGACATGTGCTAATGCGAAGGGCTTCTATAACCAGATCCCCATCTGTTACTCAGTTAGGTTTGGAAATCAGGAAAACGTGTTGGCTTGAAAGGTCTTGTTCATACACTGCCTTTAAGCCTCCTGTATGCCCTCAAAACCATCCATTACTTGACTGCACATTACCAGCGTGCCCAACTCGTCACCAGCACTACAGGATTCCTCTCCCTGGATACAGTCCTGTAGCCTGGCCTCTGCCGTGGGGATTTTGGAGCAGAGTATGTGCATTAGGACACAGCTGCTCACAATTCAAAAGAAACTGAAGGGACATAAGAACAATTCCATTCTTTTCCTCCTGCATGGAGATGGATCTGTCCCGCCTCTCCATTGATCGTGCATTTGCTTCAGTAGCTAGTGCTAGGGTATGAAAACCACAGATATATCTGTTGGATGGGGGTACATGACCAGGCTAGAGCTGAAGATATTTCCCACGTACACGCCATCTGCCTGCGTCTCTTGCTTTATACCATTGAGAAGCAAGTTACCTGAAGTCACTGACTTGACTCCTGCGTAAAACTGGCTGAACGCAGCATAAGGACCCACAGATACCTTCTGTTCAGCCGTACCTGTGTGCGACCTGTAGGATGAACAGCAAAAGTCATCCTCATTCCAGTGCTCTGTCTCCCTGGGAACTGTTGTTTCCTTCATCTTGTCAGTACGTGAAATATCCAGGGCTCAGCTCTGCTTGCACTAGAAAAATCCGACAGCTTGAAGCTTGTTGAAACTGAGACACACAGAGAGGGGAGCACAGAGACTGTCAAAATACCAGCATTATGGCACTGGAATTGATGCTGACACGTGTATAAATGTCAGCAACATATACAAGGAAACTGCAAGGTCCTTTATCCAAGTTAAATAATTCAAGATTTGGGGATAATTTGTGCTTTGTAAATGTGGGTTGAGTTTTTCAAAAGCTGTGAGATGTTTATGCAATTTTCCAGCTTCCAGAAATTGTCTTTGAATTTGAGGGGATCCACAGCATATGAGCTCAGAATAATTCTCCGCCTGCTGCTTTGTGTGCCTGATGCTGTAGAATGTACAGAAAGGTTTTATTAATAGTGTAGATGTGTCTTGACTGAAAAAATGTCTTTGAAACTTACTGTCATTCTTGGTACTAAATAGTAGTTAGTCATTAGGAAATCAAAATCACTTGCTGGTTTGTTGGGTTTTTTTACTGGCAACTGCTTTTAAAAGCAAGAAAACAGTTTACTCAGGTTTCTGCAGTTGCTTAATGACAGTTAGGGCGATGTTATTTTCATACAGATTGTAACTTCCTCCCACAGTGCTTTGGATTCAGCAAGGCCCCATTGTTGGCTTGACTAGCAACTTCAAGACATGGGTGTTGGTTCCACTAAAGCCATGGCAAGCATTTCTTCTGACCTCCACTATTGCTACCCTGAAATCAACGGTTCAGCAACTGTCTTTTTGACCATTCCTTTCATGAAGCAAGACTTTGAAACTTATAAATGTCTCATTTAGGAATCTTTCTAGGATGTTATTTAACAGTAGATCTGTGCACAATCCATACTGGAGTAGAAATTGTAAAATTCCCATCAGTAGACTTCTTCAGCACCCATGGTCCCTTGGCATCTTGCCTCCCAAGCTTGCTGGCCAGTTAACCTCTGTGATTTTGAGGACTGGAATATTTGTGGAAAAACAGGCAAGTTCTACTTGCAAGCCTGGTCTAGAGCACTGATGGGAGTGCCACAACTTGCATATTATATTCTCTCTTTTCTTCATGCATTAGGCTAAAAAGAATAGAGTTTTATAATTCAGTCTAGCAGCAAGTCTGGAACACTGCAGTCTATTTGGAATTCTGTTTCTATATTACTTATCAGTACAGAATGGCAACAACTATATTTTATATGTAAACTTCTGAAACTCCTATGAGATGATAAATGACCTTTAGTGCTTCCATCATAATTTTTAAAGTACTGCACAAATACACTTAATCTGTTATGCTGGAGGTGCTTAATTCTGCAGAGGTAAATGCTGAAGCCTAGCTAGCTGTCTGCCATGTGGTAGACCTGACTACAAGGTACAATGCTCCTAAGAGCTCCTGGTAGCTGGATATTCTACCTCAAAGGCAGAGGGGATCCATGGGGCCTCATCTGGTCCTTGCTGCACTAAGGCAAGGGAGAAGGGTTTGAGACGTACAGATGGAGGCCCATAAAGCCAGGTTCCCTCTGCTGCAGAGAGGGAAGAGGGGGTTAAGAGACAGCCTCCTTCTTGCAAGTTAGCCCATGAGCAGCTTCTGTATCCTGGCTTCTGGATTAGTTTTGTCAGATTAGTACAAGTAAGGATGTGCCATGTGAAATGCTGCATGGTGGGATCCAGGCACCTCAGTGGTAATGCCTGAGAGGAGGCACATTAGATGCAGAAGAGATGAGAGTTAAGAAGGATTGGCTGTGACTGCCAGATGCTGCACTCAGCAGCAGATGGTTTTTTCCCCCTTTTCCTGGAGAGGTGCTGGGACAAACAGTGATCCATTTGCTTCTAAATACCACCATTTTGTAGGTCCATGGCTGCACAGCTTGATGCCTTTTACCACAAAGCCTGGAGCCTCTCAGCACAGCCCTCAGCTCTCACATGCATCTTTCAGCAAAGAGGCTCTGTAAGGATCAGCTGAGGAAGCCGGACTGATCCTGCCAGCTTAATATACTTCTGGGCTGCGTGGTTAATTTGGATGCTGCTACAGTGAAACATATAACAGAACTTGCAGGGCAGAAGCTATAGCAAAAGCATTTTATTTGACACCACAGGTGTGTTTATTAAGATTTGAAGAGCAACAAATATATATCCCCACGTTGCTGAAAGTATAGTGTTTCTCTGCTTCGTTTGGTCAGAGCTAAATCATGTGCAGTATTTGCGCCTAAGCTCTGAAGAGATCTGTGGGACTTCTGCTGGAATATGTGTAAAAGGCTGCAAAACTTCACTCTTAACAGATGCCTACAAACAGATTTCTAGCAAGAGAGAACATTTTCTAGGACACGTAGTCATCAGACCAAGAATAAGGCTTCAGTAGGGCAAGGCTTCTGCCAGGAGACTCTTCCTACCCAGCAGGATCCCACCCACGTTAGTAGCAGGAGTTTTGGGTGGGATCGTGCTGGGTCCAGTCCACGGCATGTCTGGGAGCTACGCAAGCCTGCAGGGAGTTCCTCCCCTGCTGGATGATGAGTGGTGGAACTGTCTGACACAAAGCTGACATCGACTACATGCAGTCTCAGTTTGGGGCTGGGGTGTTTCACTTAACGGCTTTTCCAGGGCACAGCATTTATTGTTGCATTTACGCAAACATTAGGGACAGCAGTAAAAGAAACAATCCCTAGCAGAACAAAATTTAATTAATGGACGTGGTCATTGAGAGAAAATTTGACTTGTTTCCACTGAGTATCTGGACTCACGGTTTTAACATTAGAAAGCTGAAGGGACTAGTTTGGCCACCTCTGTGGGGTTAGGATTTGCATCACATCTCTACGGGTGCCGCTTTTCTTCAGACATGCATAGCATAGAAAGATATTAACCTATCCTAAACTGCTCAGTTTTTGAGGCTCTGTTTTATAATTGGTGGCCTTAAGTTCCATTTAATCAGGGGGTGAAGATCAGTTTTTTTTCTAAGAAACACAGGGATGCATTTGAAACAGCATCTCCAACTAACTGACTCAGCAAATGTCGGTAAAAAATTGTAATTCACAGTTCTCGAAATTAGCCATGTTTCCGGGTAGTAGAAGTGCTTGTTAAAGTAGTTGCTCCTCTATAGTTACTTGAGATCAATTTGGAAAAAAAAAATAAAGTATTTTTTTAATACTTCTATAATTTGTGTTAAACAGTTGTATCTTTCACTCATGCATACCACGTCCTAACTGTATGAAACACCGTGCAAGAAGTTTGTAGAAAAATCGGGTCCCAGGTTAATTAAAAGTCACTTTTACACTGGGATGTACTCTAAACTGAGGTTGCATAAAATTGGCTTGAACAGTTTCCAACTCTACAGAAAACATCAACAGTCCTACTGGATAAAACCCTCAACTACAGCCACTAGTTAATTTAAACTGTTAGTGCATAAAACAGAACCGAGGCACCGCAAATACTCTGTTCAAGGCACTTGTTGCCTTTAGATTTCCACAGTGCAGCGCAGATCACCGGGAATGACCTCCACAGCCAGGAACTACACTCCAGTTCTGCACTTGGGAAAAATAGGCCCGTTCAACTCTGCGAGTCTTCTCTTCCTCACTGGAAAAGAAGAGGAAGAGGAGTCAGTGATGGTAAGGGGAAGACGTGGATGGCCAGCTTGGCTTACCTGCTGTGGAAAGGAGCTGAGAGATATGCTTTCTGCCAGGAAAGGAACAGGATAGCAGCAGGAATTACACAGTTTAAAATCAAGGAAGGTAAGATGAGGTTTCTGTCCTTACGAATTTTTAAGGGCAGCAGCTTACTTTCAGCCTTACCTCCCTTATTTTACTGTCAATTATATCTCACACCTTTTGCCTCTGTAATCTGGCTTTGGGCAAACCATCCCCTGATGCTGACTGATGTAAAGACAGCAGGAGATGGATGCCACAATTCTTCCTTTGCTAGTTTTCCTAAACTGCCATTTCAGATTAAAAAAAAAAAAAAAAAAATTCTATCTCATTTCTTATCTTAAGCCTCTAGCCTCCAGCCCTCTTATGGCTAACATGGTCAAAGCAGTCTCGTACCTACTCTTAAAGTTGATTTACAGCTCTGACAGCTACACTCATGACTTTTCAAGAAATGTGTGCAAGGAAAAAAGGAAAAAAAAAGTTATAAAGAGGATGCAGAAGTTAGCTTATGAGGATGAACGTAAAAGCCTTCATAGTTGGTTCATACAGAGCATCTTAGAGAACAGAAGCTGTAGGACCAAAACCAAGTTCTGGTAGCATCGGGTGATGGCAGGCAAGAGCACTGGAGTGGAGCAGAAGCAGAGAGCTGTTGCTGACAGGGAGGAAAATGAAGTTTTCTATACTTATACATTGTCCAGGTGTGGAGCTGAGATGTTACTGCCAGACACCATCACACCGGTGAATACGAGCTGCAAACAAGAACCAAATCAGACAAAAATGCAGATCTTATGGTCAAAGAGGCAAAAATGCACAACTGTTGCATGGAAGGCAAATTGTGAATTCCTCCCCTTACAACAGGAATATTTAAAACACTATATCTACATTACTTTGTATGCCAGGTGCTGCACAGTCATTAAAACCCTTGCTCTGTTCCGAAGGACAGAAAATAGTGAGCCTTTCCTGGTGCAGCTCTCCAGTGACTGGGAATGCAGCCGCAGGCGGAATAGATACGCAGTGAACCGTAATACTGTGTATTCTGTGTGGTCACTGAAGAACTGGCACATACCTCTGTGCTTGGCTGTGCCTCCCAGGAGCCCAGTAATGGTTGAAGCTAGATTGATTTTTTTTTTTTTTAATTTATTTTTTTAAAAAACACAGTATTTATCACCTGTCAAAATACGGCAGCCACTTAAAGCTGTTTTTCTGTGGCTTTTAAACCTGAAGCTGATTCATCAAGGGGCAGAAGAGCCTGCCTGTGGTGAACCATATGCAGATTAAAATATGTGGTTCCAGCTTTCTCCCATTTCTTGAGAGCTGGCATTTATTTGTTGGGTGTTTTCTCGGGCCCTGCCTGTTAGCCCCTGCTCTCCGGATGTGTCTGGCAGAACCCAGCAGTTCTGGCAGTGGAGGGGGTGTCCCCGGGAGCCTCCAGCCCAACTTCCCGCTCACAATGGGGCTCTGCCTAGCACTGGGTCAGCCCAGCCACTGGCTCTGTCCCTCCAGGTCTTGCAAACCCCCACCCTCCTGGGGAAGGGGTTCTTCCTCATGTAAAAACAACAAAAAAAGGACAATCTGCAAACTTTTCCTTATTCCTCTTGGATATATCATCTGCTGAGAAGGAGTTTGGCCCTGTCCTGTTTGTAACCACCCTGCCCATGCACTCAGGAGCCCTTGAGTTCAGCATGGCCGGTACGTTGGCTCCATTCAATACTGCTCTGCTGGACCCATTTCCAGGGCTCTACAGCCACTTGTGGCCAAGCCATGGGAAGCCTCTGCCGCATGCATGGGCTGAAGCAGCAGCTTGCAGACTTGCCCAAATTTTGCTTCATTGAGGGTACAAAGATAACTCAAAGCCATGTGGCTTCCCACCTTCTCCCTAGAAACACTTCCAGTTTGTTTTGCTGGAGGGAACGGGCCAAGTCCCACTGCCATCTAAGTTCAACTCTGCTGCTTTTCATCTCCTCGTTACAGTGGGAATGAAGCGGGAGGAAGACAAGCAGTTGGCAGGACTCACAAGTGCTGGCAGCTCATAACGCTGTATCACGTGCCGCACTGGAACACGTTCAGCAGGCCTCTCTCCTTCCCAACAAGACCCACTGTTACTGCCAAAACCACTGCCTCTTCTGGGACTTTTAGCTACCCAGGGCCTCCAGGTTTGGAGCACAACCCATTGCCAGACCACCAGCAGCTGCGTTAGAGAACCAGTCAGTGAAGGCTGCTATCCTCCTTGAGGGGCAAGGCATCATCAGGCCCCTTGAGAGGTGGTTTCTAATTCAAACCCATCCTCCAGAGCCTTCAAGTGAGCAGCTCTGCCCTTCTCCCACCAGGAATTGCCCACAGGACCTTCCTGTGCTGCCTGGCTTGCAGCCCAGCCCCACTCACCTAGGTCATTGTTATTCATCATTGCATTGGAGGCGCGGAGCCGGGGACCTTGCTGAGTGAAATGGTACCCAAACTTCAGCAGGGAGGTGTTTTTTTCCAACATGTTCGCGATTTCCATTTCTACTTTGTTGCCCAAGGGCTGGCTCTTTTGAAAAGGGACAGAAAAGCAAGCTGGTCAGGTCAGAGGGTGATTCAGAGCAAGCACTTAAGATCTGACATATCCACACCTTCCCTCCTCCTTTGGACCCATTGGCCCATTTGGCATCTCTGACTTGGAGCTGGTGAAACAAGCCGCTGGCCTGTTCCTGATACAACTGAGTGGCTCCAACTCCCCCAGCAGACATTCCCACAATACTCTTGCCCAAAAACTTTACATCTTGGACAGATTTGCAGCTAAGAGACATCTGGAGAAATGATGATTTTGAACTCCCAGTCACTCATTCCTGAGCTCCCCGTATTTCAGCTGCTTTGCTACTACCCCTGGGTTTCTGGGGAGCTAAACTTGCCATGGCATCTGTACCACTGCACACCGTGGAGCTCTCCTTCTCTTTCCCTTGCACTGTAGAAAAAATTCAGTTTTACTAAATAGACAGTATTATTTAAGTGCCCACAAGAGCCTGGAGCAAGGTGTGATATTGGCCAGGTGCATCACCTGGCAGCACCAGGAACATGGAAAGCCGCTCGCGGTCCCCAGCCTTTGTTAAGTGCTGTAGGAAGCAGGAGATACTGTCCAGGAACTGCAGAAATGAAGGGCTGAAACCTCTTCAAAGCAACCTGGAAGTGGTGGTGGGTTGCCACCCTCCACCTTGACCAGCCACTCAACTTCCCACAACCAGGACACGTTCAGCTGGTCAAAGCTCCTGCTCGCACATGCTTTACCTGGTTGTCAATGCGCAGCTCTACTAGTGATGTGTTGCCCTGGAGTGCTTCAACGAGAGCCAGGATCCCTGACCCAGAAATGAAGTTTGATTCCACATTCAGGCTCTTCAGTGTGGTGTTGACCTTCAGCATTTCTGCCAGTGCCTGCGGGCGGAGGTGGGTGGTGAGACAGGCAGGGGCAGAGCACCCTGGCGCAGCAGGGGTTCAGCTCCCTTGCCTCCAGAGGACACCGGGAGGACCCTGTGTGACGAGTAGTTTCCCTGCCACCATATGGGAGAGCCCTGTGGGGAGTGAAGGGGGTCCCCCCCGTTGCAGGGGAATTCCTGAACCTGAGCATGCTGGAGGCCACAGCGAAACCTCATATGGACAAACCCTTGGGGCCACCCCAGAAGGCGATAGTCCACACCTGCAGCTGCGTCATCTGTCCCTCTCCTAAAGCCAGCATGGTGATGCCAGGGATGCTGGCCAGTGTCTGCCCTGCCTCCTGCCTGATCGGCTCCCTGCCTGCACTGCTCCTTCTGCGCAGGGCTGAGGTGCTTCCCATCACCGCAGGCAGAAAGAGGAGCATCTGTCTTGAACAACAAGGCATTCTTCATGTCCAAGATGCCCTCCCAAGTGGCATCACAGCCATATTAAACACTTTTGCTTCCCTCAGCAGGTAAGACGAGAAGTGGGCTGACACACTCCCAGCCCTCTCAACCTGATTCATAGACTGGTCCAGGCCAGAAGGGACCTCCAAAGGTCATCTAGTCCGACCTCCCCGCAGTCAGCAGGGACACCCCCAACTAGATGAGGTTGCTCAGGGCCTCGTCAAGCTTCACCTTGAATATCTCAAGGGAAGGGGCCTCAACCACCTCCCTGGGCAACCTGTTCCAGTGTTCCACCACCCTCACAGTAAAGAACTTTTTCCTAATATCCAATCTAAATCTCCCCTTCTCCAACTTAAAACCATTGCCCCTCGTCCTGTCACTGCAGGCCTTTGTAAACAGACCCTCCCCAGCCTTCCTGTAGGCCCCCCTCAGGTAATGGAAGGCTGCTATAAGGTCTCCCCAGAGCCTTCTCTTCTCCAGGCTGAACAACCCCAGCTCCCTCAGCCTGTCCTCATAGCAGAGGTGCTCCAATCCCCTGCTCATTTTAGTGGCCCTCCTCTGGACCCGCTCCATCAGGTCCATGTCCTTTCTATATTGAGGGCTCCAGACCTGCACACAGTACTCCAGGAGAGGTCTCAGCAGAGCAGAGGAAAGAGGCAGAATCACCTCTCTGGATCTGCTGGCAACACTTCTTTTGATGCAGCCCAGGATGTGATTTGCCTTCTGGGCGGCAAGTGCACATTGCCTGCTCGTGTCCAGCTTCTCGTCCATCAGCACCTCCAAGTCCCTTTCCTCAGGGCTGCTTTCTAATACCTCATCCCCCAGTCTGTATTTGTTCCGAGGATTGTTTTGGGCCAGGTGCAGAACCCTGTGCTTGCTTTTGTTGAACCTCATGAGGTTCACCTGAGCCCACCTCTCCAGCCTGTCCAAGTCCCTCTGAATGACATCCCGTCCCTCTGGCATATCGACAACACCACACAGCTTGGTGTCATCTGCAAACTTGCTGATGGTGCTCTCAATGCCTGTGTGTATGTCGTTGGTAAAATGATCTGATGATCTCATTTCATATGCTACATGGAAGGACTCGTCTACATCATGAAACAGAAAGACCAGAAGGTGATGCCCAAGTGGCACGGCTCCACAGCTCCCCTACCCCTGCACAGTGCCCCACAGGCCCTCAAACAGCACCAGTGCTACCTGCACAGGCTTCTTCCCCAGTCCAGCATGCCTGAAATAATGTGAGGGCTGCACTCACCCTCCAAGAAGAAGATTCTTTCCTAACAGGAAACCAGCATGCACATATGTGCATGGCCTGGGTGAAGAAAAACAAAAATTGGCTGCAGTGGTGCTGGAGGAGTGTGCAAGGATGCAGCCTGGAAGGCAGCACGAAGGCCAAGCAGAATGCTCACCCCCTCTCTGCATCCCCACTGATAAATATTTAAGACCACTCACAGCAGCCAGAAAGTCCCTTTATCACCCAGACAGGCCACACAGAAGAAATGCAGAGTCCTGCTTCTGCACAGGTCTGCACAAAGGAATACACAAAAGAGAGCCGGAGCAGACGTGTGCGAGGGGAGGGACGGGTGTGCACACAGCAGCATATCCACAGATACAAATGGGGTGGCCCTGATGCGGGATAAATCGAGAGAGACAAACTGCTTTTACAAAATGCCACTCAGAAGTCAGCCCTTGTATCCTGCTCCTTCTCCGGGAGATCCTTGAGGATGAATACGAGACCAAATGGAGTTAAAGGATTGTTCGTATCAATTCAAGGATTGCTGATATTGGGGTTGTTCAGCCTGGAAAAGAGAAGACTCCAGGGAGCTTATACCTTATAGCAGCCTTCCAGTACCTAAAGGGTGCCTATAAGACAGCTCAAGAGGGACTTTTTACAAGGGCATGTAGTGATAGGATGAGGGGCAATGGCTTCAAACTGAAAGAGGGTAGATATAGATTAGATATTAGGAAGAAATTCTTTACTGTGAGGGTGGTGAGACACCAGAGCAGGTTGCCCAGAAAAGCTGTGGATGCCCCATCCCTGGAAGTGTTCAAGGCCAGGCTGGATGGGGCTCTGAGCAACCTGCTCTAGTGGAGGTGTCCCTGCCCATGGCAGGGGGGGTTAGAATTTGATGATCTTTAAGGTCCCTTCCAACCCAAACCCTTCTATGATTCTATGATTGTGTCCTGAAATCTCCGCAGCTGAAAAAGGAAGCAAAGGAACCAAAGCCTGTCTTGCTGGCTTTCACTAGCACTGCTGAAAATGAAGCCCCTGCACCAAACACCAGAGGTGCAGAACAGGCCAAACGCACTATAAGGTACAAAAGCAGTCAGTCAGTAACTCCGAAAATACCTTGTCCAAGAGTAGCTCCTGTCACAACTTTATGACGACGAGCCGACAGTACTTACGAAAGCAACAGGATCGTTGCTCCGTGTCCCAACTATACTGAACTTCTTCACGTAGGTGTTATTTTTCAGCGCTTCCGCAAAAGCTTTTAAAGTTGGTATGGGAATATTCTGTGAAAAGAAATGCAGAAAACCTGTGCTAGGCCATCATCTGTATGAAGGAATATGCAATACATTTAAACAATACTTAAAATTTCTTATCAAGGTCAAATCACCAAATGCACCGAAGCAATTTAGGAAGGGGTCAATAAATGTTTTTACAAGTTCTCTTGTTATAATCAGCATGGCCTAAGGAGCATGGCAATGTCTTCTTCCTATTTCCCACTCTACTGGTAGCTCACTGCCTTAATTTGAAGCTGCAATGTCTCTGCTGTTTAATTTAATCGCCCAGAAACTCAGCTACTTATAAAGGCAGGCGTTGTGGGGATGTATGTAACCAGGATCCATGAGCCTACAAAGCGCTGCTCCTGCGCATTTTAATACGAATGACAGCACCGAGCAACATTCATGTCATGTTCAGGAAAATCTCCACCTACTGGGCCTGATCCAGAAAAGGCTGAAATTATCTCCTTGTACTACAAACTACAGACACCTCTGATGGCTTTACACAACATCTTTCAGGCTTATATTTGTCACACTAGGGCTCAGTCCAGAAAATATATCCACGCTGCTTACTCTGAGTTCCTACAAAATGAGTATTTTTCACTTATAAAGCACTTTAGATATCCTTTTCAGATGCACAGTTTTTCACCTGTCTAAAATTTTAAGTGGTATCTTCAGCTTGGACTTCTTGCCACTTCATTTGGATCCCACCATGTGGAATCATCTACAATCAAAGCCATCTGCAGAGCCACAACACAGAGCCCAGCAGCTTACCATGTCCACCGCCACTCCCCAGTTCTCCAAACTGTGGCTCAAAGTTATGAGACACAAAAAAACTGCCTGCCTGCCAGGATCCTCAGCCTCGTGTCCTCAAGGGACATTCAGGGTCACTAGCCAGAACTACATACATGAAAGTAAAAATCTGTCAGTTATAGAAAGGTGCAGGTGGCATGGCACAAGCGTTTTTAATGTGCACATGCAGGTAACCATATTCTTGCTGTTTGATTATGTCATTATTCAACAGACCCCATGGGCTGAGGGTCCTGGAGGTCCTGGTCAGGGAGGACGGACGGAAAGTGTATTTTTTAGTATGTGTATGTGTCCCAAAGGCAACAGAAGAAGTGGTGCTGTGTCCTGATTTGCTTTCTACAAGAAGTAAAGGAGGACCACAGAAGGGATGGGTGGGAGATGGACAGGGCTACCTGCAAGAAGGGAGGTTTCTTCAGATTTTCACAGCAAGTGTCAGGATTATGAAGCCTTTTTCCTCCCACCATTTTAACTTACATAATCAGCTAATGTGCCTGACTAAACCATTAAAGCCACCTAGAATGCCTTTCACCAGGCATGCTGGAGACGGATGGGTCTCCCAGACTACCCTCAGCACAGCCCTGCTCTTCCAGGCACCTACAGGAGTCTTCCCACTACCAATCCCACAGTATTGTCCCACAGCAGGTAACAACTGCCCAAAATGGAGATGGGAAGCAGTGGTGTCTCTTGTCTGGCTACATGCAGTGTTATGGTATTGCTCTGTGCAGCAAAACAGACTTGGCCTCTGCCTTCTGGGTATGAAATGTTTGGTTCTGTTATGAAGAGAGGAGAGTAGAAAGGAGTAAATACCATAATATTGTTAAGGTTGACTTCCTCAAGGTCAGGATCATTGCTTTGTATTCGTTTCAGAGTTTCCTCCACATCCGTTGAGTTCGGTTCCTCGTCAGGAACTGGTTTGTACTGTGTGGGCTTGATCACACCTGCAAGTGAAGAGCAAGACAGGTGAAACTGAAAGCACCCTGAGCAGCAGCATGTTCCCTCTGGGTGTGTTTCTCCCCTACCAGAGGCATTGCTGGGAGAGGGAAGCATGACCTGAAAAAAACAGACACAAGATGTGAGACTGAACACGTGCTCGTCAGCTCCATCTGTGCTCATGCACCCAGAAACGCTGCCTGGTGCTGGGGCCAACCATCACGGGACAGCTGGTGGCTTCTGCTATGTGCTCTCAGGGTCCAAAACGGGGTGATGGAGGCTACACTGCCTGTGTGGGGCAGTTCCCTGGGCTGTGCTACCTCCCGGATGGCACCAGGGCAGCAGCCGAGACCGTACTGGCTTGCACAGGGCAAGGATGGACCAGAGACGGCCCCAGCAATCACAGGCTGCTCTGACATTCACGGCTCCAACCTCCAGCCTAAAAATAATTCCCATTTCACCTCTGCTAGCAGCTCCAAAGCCAAACACTTCAGCCTGCTAGCACTCTAAATCACTTACTGTTGAGCCCTTCTTTGTTGACGATGGTGCTGCTCCCCAGAGCCTCGTAGTACTGCTGGTTGCTCATCAAGGTGTGCATGCCAAGGATCGCTGCAGAAAAAGAAAAGGAGGACACAACTTGAGTTATTGCAGGCTCCAAAGCCAGGAAAAGATGCACATGTGCTGTACTGCCCAGGATGGGGATCCGTAGCACATTACCTTTCCCTGTACAAGCTCAGAACAACATACAAAGGCGGGACCAAGCCCCCCAGCTGCCATAAACACACAACAGGGCTCCAGTGTGCTCCCTTGTTTATTCCAAGGTAGCATGGTTCATGGAAGAGGAAGATCACCTTGCAGACAACAAACAGACAAGGCTTCCCAGTAGCCAACTTGATTCAGCATCACACAAAAATAGCAAGGGGAAGACAATAAAACACATCCCAAAAAAATGCCATTGGTAGGATTTAATCTACAGGGTCCAGCCCAGCAGGACACCCTCATCAGCCTTGCTCACCTGGGCATGTGCCACACACTGCGACAGCCCCGTCTGCGAGACGATCTGTGCCCCACGCAGGACCAAACCAACCCCTCAGGCAGCAGCACACCAGCTGGCTGTCATCCGGAGCGTAGCAACGCACACCATGCTCTCACCCAACAAAAAGTGGTGGCGGCGGTGGTGGTGTGCTTTCAAAACTGATCTTTGTACGCTTGGAAGTTGACCTTGTGAGAAGCTAAAGCTCTGCTGGCTCGGTCGAAATGCAGAAAGTGATGGTATGCACAAAATTCAAAGACTCTAGGAGCCCAAAAGCCAAACTTCTGTGAATTTGTGTATCTCAGGCCCGTGACTGCGAAACCAACGTGCAAACGCACATTGAAACATACCCAGGGGGATCTGCTGACATTTTTGCCAGCTGCAAATGAGCAGTGGGAAGCTAATGGCTTAGAAATATTTGGGCAAAGATTCTGCTTACAAAAATAACCCTGCTACTCACAGAAAGTTCCTGTTTGAAAATAAACTGGGTTTTTAATCAACTTTTTTTTTTTTTAATTTAAAATAACTGTATGACTTTCTAAAGAAAAATGCAGACATGTGAATACTTGTTATAAACAGACACACTTGAACAAATTTTGACCTCTGGATGGGCACAGTGGTTAAGATACATAAAGGAGAAATCTCTCCCTAAAATTCAAGCACACCACTACAATGGCACTTCGCTTTCCCATGAGCTGCTCCTCTTATGCTTGGCTGGCACCAGTCTGTCACCATTTGCTCAGTGTCGTGGCCAAGAAGGGCTGGGGGTTACAGGAGAAGGCTGTCCCAAAGGCCCATCGCATGAATGGCATCTGTTACGGTGACAGCTCACCGTGACTCCACGTCTGGGTTGCACAGGCGGGACAGCCTGCAGCAAAGGGTGCCAAGGAACAGCACCATCCCCTTCCCCATGCCATCCCCCAACATGTCCCCGGTTGTACTGCACAGGGCCAAGCAGCCTCCGTCTGAAAGGCTGGGCACTTCAAGTTTGCTTGTTTGTGTTTCAGCTGGCCCTTTACCCTGCCCTCTACTCACAGCTGAAATTTTCAGGAGTGCAACACAGCTCGGGAAAAGTGATTTACAGGTTCAGCATTTTGGGGATACGCACACACCCCAAACACAGCTTACTCTGGCAACAAAATCTCTCCAGCAGCCAGGACTGTGAATACCTGGAGTGCGGACAGAGGCACAGGAGCTCTTCCAGGACTTGTTGGGAGTCACGCACAAGGGCTATCCCACTGGCCATGCCAAGGAAGGGACCCAATACATCACGGCTGACAACGAGCCCTGCTAAGTGGGCAAGAGCTGTTTCACAGCCTTAGCAAACTTGGAAAAGCAACGCTGCCACTGTCAACACTGAGATTTCAGCACAGCTTGTATCACATCAGTTCTTCTGCTGCCACTTCAAGTGTATTCTCCCAACAATTGCAGAATGAGCTGCCCCAAACAGTATTTCTCTGTGAAAGTAATCGTTGCACAGATCTGGAGCTTAGAAAGGCAGAGTTTATAGGATAGGGCTTTATAGGACTCCAGGAGCACAGTAAAAAAGCAAAACCCAGAGATGCAGTGCTTGGCCAGGGTACATATGTTGGAAGCCTTAACGCAGAAAGACATTTCTAAACCAGAATATGCTATTATTATTTAGAAGCCGTCTAGTTGGTGTGATTATTCTACAGGCTATCTTACAGACTTCCAACAAGGAGGATGCTGCTAGGAAGTATGGAAGTCTGAAGGAGACAGGTCTGGAAGAAGAAGCCAGTAGCACTGAAATACTCATTGACTGCTGGACCAGCAGGGGACACGTGAGCTTGTTAAAGCACCAAGGGGGTGTTCATAAGCTCTTTTGGCATACGACCAACTGCACAATTTGCAAGAAATCCTTAGCTTTAAAATGTGTTGGGAAAAGCTCTTTAACAAAGAGCAGCCCTGAGTGTCCATTGAAAGACTGCTCTAACCTAACAGCTCCTTTAATAAGTTGGCACCAGAAATCCACATTCTCACTGGGTCTGCTCAATTGCTTCCTAGATAGAGGTTTGGCTTGAAGAAAGCTGTGCTGCTGAAGGTGACAGGCTGCAATTTGCAAGATTCAGTGGCAGAGACAGGAGAAGAGATCAAATAGCGCACTCTGTTCCCTTGATAAATCCTTCTTCTCCCTCCTCAGCTTTAGTCCATGCTCCTGATTAAATCACATGGGCTGAGAGTAACTCTAAATATACCCTTCTTTTTTAACAAAAAAATAAATCCTGTCACAACTGTCAGCACTCAGATAAACATCAAAAAGCTCAACAGCTTATTTCCCACAAAAGAACAAACAACAAGAAACTAGTCGTCAAACAACCTGAACCCCCCAATTCACATGAAATTGTTTTACCAGCAATGTCACAGAGCTCTGCATCGGAGGCATTAGCAAGGGCTTCCTCCAGTTCTGGCTCCAGAGTCACGCTTTCCAAAACAGGATCCATGGGCTTCTGCTTGGGAATCCAAGCTTTTCCTATAAATGCAAAGTGAGGTCACTCTCAGGATGGCTGTAGCAGCTGCTTCACAGAAAGCCCTGCAGACGCATTTCCATGGGGTGAGATTTGCACAGTGGGAAGGACAGAGGGGGCACAAGGACCTAGAGAAAAAGCAGGAGACGCTGAATCCCTTCCCATCAGCTTGCGGTCTAAGCCCTGCTGCGAGGTGAGCCAGACACCTCCAACTGTGGACCTGGACTCCTTCAGCAGCGTGAAGGGCTGCATCTACAAAAGCCCAGAAGTACGTTTGTACAGGATGACGACAGCTCAGCGCACAGCACTCAGAAAGCCACGCACAGCCTGGCCCTGCAGGACTTCACTTCTCTGAAGGCTGCATAAAATGGATGGAGATTTGCCAGCACTCACGTGGACCAAGAGAGGCCAGTGGCTGGAATCCAGCACTGTGCAGGATGGGTTCTGCTGCTGAGACAGCCGCGGCTGCCAGCTCCAAATGCACGGTGGCAAGGCAGATGGCACAGGAGTCAAAAGCGGGTGGGAAGGAGGCGGTGGAGGGGGTCTGGCAGCAGGCAGGGGTAGTAGTCAGCCATCCAGCGAGCACACAGGATGTAGGGAGGAGCAGGCGTGGGGCAGCTGGTCTGGCTCAGCATCGCTGCAGAGGACAATAAGGCAGAGGGGAGAGACACAGAGGGCATGCCAGATGGGACACCTCCGTGCTCCATCTCCCGGGACAGCAACAGGCCAAGAAACAGGCTTTTTCCCTACAATTCAGAGGTGCAAAGTGACAGGTACAGCTGGTGAAGCAAAGCTGCCATCTCAGCTGCTTGCTCGTGGCCTTTTCTGAAGTGGGGGGCTGCCCACATGGGCAAGGGGCTGTGCAGCGAGTGGTGCAGCTCCAGCCCAGCTCTGAACAGGACAGGAGGAAAGGCCTCAAGTTGCACCAGGGGAGGTTTAGATTGGATATTAGGAAAAATTTCTACACCGAAAGGGTTATCAAGCATTGGAACAGGCTGCCCTGGGAACTGGTTGAGGCACCATCCCTGGAGGTATTTAAAAGACAGGTAGAAGTGCTGCTTAGCGACATGGTCTAGTGGTGGTTTCGTCAGTGTTAGGTTGATGGTTGGACTCAATGATCTGAAAGGTCCCTTCCAACCTAGAAAATTCTATGATTCTGTGAATGCCATGGGCTCCCTGGCATTCCCCCATCCCGATGCCCAGGACAATCACCGGGCGAGCCACCTCCATGTCTCTGCCGGAGCTGGCTGCGCCCCAGGGAGGTGTGGGGGGTCCCAGGGAGGGGACAGGGTTCATGGCCCTGGGTGGCTGCTCCCAGCTCCTAACAGCTCGCTCCACCAACGGGCAGGTGGGTCTCTCTGTGGAGGCTGAACGGGTCAGGTCTGAGATTTCACAGCAGGGCACCTAAGAAAAGAGAGAGGTTTGTGGTGTTTTAACAGATCATGATCTTTGGCAGGGAGCAGCCTGGTAGGTAAACCCAACGCTGCTGCCGGACGGGAGGAGGGATCTCAGAGGATTTTGGATCAGTCCCCTCCCCTGAAATAGCCCAGGATCACTGCAGAGAGATAGCGAGCGCAAAGCTCTCTGCCTGGCATGCCAGCCAGGACTATTTTTGTCCCCCCTCTCTGAAACCAGAGTCAGCGGCACCAAAGGGGACAAACAAAGATCCTGCTACTCAGGGATGTGCAAAAAACAGAAGCAGCTAAATTTAGCCTCAAGGGAAGAAGCAACTGCACTTCGGGCTCCCCCCGGTAAGAAACGGTGTCTGCTATGAACAGCCTTTTGCAGAAGGGCCCATCTCCTGCCTGTGTGCGGCCGCCCCGGCAAAGAGGGAAGGAATCTGCCTCCTGGGACACAGCTGCTCTCGCAAAAATAGTCAGAGCATCATGTGTACCCTCTGGGTACTGCGCAGCTAAATGTCCCCGTTGGGCTGGTCCCTTCAGCTCTGGCTTGGTGCAGAGACCCAGAACCGTTGTCCCACCAGCCACACGGCAAACCGTACACACCATCTGGTCAGTTCAGCAGGGAATAGGAAAAACAGGGCAAACTTAATTCTGCCGTCACATGGTAACTCCTTTTGACATCTCACTGTCATTGAAACTTCTGGGTTTTAGTTTTAGACAGCTTCCTATCTCAGCCATGCTGTATTACAAGTTTGATCTTTAAATTAAATGGTGCATGCAAAGAGCATTATACATGAGAACACAGCACATACGCACACACCAACTCCTACCCTGTCCAGCAGCATGGCCAGGGAGAGCAGCTCCCATGGCAAACTGGTAAATCACCCTCCAAACTGCAAAGAGAGCGATTCATTTCCAGCTCTGCCACAACTGTGAATACATTATTTGCCATCTCTGGCTCACAATCAGTGTAAGTTGTGTCTTCACTCAACAGGGTGTTACAAGTGAAAAGATGCTTAACGTGTTTGAGGTCTCACCAGCTTGAAATATGATTAGCTCAGACCAGAAACCGAAGACTCAAAATGCCTGAAATACCTCTGTTTCCTGCGGAGCACTGCTACTACCTTCTGGGCTAGCCAGGCAGGTAGCCAATGCTGGGCTGGGGTATGTCTGAAGTTGTGAAATCGCTCTTCCTGATAGCACTCAATTTACTCTTTTCATTTACTTCTTTGAAGGAGAGCTCTTTTTTTTTTTTTCCTTTCTTTTCCCTAAAAATACCACCTGAAGTTTTATTAAATGGGCAGATTTAACGCAAGCTCTTTCTCGGAGAGGCACGTTGATCAGTAAGGGGGCGGCTTTGAGGAACACCTCAATTGGGAAACATGCTCACACACCCACATTTTCATGCACTACTTCTTTGACGTGGGGCAAGCAATAGTGTAAAACAGTGTTCACCCAGATCTTCTGCTGCAGGGAGACCATGGTACGGAGGAAAGAACAGCAGGGAAAAGCTGCTGAGAAGTTGCTGGAACCCAGAGGCAAGGATTGACGGGCCCACATCCCAGGTCAGATGATATTCAGAGTGCTAATGAGAGCAGTAAAGTCTGGATAACAGGACCTGTCCCAGGAGAACAGGAAAAGATGCCAGAAGGAGGCAAAAGAGAAGAGGCAGAGCAAATCCCTTGCTCAAAGGCCCCAGGGCCACACACAGAGCAGGGGTGCAGCAGCCGCCGCCAGGTACGGTGCAGGAAAAAACATGCAGAAGAAACACGCAAACTGCCAGAGGCTGGGAAATGAGCCTGGGGTTGTCAAGAGCTGATGAAGACTAGATGGGAACTGCTGGGATCATCACAGCTAAGGGGAGCTGTGGAGTTTCTCTATACCAAGATGAAGTTCAGAGTGTAGGGATGGAGCATGAAAGGTGACGGTGGAAAACAGCACAGCATGCCGAGCTCGCGGGAGGACAAGGCACAGGAGGAACAAGAAAGGACAAGATGATATCTTCCCTGGAGCTTGATACAGCTGCAGTGGGATGAGGACGGAAAGAGGCTGCAGAGTGGTACAGCCTCTGTCCACCACTTCACAACATATCAGGCGGTACCCAAATCAGCAAGCACATGGACCTCTTGAGCACACCCCAGTTTACTGGCCAGCCTGGGCTGGGGCTAGACAGCAGGGAGAGCAGATCCACCACCACAATGGTGTCACAATGGAGTCATGCTGAACAACACGGCTCAGACCTTCTGCTGTGCACCGGCTGTGCCTTCATCGTGATGCAACCAGTGTGGCACAAAGGATGACCATACCTCTCTTTTCACCTGTGAAAGGAACCAAGTCTTCTCTGTCTTTAACATCCTTTGCCTGCTTTTCTAGGTGGGCCATGAGTTCCTCCCTTTTGAATGGGCCGGTTGGTGGCTTTTGCGTCTGATCCCGCTGCCTGAGCCCTGCCGGCAGCAACGCATTCTAGGCATGGAGAGGAGAAACACAGGTTATCTCTGCAGGCCACGATCCCCGTCCATCAAACACTCCTCCCTCTCCACTTTCCTCAATGCACTATCTTTCTTCCACATTGCTGGACAATTTGCTTCTCCTTGTGTCCAAGATTATCTCCATCTAGCCCCACTCATTCCCACATCATCTAAGACACATAACGCTCCTTCCCCCCTCCTATTTCAAATGCTGTCTCCACTACAAGATCTCCATGCTGCCAAGTGGATGTTTCTCTACAACAGCAGCTCCAGTCCTTTCTCTGGGGGCTCTCAGCCATCCCCTCCTGCTCCTCCTAGCCCCTTCCCACACTCCCACCAATTCTGCTGCCTCTTTGCAACAGTCGCAGCACCAGAACCACGCTGCTAAACTCAGCTGGTCTTCTTCTCCCTGTATGTGTCTGTCAGAGTGCCCACACGCCCCACATGTCCCAGCAAGAATCAGCTCAGGGAGATCCCATGGTCTTTCCCAGAGCAGACCAGAGAGACGCGGTGGTCTCTTCTGCCCTTCATGATCCATCACAAAACTACAGGCAGGGTCTCGCAGAGACGGTCACTCTGTTGCAGAGCAAAACCCCGGCAGACCTCAGCCCTTTTTCAAACTGCCTACTTGTTATTCAGTCACATTAGCCACCACGGGAAGTTGCTTTGTGCCTGACACATATGGCATGTAAGCACCTGCTTATATTTAAATATAGAACAGCCTTAATGCAGTAAGTAAGACTGTTCCCAGATTTGACACTAAGCATGTTCTTTAAAGCTTTGCTGGATAGAAGTCAACATTTACTTTTTAAGACATCCAAGGTGATTTTGAACAACACGCTGATTTTTCCAAGCTTGCCTAATAAAAGTAATTAATTATAATTTAAATCTGCATCAGTGAAAAGCCTGGGAAGGAAAATGACTAATAGGAAACAATTAGACTTGGGCAACCTTGGAGGGAAACTTTGGAGACCTGTGCTAACACACAAGGGAGGAAGAGGAAACAGCTTGCTTCCTCAGGCTTCATGCTGTGAGAGCGACCAGGCAGCCTTCATGCTTTAACTTCTGGATGCAAGCTACACCTGTACTGACAGATGTTCACGATTATTTTACTTTTCTATATCTTTCACAGAATGCTGCCCAACTCTGTGTCTTCTGAGGCAGCTGTAATCAGCCCATCAGCCCATACGCTTAATCCCGGGAGCGAGCCTGCCACCTCTTAATTATTTTCCTGTGCTGCAATTAAAAATACTGATGATGCAATCTACACTGCCCATCGTTTCCCCCCCGAAACACTAACTGCATGTTGCAGGAACAATTTCTCACTTGGCAGTGCCCAGCCTCATCATCTAATGTGTCCGTAGCCCAGAGGCCTGCCAGTTGGCTCTGCACAGCCCCTGCTGGGGCCACAGGACAATGTTGCCTCCAAAAAGCTTTCATTGCTTGGCACCAGCAGGCCCAGTGTTTGCATGTGCACAGCTCCGACTGATGTTGGGAGGTTGCTAAAAAGCAATTGTCCCATTTTGAAAAAATCTGGGATTTGGATTTCTGCCTAAATGGAGGAAAATTGAGACCATTTGAAGTCTCTATTGAAAAAAACCCCACCCAAACAAGCCGCAAAACCCAAAAATTTCCCTCCGAGGTGGCCTGATGAGAAGCAGAGAACCAGTTTCCGCAGGTTCACTGCCCTGGCTGACACCGGTGCTGCAAACCGCAGTGCTCGCCACGCCGGAGCATGCACCCCAGGGCAAGGGCCGGGGAATATCACAGAAATGAAGTCCCACTTGTAGCCCATCCTTGTGATGGCAAAACTGCTTCTGTAGACAGTCTCCTCCACCCTTGCACTGCGTACAGGCTCTGGAAAGGGTCCCACTTAAATACAGATTACTAATGCAGCCCATTTCCCACCCCCCGCCAACTACTGAGATTTACCACCTAGCAAATCTCGTGTAAAAACGACTTACATCAGGATCCAGCTCTTCCAGTTCATTCTCTAACTTCCTGAGCTCCTCCTCTGTCAGAGCCCCAAGGATCTTGTCTTCATCCAGGTCTCGGTATTTCTCTAGCTCCTTTCTGTAAGACATCTTAGAGGAGTCTCGTGAATCTCACTTTTATGTCAAAACTGGACCTGAAACGGAAACAAGCGGCGTTAACACTGAATACATGAAGCGTGACACTGCAGCCCGGCTGGCTGGGGAGCACCGGGTACCGTGGGGTTGCAGAAGATTTATGTTTTAAAGCATGTCTGACTTCAAAGCCAGGCCAGATTGCTCAGGGCCTCCCCCCAGACCCATCCATATCCCACATGCAAGTCATCCCCCGTGGTCGTGAGAGCACCACAACTTCAGTGGCACATCGCTCCATCACGGGCTTACAGGGCAGCGCTGGGGAAGCACCTCGTACAGGACCCCAGCTAGAGATGGCTTTCTCCAAGCAACGCTAGATGTTAACGAAGTGTCCTAGGCATTTATTTCCTTGAAGGACAATAAACCACAAATCATAACATCTCTCATGCCCTTACAAGCCCCCAGTAACACCTCCCTGCACGTGGCACTCCAGATAATGTTGTCACCAGGTGGGAAAAGAGATTTGTAGCACCACTGAGAACCTCCGAGCCCTCAAACCTCCACGAGGCTACAGTGGGCGGCCCTCCTTCCCGTGTTTTAAACCCTCAAGGCGATCAGGAAGTATTATCCATTCGTGTCCAGGAGGCTGCCAGTTAAACGTGCCATTCAGTGACCCACCTTCCCTGCCACAACACGCGCTTGCATGGCTAGGCAGCTGGTCCCTGCACGCCTAAACCAGACCTTCGAGAGGAGCAGTGGGAGTAACCCACTAAATGACCTATCCGGATAATCCCTGCTGACCCGGGGGTTTGTGCCACGTCTCCTAATGTAAAATGCCGTACACAATCGCACACACGTAACTGGACTTCTGCCAGCTCTAAAAGACTGTAGTAGACCTTCTACAAAGGTCAACTTGCTTAAAATATGCAGGTGGGTTAAAAATACACTCACTACAACACACAGGAGTGTATCCCACTCTGCTTTTTGGCTGAAAGTTTCCTTCTGCTTCCTAGCACTATCTGTGTATTCATATTTTTTGGCTCACTTTTTGTGGAGAATATTGAACTCCAGATGATTTAAACAGACCTTTCTTACAGTTTTAACAAAAAGTTTTGCTGATCTCTCAAGGGGCATTTACACAAAAATAACAGCAAGGCCAAACATCTTCTGAGTTTCTATAAATGGCCTCTTTTCAGCTTCTGTGGAACGTCAGAGCCCAACCCCGAGTGACATCTCTCCTGCCTTGCCCATCCTCTCAGGGCAGGTCATGCTCTCATGATGGCTTTGCGTTAGTGGAGACGTCTCCTTACCCAACTCACAGCGCAGCTGCCATTCCAGATAGGAGAATTATCTTTAGCTTGGTCACAAAAGGGCACATTAACGCACACATGGCCCGACAGCAAGCCCTTAAATTTAGAGCCGTCATCTGGTCAGACGTTCGGTTTCCCACTGGTGCGATGGCAATTCCTGCATGGCTCGCATTCCTGCCACTCGCCACTTGGGAGGTGGAGGGCTGGCAGACAGCACCTCCTCCATGGCAGTTCAGAGGGTGAAAACCACCTTTTTTCGACCTTATACTGAAGCGCACGAGCCACGACTAGTCTGTATTTCGTATTCAATTTTTAGTTTTGGCTATTCTGCTGTGGAAGGAGCTGGGGCTAGGAGGAGGCAGGAAGGCAGAGGATAACCCACCCCGGGGTGCTAAATTCCCTACAATGGCTTAAAATACCCACACCTGCCACTCACATGGCAACCTCTGTCCCGGCTACGAGGGGATGGCCACCCCCAGAGGCAGCCACAGCCCCGTTCGAGCCAGCGGGGGTGGCCGGGATGGGACCGGAGCCCCCCCCAGGGCTGACCTTGTCCCCTCCCGCCAGAAGGACGGAGGCTGTCAGCACCGAGGGGCGAAAGGCAGGAGAGACGTCGGATGTCAGTGCCCGCGGACGGTGTTTCTGGAAAGCGCTCCAGGTTTCCAGCCCTCCTGCCGCGAGATACGAAGCCGGGGCCACGCGTAGCAGAGGCACTGGGGGCTGGGGACAGGCGGCGAGCCTGCCGAAACACGGCCGAAATCCCAGCGGGGGAGAATTCCGCCCGCTGCCTGCCCGGAGCAGGGCTGCCGGAGGGGACGGTGCCTTTGGCAGCCCCGGGGGTGCAGCCAGAGAGCGGGTCGGCAGCACCAAGGTGCCTGTGGCGGCGGTGGGGGGCTCTGTACCCGACCAACAAGGCGTGGGGGTCTGGCGTCGCATCTTCCATCACCGCCCCCGGGAGCACTGGCTCTCCCTTATCTCCACCTCCCTGGCCTCCTCCACCCTATCTTGCCAATGAGTGCTGGGAGAAGAAGCAAATCCCCCGTCTGCTGTAAATGGCAAGGGGGCTTTGCACTGCCAAAAATAAGAGAGGAGGCAAGTTCTGCCTGAGCATAGTCGTTTTCTTTTAGGCAAGGCGCAGGAACACCCACCCCCACAAACATCTCTCCCCGAGCCCGGCCAGGGTTCAGGCTCGGTTTAACACAGACTTCCCCCCTCCCCACGCTCCAAAAAAATAACAAGGTCCTCCAACACAACTGCAATATTATATTCAAACTTTAACTCCACACACTACTGGACGTTCAGGGAAGAGTTAACCCCAATTAACGACAAATCTGCTCCATCAAATCTATTCTCAATGGCTTCCTAAGAAGGCAGCTTTGATTTCTTGCTATTTTTTGTTAAAGCTACCAATAGACTTTTCTTTCAATCAATGAAAGAAACATCACACAAAATATAAACATAATATACAAAAGCTGCACAGGACCGGCACTATTAAAACTTAAAGCCCTCAAAAAATTGAAATTCATATTGACTGCTGAGATAGCAAGGCATTAGATCTCATTGTCCAAAGTATTCACCAGACACATTAGAAGACAGCCCAAACACTTGCAACTTGGTAAGTCTGAAGAGCAGAGAAGTTGGTATGCATGAAGACCAATAAAAAGGTTCAAGGAAAAAAATGAAACCAGGTGGGAGAGGAATATACACCATAGACCATCTACAGGGAAGACTGTTCCTATCATGAATATAGGAAAACAAAGCAAAAAAGCCAACACTTGGGATTATGAGGGGGATAGAATATTTTCATTTTGAAAACTGCTGAACAAATAAATGAACACTGTAGAACAAGTGAAAATGAAAAGCATCCCATATGGCACTGGAAATACTCCCTTCACCACTCTGCACCAGTACAGCCCTGCTGCAGCACTGTGCCCTTTCTGGGGCACCAAAACCCAAGAACAGAACCGACCTCCCCACAGGGGACTGGTGGAGACCTGGGGAAGGTGGCCCATGCGGGACCACCGTGTCCCATCCATGGTGGAGAACTGGCACGGGGACAGGACACGGAGCAGGGGGAGCAGGAGCAGGGCAGCAATGGGCTCAGGCTGCAACAGGCTGTTTGGGGGGGCTGCAGGGCAGCACAGGTACCACCAAGCTGGGGGAGCTGCAGGATCACCCCTCAGTGCTCTGACAACACCAGGAAAAAGGGCAAAGGAGAAAGCAGCACTGGGTAAAGCAAACACAAACAGCAGCGAGGAAGATACATTCCAAGAAAACATAAAAATGTCGCAGGGAAAACAGAGAGACGGATTTCCCCGGGGTGCCGTGGGTGTCTGGTGCAGACCTCCACAAACTCCCTCCGGCACCAGCACATGGAGAGCAAAGGGAAAGTGTTTCCCACCTTCTCTTCATAAGCACACGGGGAGAAGGAGCGACTAACCTCAGCGACGACACAGGGCTTTTGGGTGATAAATTCTGTTATCGGTCCAATCCAACCCCGATTCCGGAGGCTGGCGGCAGGCTGCAGTGAGCGGCTGTCGATTCCACGGCAGCACACCGGAGGGTTTGGTGCATCCTCAGCCACCGGCCACACCACAGCTGAAGAAATGAGCATTCCCCCCTCAGCAAGAACAACCCTCAGATCTCCTGGGAAGCTTTTTCAGTCCTTTGAAATAAGAAAGCAGACCAAGAGCTTGGTTTCTGAGATAAGGAGGTGGCCAACAAGCGTCATCAGCATAGATATCGGTGATTCTTGGAGAAACTGCCAAGTTTGAAGGCAGGCAGCTGTTCAGGATGAAAGCTGTTTTTAAGCAGCCCCAAAGGCAGGAGTTACTCTCATGAGGAACTGCCTGGCTTAAGAACAGTTCCTGTTTGACTCATGCAGGGTTTTGATTTATGAGAATTTTTCATAGCTTAAGTATAAACCCGAGTCAAAGTTCAGAGCTATTATTTTTACAGTATAAAAATAATAAACCAGTGTCAACCAGCCCCCCTTTAGTTGCTACAATTTCTTTTTTCTTTTCCTTGACTTTTGGTGTAACTTTAAATATAAACACCACGGCTTTTTTTGGGAAACTATACATACCTCAAGCGACCATTTCCTGTAAACTCAAGAGAAGTTAAGTCTTTTCTGTGCATACTCTTAGACCTCAGCAAATCACCCAGGTGTAAATCCAAGATACCTGATGTGCAGATGAGAGGAGCAAATCAGCTCCAGTTGGCTTCCTAAATGAAGACTGTGTTTTATGTGCCTTCTCAGTCCTCTGATAAACCTCAAAGCCATCAGCTAACTCTAATGAAATCCCACACACAACTCAAACCCTAATTTCTTGTCAAGCTACACATGCCTGCAAAGGGTCCGTCAGCACAGGTGGAATGTGTAGCAAGCCTAAGGAATCTCCTTCATGGGGCAGCCAGGGAATGAAGGAGAGATGGGACATATGCAGGGAGGTCCAGGGGAAGGCTGGGTACCAGAAACACCTGGAGAAGGGGGAGACGTTAGATGTGGAAGAGCTGGGGCTGGCACAGTGGGGATGGTGAGATAAAGGACATCTATCCACCCAAAAGTGAGTCTCTGCTGGTCCCACAGCTCATGGGACAGCTTGCGAGCCCTGGGCTTGCATCCCAGCATACCTGGGTGCTGGTGTGCAAGAGCCTGACTCCACAGCCACCCTGCTGTTTGAGCCACTGAGCACCCCAATATCACCAGTTCCTAGGAGTTCCAAGAAGGGACCCATGAATTAGGGCGGATGCAGTAGCAGCAGGGAAAGATGCCCATCAGCTGCTTCTGAGACATCTAAAAACATGGGTCTATGTGAATTTTGCAAAACCCAGTAGCAAAGCAGAGCAGAGCACAGGAGGAGCTGGATCCGTCCCCAGTGTCATCACACAGCCTCATGTACCCGAAGCCTTGACCACTGGATGCCTCCTGTCACTAGCTACCGTGGTCACGAGGAAGTCAAATGCAGGTGTGCTGGAACAGGAAAGCTCTCCTCCCAATGCACAGGTACAAACGTCACACCTGGAGCCAGCTGTCCCTTCCCTGGCAGACACACGCAGAGCCCAGCAGTGGCCTTTGAGGTGACCACACGGCCCATATCTGAGGCAGTGAGATGTTTGCCCCATTTCAAGTGAACATACTTTGTTCTCACTAAACACCAAATCTTTCCTCAGAGGTGCACAGAGGAAGGACGTTTGAATTCTGGTTCTGGTTCAACGCAAGGGGGTTCAGCTACCTTCCCCTGAAACAAACTGTTCAAACCACCATGAGCTCAGCCGTGGCTGAAGGTCACCTTGGCTACGTCCCTCGCTTCTACAGCACGAGGGCAAGTATCTCAGCCTCCAGGAGACCATCACAGTATCTTGCTTTGCAGCTTTCTCACGCTGAGAAGCCCCTGTGCAGCTTGCAGAGTAGCCAAGCATCATCTTGAATGATTCTCAATAAAATAAAGCACACAAGGTAGTTGATGCCCCCAGCCCCTGCTCAGCAAGCAGTGTCCATCATGTGTATCTTCACCCCTTAGCCTTTCCACAGCTGAGCTGGGCAGTGCCAGCACATTCATCCTCTGGATGAGAGGACTGGACAGAGAAAAGACAGGGGAAGCTCCAGACAGGGGGAAGCTCCAGACAGGAGGAAGCTCTGTCATGGCAGATGCAGAAAGCAGAGCTCAGCACGCACCCTCACTGCTCCAAGGCTGGCCAGCCATCAGCTGGAAAGACTGAGCCCCTCGTAGCCACCCTGCAAATAGCTCATGCTTAATGAAACCCAACAGGGGATCTGCTGTTCCTTCAGGAAACTCAAGACTTCTCCAAGGAAGATCTGGATTTCCTCTGATTTGATAAAAAACTGACAACCAGCAGCTGTTAACCTAGGACACACTGAAATTCATGTTCACCTTAGTAAAATATTTGGAAAGAAACACCTGGAAGGAGGCATTGTGGATCTATCAAAGCAGACTGTGACTTCTGCCTTTCTAAATGACATGCCAGCCATGCAAAACACCTAACGCTATCTGAACCTATCGTCACCACCTGGAACCCTACGTCAGTGAAGTTCAGTATACCGTAGACAACACTTACTGATGCTGCTGCTTCATTCCCATGGGGATCCTCATGCCGGAGCTGACATTCCCATCCTTGCACTTGACAGCTCCACAGCAAATGGTTGGTTGTCCAAGGTCATGCACTCACTAGGAGAAGTTCCCTGTGCTCGACCACCAAAGTAACCTCTCCCTTAATCCACTGGGGCTGAGGGAAGCCTTACGCTGCTCAGGCTCCCCTGGACCTTCCTCTCCCCTTGCGTGCCAGGAGGTGCAGCTCACCCCAATCCTAACCCAACACTCAGAAACCGCCTGTACCTCCCGGCTGTCCTTTCCTCACCACCCCTGCAGCCTGCGAGCCACACGACTCAGTACCGGCTCTTACCAAGTGATCTTTCAGGGCCACCCAGCAAATAGTCCGGATGTTTGGTGACCAGGCAACACACAACAGGGTCAAACTCTGCCAAAGCCCAGACACAAACCATCCCAGCTCTATCTCCCCTTCACATATTTTTAAGGCACACACTTGTAAGCACAGTTATGTGTTCTCCTATTTGGGGTGAGGTTCTCTCATGCGCCTGGCATGTACTTAATTGCTTAATTACTAATCCCTATGAAAAGTGCATGGGCTCATTAGTGACACTGTGCACGCAGTTCCTGCTCTGTAAGTTGAACCCTTCCACTTGGAAACTTCACAGCTGGCACCATCCACGCTCAACAGGGACACTGGGTTTCTTGCCTTGAACTCCTGTCAGCCCTTGGATGGACTCGTGGCAGGGAGCAGCTGAACCTGCACCAAATCTGAATGAGACACTTAACAGAGGTGGGACCCTCATACAGTCTTCCAAGGCCTGAGGAAACAAAGATACCACCTCCAGCTGGGAGAGCTAATGAACCGCACGGTGCTGGAACGGGGCAGAGCTCTGGGGAAGCATCACTGCAGCCTTGATTCCATGCTTCTCCCAGGGCATCTGCTACCGGTTGCTGCCAGCCAGAGTATCCTGGGCTGGACAGACTTTGACCCAGGATAGTCTCTGATGTGTGCTTATCTCATCTACCATTAATGAGGAGGAAGAATTCCCTCCCAGGAGGGTAATGAGCCCACGGATAGGGCAGTGGGGAGGTGGGGTCTCCATCTTTGTGGGTTTCCAGACGTAGGCCATATGAAGCCACAATCTCCTCCTGGGTGAGGAGAGATCTGCTGTGAGCAGGGGATGGACTAGAGAACTGCTGAGCCACCGGCTGTGCCGGGGTCCTGTGACAAAAAATATGCAGCCGTTTAGCAACACGGAGCCACGGAACATAATTTTTATCTCCTGTTTCTTCCAAGAGTCTGGTAATTTTACAAAGTAAACACGTTTTGACTACAAAGTCCTTGCCTTGAATAGAGAAGTGAAGACAGTCTTCCTAGCTCATGATCTGCAAATGGTTGTCAACTACAGAGGAAAAAAATCAGAAAGCAGATCCCAGCCTCCTCCCCTTGGAGCCGTGCTGGGCTTTCACAAAAACTCCACGGTGCCTGGAAAACAGTGAAGCAGCAAACAGAAAAGTAAAACAATTCATCTGCAAACATTACATTCAGTAGCACATCGCTCTGGGGGGTGGAGTTACACATCTAGCAACAGGGGACAGGCGCTTCTCACAAAAGGATCGTTCAGGATCTCTTGAAAAGGTAAGTAAAACTGTCCTTTGGGTGAGTGAAAGCAGAACATGGGCAAAGGAACTCAGCAATGAGATAGACCAGGCTGTCTCCACATCTGTTTGAATTTCCCAAATACACCCAAGGAGGAGGGGAGGCAACAACATATTCCCAGTATTATGCAAAAACATATTATCTGGCAAAAAGCCAGCAGACCATCACAGCTGAGAAATGTGCGGAGAAAAGAACAAAATGAGTCAGGCTGGAAAACAGCAATGCTGAGGAGGGGCAGGGGGCGGGCGAAGAAGCCTGACAGGAGGAAAAACAGAGACCTTGAAACGAGCAGCAGTGAGCACGCGATGCAGAGTGCTTGTTAGAACACCCAAAGGCCTGTACAGTAGGGCAACAGGTACAGGGGCTGTCAAGGGACAACAGTGCAAACTCTTCCACATGACTACAAAAGGCACTCGGCTCTGGGCACCATGGTGCCCACCAGGCAGTGCTCAGCTTTAATGTTGTGGCTCAGCTCCCCCTTCCAAGAAGACAGAAGACAAAGGGCTCACCACCATAACCTGAAATAGGGCTTGCATGCCCAAGTTTGTCCGGCATTTGCTGTCAGCTACTCTGAGAGAAGATGCCACCTCTCGGCACAAGTCTTGTCTCTTTCATGAGAAATGAGGACTTCATTCTGCACTCCCGCGTGAGCTGGTGGTTCACACATGAGGAAGGGATTTTATATACGCTTAAAAATAACCTCCACCACGTGGCTGAGCACCTCTTTGGCTCACGGCCCAATACCCAAGGAAAGATGTAAAGCAACTAGAGAAAGGACCTCTGCCTAGGAGGAGGGCAGATGGGTCAGAAGGGGGGCAGTGGGCAACAGGTTCTGCCCCAAAAACCATCCAGGACCATTTTCAAAAGCAGAAACAGAGAGATGAGCACATCAGGAAGGCACGTGAGTGGGGGCAGGAGCTGTGTCCAGCTGAGTGAAGGAAAGTTATCCTGGAGATAGGCAGCGCCTTTCAAACAAGGCAGTGACTAATTCAAGCTGGACAAAGTATGCGTATGGAAAACGCACCACCGGGGCTCAGGGAATCTTCCCCCGTGCTAATGCCTACTTTCCCCGTACGAAACCGGCGCAGCTTTCTATTGATCCATCCCCTGGAGAACCATTTCCTAGCACAGCTCCCAGGATAACAAACGCAATAGCCGTAAAAAAAAAAAAAAAAAAAAAAAAAAACCACCAGCACCCTTCACCAACCGGCTCAGCGCGGCGCAGGGCCCTCTCCTCCCTGCCCCCCGCTCCCCGCCGGGCCGGGCTCTGCCGCGGACACGGGTGGGCACCGCCGGCTGCCAGCCCTGCGCCGCGGGGAGCTCGGCGACAGCGACCCTCCGGGCACGGCCTCCCGGCAGGCAAGGGAGTACGTCTGCATGCATGCAGGCAGGGATGCAGGCAGGGATGCAGGCAGGGATGCAGGCAGGGATGCAGGCAGGGCGCCCCAGCGCACACACCCCCCCCCCCCCCCCCCAGCCCTCCCCTTGCGCGCTGCCGGGCGCAGGCAGAGCGGGGGCGGCCGCTATTTATGTCGAGGCGGTGCCGCCCGGTGCCGGCCAAATATTCCGCCCAGATAAGGACCGGGCCGGGCCGGGCCGGACCGGGCCCGCCACCCCGCTTACCGCAGCCGCGATCCCAGCCGAGCCGAGCCCGGGCGGCGCGTCCTGCCCGCACCCGCCCCGCCGCTGCGGGAGGCGGGGGGTCCGGCCCCGGCCCCGGCCCCGGTCGTCACTCAGAGAGGGGCGGCCCCGTCGCCCCTCCCGGCCGGGAACAGCTGTGGCCAGCTCGGAACCCGCCCCGGGTCCCAGGTTTGGTCTGTCCTTACCCTCCGCCCGCAGCCGGGAGGAGAAACTGGCCCCGTCCGTCCCCGGCGCTGCGGAGGGTGGCAGCCCGGCAGCAGCAAGGGCGACATTTGCTTCCAAGGGGGTCTTTCCTGCTTTTAACGATTTACGTGCCAGCCTTTCCTTCCGCGGCAGCCTCCTTCAGAGCGCCGAGCCGGGCGCCCCGGCAAAGCGCCTTTTTGGGGAGCCCCGCAAGAAGTGGGGACCCAGGCCACCCTGGAGCACCCTGAGGCTGCGGCTGGAAAAACTCCTTCCCCGGGAGGAGTGGTGGAGCCCTGGGACGGGGACAGCAAGGGGGGTCTCAAGGCTCAGCCGGACCAAGTCAGAGGCGCCCTGGGCTCGGACTGGGATGGCCCTGCTGTCACCGCTGCTGGGGCCCTGGGGCTGCGAGCATGGGGGCTTTATAAAAGCTTCTTCCCCACAAACGCCATTGGTACCGATGCACCCACTGATTCCATCTCTTACTTAACTTCCTGTCAATTTGCCCCATACATCCAGCGACAGCCACCTCCAAGTCTGCCATCAGCCCAGGGAGCTGCCTTCCAGCCTCGCGGTGCCAACAGTTTTAATGACGTTGCTGCCAAATCTCCTTTCCCCCATCTCACCTTTGAGTCACCGTAAAGCCCCATGGATTTGTCCTATAATCTTTTTTAACAAATCTCCCACAAAGTATCAGCCCCAAGCTCCTCCGTATCTCTGCCATCCGGCCTCTGCCAGCATCCACAAGCTGAGAGGTCCCCAGGTGTATCAGAGGAGGGCAGCCCACCTGAACACTTCTCCAGCTCCACACTCCAGGCCTTCATCTGAAAATGCCCCCCTGTCTCCATAAGGTGGTACTGGCTTCCTTTTCACAGCTTGTCATAGAGGTGATCTGAAGTTCTGCATCCTGTGGCATTTGGAGGAAAACCAAATAGCCCTGGGAATACTGCCCACGACTAGGTCAAACGAAGGATACAAGTGGGGACCCTGCCAAGCAGTGGATTCAGTGCACGCCTCATAGAGGTGAGCTGGATCGTGGCGCAAGTCACTGGTATCATCCCAGCTGCCGGCAGGAGTGAAAAGGGAACTTGGAATCACCCAATTCACCGATTGGCCCAAATGCCTGAATTTCTTCAGGCTGAAGGAGCCTGACAGGTAGGTACCAGATCAGACAAACCTAGATGCCAGTATCTACGCTACCTGCTTACCAACTGTCTTTCTCAAGGGTATGCAAGCTGTGAGCAGCTCAGGAAGGGATCCACCAGCACCACCAAGCTTCCCTACAAGCCCATGTTGGCTTTGCACTCAGACACGCACGAGCCACTTATTTTTTTAATCCCACCTGGCTTCTGGTCAGATCTAGCTTTGTGGGCACCAGAAGTTCATCCAAGGTGAGCGCTCCCCTTAGAATGCACTCAGCCTGTCTCCACCAGGTGAGACGTTAACCCAGCTTCTCAGCACATTCGTTTTCAGTGTAAGTATCAGGCATGCTGCATTTTTAGCCGTCTGCCATGACACCCTGCAGTCATGATCTTGCCGCAAAGCATCACACCTTGTACCAACTGTTCACAACACACCAAGCATTGCTGACTCCGGCTGCATCTAAACCCCTCTTCAGAACAGCTCCCAAGGTAATGGCTTGGCACACGTGAAGCGTGTCTGCTCAGGTCACAGGCTGCTCTTGCCCTAGCCAAGTTCTAACCTCACAGAGCAGGACAATTCTCCTGCTCCAGACTTCCAGTCTGAAAATATCAGCAATGAACAAAAGAACATAAAAGGAAGCTTTCAGGCATTAGGAAGGTTTGAAGTGAGGGGTTTTGTTCATTGCATGATTCTTCTTCACTTTTCCTGTCTAACGCAACCAGCGCACGAGAACGCAGGCTCTCAAAGGTTTGCCTGATGTGCAGCAACTGTGAGAAGAAAGGATGAGTGTGGTGAAAACAGGGAGACAAGAAAAGTCTCTCTGAATGGAGAAAGATTAGCCCAGGAATGGAAATCTTGGAGACAGGAATTAATTTTGGGATGGCAAAGAGGGTTCTTGTGTTTCTCCAGTGAAACAGAGTTCCTCAAAATGACCCGGGATGGACACACTGGGAGATGAGAACAGGTAAACTTAAACTTTGTAAATTTAAGAAAATACAGGTGAGGTGGAAGAAACAGAAAAGAGGGGTTTTGAAAGTGCTTAATTTTCACAGCCTTGGGAAAGCAGGAGATTTGCTTTGGGTTTTTTTGTTTTTGTTTTTGTTTTTAAATTATTACAGTGCCATCTGTTTTGCCTAGGTAAGGAATGGTCATTTTCCAGTTTATAAAACTCACAATGATCCACAAAACAATGTTTTAACAATGCTCCATTCCCTTTTCCTGGCAGGAAAGTTATCTTGGGTGGAGTCCCGAGAGTTACACGCTCCATCTCCACATCCCAAGGGAGGATGAGTTGGGCTTCTGCAGATACATCCTCCCTGGTTTTGGCATTTATAATGAAACAGAAGTTCCAGTGAATTTCAGGCTTTCCCTCTCTCTTTACAAAGATTGCCTAACGCCTACATAAACTTAACCTTTCTGCAATTCAAGCCTTTACGCGTCCTATTTTCCCTACATGTAAACCCATATTCTTTATCAGTGGGAACTTCTAAAAGTGTTCCCCTCCTTAGCCCTCTCCTTTCCAGACTAACTACAAATCCTTCTATTTAATCCAGGTTTTCTAGACTTTCATTGTTCTTGATTTTATCTGGATTCTCTGTAATTAATCCACATCTTTCTCGTAGGACACTGCCCAGAACTGCATGCAGGAATCCTGTGGAGGCTTTTCTAATAGCCCTCAGAATGGAAAGGTCTCGTGAAAGAGTTAACTCCACCACCTGCTCTATTCAGACCCATGCCAAACCACGCCTGGTGAGGTGTCATGCAGTACCAAAAGCAGAGAAACCATTCACAACAAACCCCAAACACAGACGGCTGAAAAACTGAGGCTAAAAACCGCACTGCATTCTGTGTGAATTAATGAGTTATACAGAGCAGGCCACTCTCACGCCTCATAAGGACAGCTACTAATTATGCTACCTACTTCATGGATCAGGAACCTCAGCAAACTCAAAAGCATTCAACGTTGTGTACAGCCAACACCTCCTGCAGGTTTTTCAAAGGCAGAGCACAAAACATAATCAAACAGCACTAGCCAGGTCAGTTAGCAAATGTATCAGAGAATCTTACAGGCTAGTCAGTGGGGTAAAAAAAACAACACTAAAAGCAGGTGTAAAATCATAGCTCTGCAACTGAAATCACAGATGGTGTTAAGAAGACAGTAGGTAAGTACCTAAGTAATAGAAGAGTACCTGTACTGCAATGGAGTAATGATGGAGCCACCTAAGGCAGTGGTGGTACTGTACAGTGGGCATGAAGATGGGGAGACACCTCAGCGCAGCCTCTGGACACAACGTATGAACTGCAGGCAGCACTGCGTTAGTAACTTTGGGTTGGGCGCACACTCAATGCACGCATGAAATGATTCACCACCTGGATCGTGGTGCTCTTGGGTTTGCTGGTCATGTAGACTGCACTGTTTTACCCACACACAAAGCAGCCTCCGTGAACTCCAGTATTGAGCTGTGCAAACGCCTCAGACACCAGGAATATTGTCCTTCCTTCTGGGCTTTTTAGATGCTGCAGCAGCCACTGACAACCAAGGAGAGGGTGAGGCATGCTCCAGAAGGAGCAGACAACAAGCTCAAAAAGCACCTTGAGTCTCTTGAACATCTGCCCTGATACTACAAGTGTAGAGCCCCAAACCCGGGGCTCCATCAGTTCACAGCAGCAAATCAACTACAGGCCAACAGCTGATGCCCAAGTCTCAAAGGATATAATCACAGTGTGGGCATTTCTCACTGAACCAGACAAACTTCAAAACGTTCCAGCAAAATGCCCTATGCCATTACAATTATCAATTAACAAGTCATCAAACTTTTGCAGATGAAGGTGGCATATGCTCTTAGACACATGAAAACTCTCGCTCTCTTCAGGAGATCAGGAAAGAGCTTGTCTCATCCTAATGACCTGCACCATTCAGACTTTCAGGCTCATCAGCAGTCCCACGTCCGACAGGAAACCTCTACATGGACGTTTATCCTACTGCAGTTCATCACCACATTGAGTCCTTCACCTGCATTCTTCACCTTCTCTGCAGTGGCAGCTGAGGAAGGAGAAATTGATTAATATGGAAAAATAGCAGTATCTCGGAAGTTAACAAAAACTTCTCTCTCAACAAGTACACTTAAAGCGTCTCACCTCAGCATGCTTAAAAATGGACAGGACCATGTTCACTAGCAACTTGCATGAGATCAGCAGTTGGTTAGTTTATCACTGCCCATCCCGTTCATAAGGGCTCTGCTACATCCTGCGTACAGTCCAGTCAGAGAAGACACTCAGCAGACTTCCAAGAGGACTCCGTGCTGCTCAGCTCAGACCTCCTGCAGAACTACACCAGAATTAGACTAAAAGGGGGCAGGTATCAGTCTTACATGCTTGAACAGCTTGTTTACTCAGAATATTTGCATGCATTTTCTTTCTCCTATCGTAATGTCACATATGCACTGCACTTCTCAAGCCACGGCTCCCTTTCTGTCCATTCCCCTTCACCCATGCAGACAGCACACTGGCAGGATTCCTTAGCTCAGCTTGTGTATCACTGGAAAGATCATACAGCTCTGCACAGCGGAAAAATCCCTTCTGCTGCCACTCACTCCGCAAAGCCTTAATACTGTGTTTAACAATCTTAAGGGACCGCAGCAAGCAAACTCAAGTCTAGGCAGCAGACTATGAAATATAATCATGTCTATACCCCCTTTAAATATTTCTAAGGCCAAAAATAAAGCAGGCCAAAACCAGTGTATTCAGAGGACTTTAAGCACCAATCCCCGTGCTTACAGGACATTGCTTGCTCCTGTCTCCAGGGAGCACCAGTCCTTGAAAGTTTCTCAGAAGCATACAGGAAAACAAGCTATCGAAAAAGAGGGAAAGGAATGCCTTCAATTTAGCAATCGGTCAGGGGGTGGGGTGAGGAGGGGAGTGGAGAATTCAGAAAAGTGGTATCATTGCTAAAGAACAGCAAGCAGCCTAGTAAGTGTGTGAAGTGCATACCTTTCTGTGAAAGCTAAGTCCCGCAAATGCCATCTCCCAAACAAGGCACTTTCAACTACTCAACTCTTATGAAGTTAAGGAAGTGGAAAAACCCCACCAATAATGCATGTCTCTAAATTCAGATAGGACTGCTTCCATGTTTCCCAAGTAATAAAAAATGCTAGTTAAAGGGAGGAGTACCCAATAATGGCTCTGAGTAATAGCTATGAGAAAAAAAAGCTCCCTCAAATTAGGGAAAGATCACAAGAACAAAAGTCAACATTGTTTTATTGATAAATAACTTTTTTAATATTTTCACCCAAACATTCTAGCATTACAATGGTAAACAAAGTGCAAATTTTCAGGAAGTCAACTGAAGTCAACAGAACCCAAACTTGTTAAACAAATCTTTTTCACAGAACACAGGTTTTTAAATTTTATCCCCTTTATGTCTTCAAGGCCATGTAGTAGTTATATTTCTCTTAAAAGCCTGTTACTTATTTTATTGCTAAAGAATCTGAGCAGCTACACTTCAGAAGTGGTGATTAATCATCCTTTGAAAATTCCACAAGACTTTGAGACACAAAATCATGAATCCATATATCAGTATCTGGATGAGATGTGTCCACGAGGAAAGTCACTATTTTTCGATCCCAAGAGTTAGCACTTTCATTAACTGCCTGTATCTGTGCCACCAAGGGTTTCTTCTCTACAAGATTCCGAAACACTATTGATGCCTCTTCTGACCACTGCTGGCTTTTCACTCCTAGGACAAATGTAAAGCAAAACAGAAGGTCATTTATAGACTAGACCAATCTTAATGATTAAATCTATAAAGCAGTGAGGGGAATTTAAATACTTGAGAAAACAGATGTTCAAGTGCTACTGAATGGAGCTTAACTCTAGAAAAGAAACACAAGCTCACTCATCTCCCACACAAACAAGCTTAGTTATTACAGAGACAAGGACATTTATTTTTTCTTGAAGTCTAAAGATAGGGGCAAGTTTGCAGAAGTGAAAGGCAAATGCACTGAGTCACTGAGCCATTCAAAGTATATCAGCTGCTGTGCATGATCAAGGCATATTAGGAAACATGACAAAAAGGAAACTAAAGATCCTTTCCAAACAAAATATTTATCTGCTGCCTGAGCTTGCTGAAATTATTTGTCCTGTTTGCCTTTGTTTAGATTGTTTTCTTCATCTCAAAGCAGCATCAGCTACTAACACATCTGCCAAACCTCCAAGTCCCAAACTAGACCTGCAAAGAGCAGAAACAAAGACAAATACTGCCTAAATGCCTCCCAACTGCTGCTATTTTTTTTAGAGCAGCATCTCACAAATCAAGTCTGCTCAGGGATGTGATGCTAGAACTCAAAACAGGTTTCTGAATATGGATGCAAGAAAGAAGTTGCTCCTGCAGACTTGAAATTCAGTCTCCCCAGGCCGCTGCTGGTGTACAGCATCTAGACACAACGGGCTCAAATATCGTGCATGAACACCCAAACAACAACTTACAGATAAAAGGAGCAAAACAGCAAAGTGACAATGCTTTGCCTTTAATATTAGCAGCAGCCTGCTGCTGACAGGACAGGACAACACAGGAACACAGCTCCTTGCAGGTTACAGAAGGAATGAGAAGTCAACAGTTCATCAACAGTTAAGAAAGGGTAATTAATGCTAAGAAAGGCTGGTGAGGAAGCAAATGGGATTTTACAAGGAAATAGACCAGAGATGGAGAGGTAACAGACATGAAAAGAGAGATAAAAAAGTGGAAGAACAGCAAGACAATAGTTACCAGTGTTCCGGGCTCAGTTTGCCTGCTCTGACAATATGAAGTAGCTCAGAGGCCAACTTAACTAGCTACTTGGGATTCTGTGAAGCAGGAAAATTGGATGACTTGCAGGCTTGCTCAGCTGGATTCTGTACTCTCCCAGCAGACAGACACAGCTAGAAATCAGTTTCATTTCAGCACTGCGCTCCTAGGACCCCAGCTTGTTGGTAACACATCCATCATCACTAGTTTAAAGCAACTCCCAAGGTCACACTGAGGCTATACAGGAAAGCAGATCCTAGGCAGAAGGCAACCTAGGATCTGAGCACCAATTCTGTGGCCTGACACTTCAAACAAGTGTATCCTGCAACTGAAGTCTAGACTAGCCCTGGCCGAACAGCAGCAGAAAGCAGCCACTGAATAAAAAGGTGCGTACATCTGAAACCAATACAGAAATGAAAGAAAAATTTGGATAAGGAAAGGAAAGACACCAAGGAGAGATCACGTTTTACTTTTTTAATTCTATCATGTCTGCACACTCTCTATGCCCCATATTCTCAAGGAAATTAATCTTTCTTAAGTCTGTTAAAAGTCCCCACCCCTCTTGTGCAGTTTTATTGTTTGTTTGAGAACATCAATACATTTCAGGCAACTTTGGATTAAATATATGCACTGGAAAACAGTAAATTACAACAGGGGCAAGATATATAAGGAAAACTTCTCCAGAAACTCAGCATCTAGTTCCTAACACTATGTAGATTAGGATAGTCAGAACATAAGTTCTTATCAACAGGTATATCATAACTTTCACACTTTGGAATGGGTTATGTTTAAGGATCCAAAACACATCTAGCTTTGATTTTCCTGAGTCCTTTGCATATTAGACATCACACATCTTAAATGATAAACATCTGTGACAATAAAAAGCACCTACTGGGGAAGTTTAAGCAATCTTCAGTTTTATACACGGTAACTAAAAGTGCTGCATTAAAATAAACAAATAATAAAACAGAACCATCACTACCTATGTCCAGAAGAAAAGCAGAGCTATTTTGATGACATAAACATGCATGCATTAAGCTGTTTTTGCAAGCAGTTACATGCTTACTTTAGAAAAAAACAATTACATCACTAACCTTTGGCTTTCTCCACTTCACATTTCTATTCATTTGGTATCCCCACTGATACAAGGCTTTAACAAAAAAAAATTGTAAATGCTTACTACCTACCTGCAAGCTGAGCTGTTATAGCTTGGAAAGGTAGTTTTCTAAATGTATCCATGAGTGGCTGTACTTTCTCTATGCTGACAAACTCATGTTTACCGTAGTCCAGCTCATATACCGACAAAAACCCATTTCTAAGAATTCCTTTTATTATGACCCTGTACCACCTAAAAAGGAGGGGAACAAGAACAGACAATTTGAATTCATATTCACACACTGTCACGGCACTAGAAAAATAATACATGACCAAAAAGATCTTAATCAACATGTTTCAGGTTTCCCAGATCTGGTATTACCTGAATAGAAGCCAACTCTGCCAACTACAACCTGGAAGCATGAAAAGACTGCAACCTCATTTACTCTCTTAATCTCTCAGATACCATTGGACATCTGCCATCTTGTTAACATGCAGACAAAGCAGAGCTAGGCTTGCCTTCAATGATTTTAAGTATCTACTTACTGATTTTCAATTTTAGCTGCATACAGCTTGTTTTTCTCAACGTTCACAGGTTTCTCTTCTGCCCTGCTGTAGTACAAGATCATTTCTTCCATTAGGGCTTCCAGATTATGTAGCTCTTTCCAAGGCTGGACAATAAAGTGACCTGGATGGCAGGCCACCGAGACATAGACATCCATGAGCTCACCAGTCTTTGACAAGGGTAGAGGTGGAGGCATATCAATGGTAGATGCCGTGCTGCTGGGCTCTCTGGTTGAATCAGAGACACTCTTCTCTACCCTTCCACTAGTTGACCTTAGAGCTGACACAGCATCACTTGTCACTTTTGTGGAGCTAGTCCCACTGGGTGTGACACTCAAGAAAACATCTTTCTGATGCTTCCACAAGTCTGCGTTTTTGATCTGTCGATTGACGCTACGATCCATATCTGGAAAATTCTCTGGAGCAAATAAGTAAACGTGTGCAATTCCCTTTGAACCATCCTGCTTAACCACCTTGGAAAACAAAACAACAGTTTAACTTCCAGTTAATAGCGAATAAATACACATCTGCGTTTGTACAGAAGACTAAAGCCTTTAACAGAGAAGTGGCAACAGTTCATTGCATTCTATATGCACAGAGGTATTTTCAAGATTCTCTCAAATACGTTAAAGAAGATGCTGGAGAGTAAGCAACTCACAGCAGCTAAGAAGAGTGCTTGCAGCTATTCCACTGATGTAAAGCAAATACAAAGACTGAGTTGAGTTTTGTTCTGCCCAACAGGTTCAATCTCAGTACTGCACAAACAATTCTAGTTTTCAGAACAGTAGCCAGTGTCCACACAGATCTAAACAACTAAGTAATGCTATTAAATATTAACACTTAATCCTTCAAAATTCTCTTGCTGTCATTATAGGAGATGAAGCTTAGTAAATTAAGGATGGGAAAAAAATAAAGATGAAAGAACCTCCAGGTTTGTATCAGGCATAATTTTCAAGTACTGACATAAAAGTATTTATTTATTTTAAATAGTTCCTATTTAACATTGAATATGCTAGCATTATGGATAGTGAAGCACTGAAATTTTAATTTGGCACAGTATATAAAATTTCTTTTCAGATTCTTCTGTTGATTTTCCTAGCCAGGAACAAAAATTTTCCACAACTAAAGCACACATCTGTCACATATTATTTAATTAAGCAAGAATTAGTACCAAACTAAACTATCTTTGAAGAGGATGTTTAGAAAAGCCAGATGCAACAGTCATAAGTCCCAGACTAAAGGAGTTATAACTACACCGTCTTTAGTGTTAAAGCAAGCAAAAAGGTAAAGGAAAGCTACAAAACACTTTTTCAAAGTGCTGTGACAGCATCTGCAATCAGATTTTTAAGACAAAATTAGCTTTGTTCAGTCTGTAGTTAGTAATACATTTTGTTTAGAAGGGTGTTTTCAGTTAATTAAACTGTATAGGATACATTGCAAGCAGAAATAATTTTATCTCAAAGATAACAGAAATTCTAAGTATACAATAGCATATACTAAATCACACTGGATTAGAAAAAGCAAACAAAAAATAGAGCTGTTTTCCAAGACCATAAGGAGAGAAAGCTATGCTCATAAGAGGCATAAAAATAATCTAAAGTTAACTCAAAAGTTGTATTTTTTTATGTGGTGAAACATTCTTTCTTATCAGTTGGTAAAATAACTCTAGCTGCATATTTGGACTGGGACAGCAAAACATGAAAGGCTAATGTGAAAGTGGCTAAATTCTTGACATGAAAAGAGAAGCTTCCAACAGGCTTAAGCAAGTAAGTTTTATTCCAAATGCCCTAAGAAAAAGGACTTTGTATAGAATTTATGTCCAAGAGCTGGCTATAAACTTCTAAACTTCTATGGCAAAAATCGATTCGATGACTGATAAACCATCTAGAGTTGTTCTTTCAAGGCTCTTTCCACACACCTATGGACTTCAAGTCACATAGGCATTTTGACTATTTACCTTCATGCTAAATTCAGGACAATTCACTACAGTGTCTCTCAGCCACAGTACAGCATCTGGAGTCCACATGCCAGTGTTAGGAGGCAGATCTGCTAGGCAGCATTTTATAGCCTAAGAAGAGAATTAAGTATAGAAGGTAAAATTTAGTAATGTGGAAACTAGGCCACAAGTTCCTATTGACAGAAACTTCATTAATGCTGACAGTATACATATCTATGACAAACAGAGACAAAGGAACATGTAAAACCAGTACCATTACACTTACACAACATCCTGTCGATACAGGACATTATGACTTATTTCAGGCAAAGATGCACAATGAAATACACTCCAATGTTAAATGCTATTAAACAAAACAAAATTTCATTACATAAACCTTGAAGTAGCAGCACTACAAACACTGTGAAGAGATCTATCATAGGTTAGCTTTAACTTGTCTTTATACCTGAGGAGGTATTGCAACTACTTCTCTCAGGAATTGTGGTGGGATTTCTCTAAGCTCTGATATTTTCACAGTTGCAGCTGTTCCAGTATCCATGAACTGCACATCAAGTGCCCGTCTAGAGTGAATAAATCTTATCTGAAAGAAGAAAAGCACCATTTTGCGGTTAAAAACACAGCAGTGACACACACCCTGTAACAAGTTTCATAGTAACTAAGAATTCAGATTTAGCCAAACAAAGAGAGCCATTTTAATGTGGGAAAACTGTAGCTGTTCTTTGAATATTTCTTACCTCTACACGTGCCCATTTTCCTTTGGAAGGAAACAAGCAGACTTTGCCACAGAAAGGTAGCGATACATTGAACTCAGATGTCCGCTGCAAATATAAAACCATGAAGTTAAAAAGCATGGAGCTATTAATATCTGGCACTCAACTAGCCATTTCAAAAGCCACACATGGAATATACAGTTCTGAGAAGTAAAAACTCTGTTCCAAAGATGAAGTCTCTTTCCAGCCTCAGAAGCATTTCTTATCACGTTGTTTTAAGCTTCCCCAATAGGTAAAGCTTTAATTCCAAGTTGTGTATCTTAGAGGGAATGTGAGAGAATGCAAAGCACCAGGGGAAAAAAACCCCACATTTGGAAACACAGAATATGAAATCGCTGACCATTAGTTTAATGTTCAGAAAAGGAAGAGCAGTTCAGAGCTGTGACAGACAACTGAAGAAGCTCCTACCTTTATATTCTGAAACACGTAATTTGTTCAAATATTCAACAAATCATATTTACTACTGACTCAAATGAAAGTCTCCTGGGGGTAACATTCACCATGATAGTCCTAAATAACATAACAAGACAATGGCTGCACTATAAAGCATGAAGAAACTCCATTTGAAGACCCATCATCACCTTAGTTTGTTTAAACTCCCAGGCAAAATAAAAACCCTCACAATAAGCTGCAAAGTCAAGATTGCTTCTTTTACCTCCATACACAGATTGATATTAAAAGATTCTGAATGTCAAGGTGTTTCAATGACAGCAACAAGAACCTAACATACGCTCTGTCCAGAAAATCTGAACTTCCGAAATACCTGTCTGGCTGCCTGTCTTTGTGTTGCTAAACTTTTCAGGGTTCTACCGTGCTTTCCTTCAGTGTTTAGTTTACTTGAAACTGAATTGTGATAACTGAGATGTAAAGTATTTCCAGACGGTGTGTATTCCACAAGAGGCCTAAAGCTCAACTTCTACACCTAAAAATACTTTGACAGAGTAGTTTCACAAGCAGCAGTTCTAACAGGACCTTCAAGGATCTGCACTTCATGGTTTGATTCTCTCTAAGGCTTAGTTCAATGTTAAACAAATTACATCTGTTAAGATTTCTTTTTTTTGTATAAATTCTTTTGAGTCTAGTCTGTGTGTCTGTAAATGGCCAGTGGAATGCCAGACTTCTCTGCAATATGCCCATTCTAAAGCAGCTTAAGACTTTTGAAATTGCCTCCTATATGTCAGTCCTAGTTGATATTAGCCACAACATTCAAAAGCTAAGGGTACAAGGACAAGATATGCAGTATATCAGATCAAAGCCATCCAATGGCCAAGAAAGCCAGGTTAAAAAGAACAGACCTTGATTACACTGCTTTTATTGTCACTTTCCATGGTATGCTGTGGGCCAGGCTGTTTATGCACCTCAACTCCACCATGTAAGCAAAACTTCCAGAAAAAAAATATGGCAGTATCTCAACAGGCTTTATATCAATCTGATGCAGTTTCCGTTGGAAGCTTCCCATTATGAGCCATATTGTTACTGTTCTAACTATTCACAGAAAGTTATAAGTAGTGACTGAGAACTCAGAGACAGCTTATGAAAAAGATAGCATCAAAAGACACTTTTCACGCTGAAGGATGCACCCCAAAAAACTAGAAAATGAATTTATAGCCTTTTTGAATGGTCTATGGCTACCTCAGAAACTTGAACTTCTGTGCAAGGAAAATGATTGGTACACTCTGAAGAAAGACCACATGACTTCACCACTTCTCTCACCATAGAACCTACCTTGTAATGGAAGAAGTCTTCTAGTTTCTGCAAGATTTCAGAAAGTCTAGACAAGCCTTTAGACGGCACTTGGCAATATAGGCTTCCATCAGAGAAAACACTGGTTACTCTGACATTTGTATAGAGTCCATCTACCTGCAACGGTAAGATTTTCACAAGAAAGGGGGGAAAAAAAAAACCCCACACAAACTTAGCAAGTTTCTGAGTACTGTTTTTTGTCCATCCAAGACCTTAGCAGTCAATGATTTTCAATGAATTAAGAAGGAAACAGGAAAACGGTACCTTTAGGTGCAGTTCAAGGGACTTGTCGTACAATGCCTTCAGACAAGTAGCATTGATGTTGATATCGTCTTCTCCAGAAGTGTCATAGAGAACAATAAGAGGAATATCACTCCTTTCCAGTATTTCCACAGCAAATATCTTAGAGCATGTCTGTGATTCCACAGTCTTTACTAGGACAGGATCATCACAGAAGACTTCCAGTCCTATAAAGCACACCATACTTTTTATGTATCACTGTATTCAAAGGGAAAAGTAACTACCAGGTCTTGTTTGCAACAGGAATCTTTCAAAAAATCAGGATGTATCAGGAAAGCTGTACTACACTCCTACTTGCATTCTGCTCTGTTTCCACCGTTTTAACGCAGAAAGCCATCTTCGGGGGTGTGTGTGTGTGTGTGTGTGTGTGTGGGGAGGGAAGGGAGAAAAGAGAAAGATCCTCGTCAGAAAGAGTTGACGCAAATGTGTGCAGAAAAAAGGAATGCATCCAAGTATTGAAAAAAACAACAAAACAAAAAAAAAAGCTCATTCATGGCCATTTTATATACTTAAAATAAAATATTTTTGAAAAGTTAGAAATGCCTACCAGTTTTAGGGAAGGTAAATAATTTCCAGCAAGTATGCAAGTACTGAAAAGGGAAGGACCACTTAAAATAACTAAAGAGCATCATATTTAGGAATATTGCCCAACCTGGCCACAACAGATGTGGAAAAAGGGGTTGTGCTAGTACATTGCTTCACACAACAACAAATATTTCTTTGCATTTCTTTAGGCTTGGATATATTAAAGGGACAAAGACATCCAAGCTAAGCACAGAAACAACTAAGATCCATTAGAGAGATACTTGATATCAAGGCTTCTTTACAAAACTCTCCTTCACATCTTTTCTTCCTTCCTTTTCCTCCTTTCCATGCCTATCCATGTCTGCATAGACTAGCTGTTTTGGACAAAATCTAACATACATAGAGTTATTACAAAAAAGGATCAAAACTCCTGGACTGAGACACTTCAATCCATAAATCATGCAAGAGCAAGCTGTATAGTCAACACTGTCTTTCTCTTACCTGCCAGTTTACATTTTGCAGCTTGAAATGGAAGTAAACCGAACTGTTTCTGTAGTTTGTACACACTGTTGCTTTCAACAAACTCACTGAAGCCATGATCAACATAGCATACCTGATAACGGAAAAGGGAATAGAGTGTAAGATCATGAATATAATTATGTTTTCTTGAGTCTAAGAAAAATGTATTCTGTTACCACATCCTCTGTGCAGGCACAGACAAATCACTTCTCATTAATTTAGTACTATATAATGCCATGTTTATTTCACTGCTTGAACGTTCAGAATTTTCAGGGAAAGTCTTCTTCTCAAGATCTCTGTAAAACTATCCTCTCCAGCTGTTCCACAGAATCTCAACTCTTAATAGGAACAGTGCTGGAAGGACTTAGCACATACTACCTCAAATCACATGAAGAAATGTAATAAAGTGGCAATTTTTATTTGTAAAATTTTGAAAGTGTTGAAAATTCAAATACCACTTAAGTGCCACCCTATGTTTTGCCTTTTGTTTTTACAGCATTAAGAGAATCGTTTTGATTTATGTTTATAGCAATTTCAATACACAGTCAATGCAAGAAATCAGTAGGGAAACTGCTTATTGGCAGCAAATAATTGGAGCTAAAGTGAGAGAAAGAAGGCTTTGACAGGACTTTTTACAACTTTTTTCTAAACTCTATCATGCAAAATGTCTGCACACCAAACACCGAAAGGCGAGTCTGAACACTGTTTCAGAGAAGCAAATTCTGCAACAAAGCTGTAGCCTTCTTTTGGCTCATAGCTCTAGCTACAGAGAAATTAGAGGCAAGGTTGCTACCAGTGTCCTTGCCACTTCTCTAAATCCAACAGTCTTTCCCAAAAATGAGTTCTGACTGTCCCGTCAAAGTTCCAGCTGAACGATATCACACTAACTTTCAGAAAAACCTGAATTCTAATATTTGCTATTTAAACATTAATGAAATGGATGCACTTTAGAAGTATGTTAAGCAGATCTGGGTAAAAAAATCACCTAACTGGGAGAAGAAACAAAAAAGTAAAAAGGTATCATTAATGTTTGACTAGGCAAGAAATAATTGAGAAGTTTGAAACTTTTTTTATAGTTTTGTCATATGTTCCAGTTTTGTTGCGGATGGCAAGAAGAGTTTGCTTGGCTCAGGAAAAGTGTAACCAAGGAGTTAAATCATCTAGAAGGGACTGAACTAAAATGCACGCTACACCTACTCCCAGAGTACCAGATCTGCCTGTAAGGGAACATGAGTATATCCTTCTTATTGTCTTGCTCTGTAGTGCATGTAATACATAGTTCAGTACAAGACTTCAAACAAGATCCATCAGCAAGTGAAATTTATTGTCTTTCCCTTCCTCTGTCCCACTTCAAATAGTGCTACTACACACATTCCTCCTAAGACTATCAAAGGTACATTTTCAGTACGAAAGCGCTACAGGGCCCAGCCCCATATAAAGCCCAAAACAAAATCCCCAAACTCAAACTATTTATGGAAAACAAACCCTGAAAGACCATTTGAATTTGGCAATCACGTGACTTCAAAATAATCTTAATTTCTCATATAACTGAAAACAGAAGTACTTCAGGGTAAGAATGGAGAGAATGCTAGTGCAGCATATTTAGGAACTGACTGTATATCTGAAACCCAAGATTGTTTCAGGTCTTTCTCCAAGTGCCAAAAGAAGTAATTGCTTGCCTTTATTTTGTTGTCTTCTAGAGAAATTATCCGAGCACGCAACCACGCATCTTCTTCAGCATGTACTGCAACAAGTTGCCCAACACTCAGAGACTGAGCTAATGACACTGTACTATTCTTACTATAGAATGCTTTCATGTCATCTTCCATTTGTTCCTGGGCGGAAGAATAATCTTTGCCCACATACCTACAGTATTTAACAAAAAAACCAAAAACCCACAACAATTAGGATGCAACGTCAAAAAGCTGAATAAAAGCCAAGAACATTTATATGCATACATGAATATAATTAAATTATGGATATATACATTTTCTAAGCACATCAGTACTCAAACTCTTTTCTCATTAACAGGCCTATAGAAAAGTAACTGATGTAAAATTTTGTAATTTTGTTGACAGCTAAAGGCGGTCTAGCAGTGTACAATCTAACATGCTCAACTAGATTTTTAGTAAGAGGTCTTACTTCATTATTAAAGTCATGTAGAGTAACTTCACCACAAGAGCAGAATAGTGTCTGGGACCAAGTATAAAAGAGAACTAATAGGTTATCTCTAAAGTTACTCTGTCATTAACAAACACCAGTTCAATCAGGTTTTCACTAAAGTTGATGAAAAACAAGGCATCTAAAACAATTTTACAAATCAACTGTCAAACCATGTACTGTTTAGCCTTGGCCTTCAGAACAATCCTGGTATTAGGCTGCTGACCTAATAGTTCACAAGGAAGCAGTCTGTGTTGCATATATCTTCTTTAATAAAGTACATAAACTTACTGAAAACTCCAAATGGGAAGTTCTGAATGCTTCAGAAACAAGTCAGATTATAGCAGACAAAACAAAAACTTAATCCCAAATTTGTATTAGTAGCTACTGTTTTAATTTAACTTATGAACTTTAACTGTTCATACAGTGATTAATACTGCTTATTTCCATGACATAGTTTAGATTATCGTCCTATAAAAATCAGGTTTATTCTGAGGGCCTGCTATGTGCCCAGGATTAGTGTAGATACTGTACTATGACACACTATGCTAACTTTGTTATCAAGGTTAAGTTAAATCTGATCAAATTCCAGGGAATCCTCATTTTCCTAAAGACAGCCTGCTACCTCACCATCCAATTACATACTGCTTTTCAGAATGACAGCCCTTTTGTTTCTGCGTAAGCACTCATCCACTTCAAAATGGACATGAAGTGTGACGACAGTCACACATGTGCTACTTAAAAATTAGTTTCTTAACATTTATTTCATAAAGATACTTAACAGACAGTAGGAGTATGTTAACAAAAAGTGACCTTTCAGGATTTCCTGCCTCACTCACTATCTTCTGGTAATAGGTGAGCCTCACACTGAAAAAGCTTTTGGCTACTTAAAGCCAATTGAGAAATTATTTTTCAGATTCTTTAGAGAAGGATCTTGGAAAGGCACCTCAAAAAAGTGATTTAGAGAGTAATCTATGTGCAGGTGGCCAGACACTGCAAGAGTGCACTCACCACCATTCTTAGTCTCAACTGGAATCAATTCACATATCAAGTAAAGCTTGTTGCTTCATTGTGAAAGGAGCAGAGAGGTATGCTTCCATAGTGAAAAAACTATAAAATTTTGTCCATTCAAAAAGATAAAAGAAGAGGAAAAAAAAGTATCCAAGCTGAAGCACAGAAACGCAAGGTAGTTAAGAATAAAACATGATAGTTAATTATTTCTTGTTAGAATTCAAATGTAGCACCTAGAGTATCATCTCTGCCTTCAATCACACTGTTGTAGATGTCCAGCAAATACCTATGAGTGTTTCTATCATGTCCCTTTCATTCTGGCTACATCAGAATTCTTACAGAATTCGTACCACAACTCAAAATTGAAATATCACCAAACCTTCCAGCTTTGTCTTAATTAGTACTGTAGCTGAGAGGTTTCAGCCAAACAACACTTAGCCACGTACCAGGAAAGTAAAGAGACATTGCTCATCCCCAAGACAGAAAGAGGAATCTTGATTTTATTGATCCTGCAAAAATCAACATCAACCAATAGCCGTTACACAGTTCTTCTGTAGATCAGGTGAAAATGACTGCTAGTACATGCACAGGAAAGGTGAGTCCATGCATTGTTTCCTTCCTATATGTCTACATCAACATTTTCTCGTCATGGCAAAAAACTATTCCCTTCAGGGCTAGTTTAATCTTGAAGATAAATGACCTTGCCCGTGAAGTACATAGATAACCCTAACTTGTCATTTCTGTACCTAGGGGCCAAGAAACCACTAATCACCACCATATACTTATACAGAACTGAAAAATGCAGAAGCTTTTAAAAGTCTTTAGTAAGACCAAGAACCATGGTCCAAAATCTGGGAACCACTGCTTTAGAGAAATTTTAACATGATCACCCTCAGCTCATCACTGTAATACAGTAGTTTAATCCATGGGACTTGAGGCATTTCCCCAAATAATTAGTGGAAACATCCTTAAAATAACAGATTAGAAAGCCAAGATTTGTTACTCCACATATATAGCAAGTTATTAATGCTGCCAGAATTAAAAGGTGTACAGTGAGAAGGAAAAAGATTTGCAGATTTAAACCCCACCTGCATAGCAAGCTGGAAGTAAGAGTCAGATAATTTGTTTCTGCTCCTCCCAATACAAAACATGCAATATGCACCATGTCTGTTTTAGTATCTCTATGTACAGATAATTACATGTCTTGAATTGGCTTGCTTTCTTGTAACTATCCATCCTCACCATCTTCCGCATCCTAGACTAAATTCAAACAGAGCTCTCACAGGAACAACCTAAAACATAAAGCCTCTTTTCTTTGATGCAGTTCTTCCTCCTTTGATTTCTTGTTTCAAGCTTCGGCTCACTCAAAAATTCAGCTGTGTATTCTTCACTAAAATGACTGACTCATCCAACCTTAATGAAAGACGAAGAATTCTGCCTTAAATTATGCTTTGTGGTAAGACCAGTATACAAAATAAATGTAGAAGCAATGCACAAAAAAAACTTATCTGAGAAAAAGCACGATATAGGAATAGTGCTAGCAGCTAAAACAAAGATGTCAACATTCTCAAATGAGAATTTCTCTCATAACCCCTAAGTATGGGGATTCTCACTACAGATCAGCAGCCATTAAGGTTCCATGACTTCACAGAACTAAAACAGTGGACTGGCACATAAACAAAGTTCGAGGTCAAGTATTCCAAGTATACCCTTTTTCTCTCTAGCTGTCAGTAGTGTATCTACACTTCAGCCTTAAGGCTAGTATCTTGAATACTGCAAACCAGCAATGAGGAACAGGTATTAGTTTCATAGTGGAAGAATCTAAAAGTAAACTGCACACATAGCTATTTTGATCCTAATAAGGACTTCTGAGAATGACTGAAGCTATCTAATGAAACCTGAAACTAGTGGGAAAAACCAGAGCTGTCAATATAGTATATTACCACACAGTTCCTCAATTCATCCTTTGAAGTGTCATATAAAAAACCCTAAGATTTGGCTCGATTTGAAATAATTTTCAAAATGAAATAGCCTCTATAAAAAGTGTCTGGGGTTTTTTTTTTTGTTTATTTTAAAGAACTGCTAGGAGTTGTGTGTTTTATCCCAACAATGAATTATAGAAAGCTTATAATGGTATTTTCTGAAACAGTACAGTAACATATATGTAAGACAGCCACTTCAATCCACTTCTTACACTGTTATTTAAGACTGGCCTGATTAGCAACCAAACCAATAAGTACTAGTAGTTTATTGCTGGATGGAAGCTCATCTGTCCCCAAAAGTGAAAACTGCAGTATAATCTGAACACACTCAAGTCACACCTAGTTAGTAGTCAGTCAGTTATAAAAGTAACAAATATTTTTATAAGTACTGCAGCAATATCTAAATACTACTATGTGTTATAGTACAGTTATTTTAAAATGTCTTCCAACAGCAAGTCAAATCTGCTTTGATTCTCAGACATGCTAATCATAGAACTATTCTATGATTCTACGAACTACACAGAGGAAGTTCCAGAACTTTTCCACTTAAGCACACAAACAAAAGGATTCTTAAGTTTCATTATCAAAATAAATAAATAACAAAGTCCTGCAACCTCCTGTTTAGTGGTTCTCTTATGGCAGACCTGCACAATATGAAAATGTAGACTCATAAATAAAGCAAAAGAGAGAAATTCTGAAGTACAAACTTGCCTAATTAGGACATCATTAGTGTTTTTCAGTTCCAATACTATGACAGACACAGATCCTTCCGATGGAATGATTAGAGGAGGAACAGTTATATTCTCTGGATACTGGTCCTTGGATTCTTCATACTGTTGTTCAGCTGTGGCCTTCGCACCATCATGCCTCTGGACTTTCTCAGTGACATTCAGATTTTCATCAATGCATCTTTGGGGTTTAGCATAGAGTATGGCCTTTCTGGGGACTTCAGACACATAGTCCACTACACATACATCTGAGAGCAACTCTAGATTATTTAGAATGTCTTCTGGAAATTTTACTTGGTAAGTGTCTTGGTACAACTTGGGAAGCGCATTAGCCCAAAGACCACTGGAATACTTCAGCAAGATGTTAACAACTTTCTGCTTGACGTCACTACTAAGTGATGCAGGTGTGGTCTCCACTTTTGGTTTTAACAGAGGGTCTACTTTTGAAGCAGTAACATTCTGAGATGCCTTTTCTTGCTCTGTATCACTTTTTGCTACTGGTGGCATTTTCTTAGCAGGATAAAGAAGCCCATCCATCTGATCACCCCTGTGTACTTTCTCCACCTTGGAAAACAAAAAGTAGAGTTGATAATCAGTTGCATCTCTTGCATCTCAAAGTCTAAATCATTTTGCCCATTACATTTTTATAACATGCATTTTATACAGACTTTGAAGTGGACATACACAGGGAACTAAGCTTGAGGCAGTTACTACAGGGTAGTTATTTCTTGTAATGCTTCCTCCTCCATTTTGAACACACATGACTACACCAGTACAGGGCAAATATCTACCTACGTAATACAAGCTGGACTTGGTTCCAAAGAAGTATTGTCTCTCTTTTCTCATAGGAGGACTAGAAGATGATGATACACTCCACAAACTTAAGGTCTTTGCACATTAATCCCCCCTGGTGTTCCACACAGGTAAGTATATCATCAACAAAAAGTTCCTGTCCGAGTATACTGAGGGAAAGAGAACTTGATTGTATACTTCAGAAACAAAAAGACACCTGTCAGGCAGTGTTGTAAAGGCTATGTGCTGTCACGCTCAGGGAATTACTTTTTCTTTAAAAAAGTTCTGAGATTAAGGAAGAAATTTCTGGATCATAATAGATTTCATAATAAATTTGATTAGGCCATTTTAAACCATGCCCACAGCCTCCCTCCAGACCCAGATATTTTGGTGGTCTGTATGTCTACTCTTTCCTAAGTTCAATAATAAGCATCTCACATGGTCTGAAGTCACAACCTTGAAAGCACCATTTGAGAAATGTAGAAACAAGCTCACAATAAAGTTCCACTTCCTAAAGCTATGCAGTTTTAACCTAGATCGACTTCTGTAGTTTAGCAGGAAAATCTATGTAGAATTGAGATAACAAAAGCTCTCGGTGTTTTCACATTGGTCCCAAAGCAAGAACAATTCCTGCAATAAAGAAAGTTATTAAGGTTTACATAGCTCCACCTTGATGTTTGCTCCTCAGAGGAAACAACTCTTATCAGTTTCCTGGGTCCAAATCACACCAAAGTCCTTTTCAGAGGCAGATCAATGAACAAAACACTGAGTAGTTGAGTTACTACTACTCAGGGGTAGCATTTGCTTTTAGGATATTGATGTCCGTACCCATCAGAACTTTATAAACCTTGATAAAGTCATTCTTTGCTGTTCTGTCTTTGCAACATACAACAGAAGCGTAACAAAGACAACTTTAACTATTATCTTACGTAGAGAAAAATACATCTCACTCATTATCAAGGTAACATTAACAAGATAGGAACATTTAGTTACTATACATTGAAAAAACTGGAAAAAGATGGCCATTATTGTGTCAAGAACCATCTATTTTCTCCTATGTGCGCCTCTTCACACTCAGCCCAAATTGCCATATGATGATTTGAGCTGAGAGAGTCAGCAAAACCCCCTGAGTGTTACTACACGAGTGCATTTCTACACACTTGCTGTGCATTACATTGTCTAGACTGGTGCAAAAGCAAGCTATCAAATTGTTCTTCAGAACAGGTATTGGTCAACTTCCATGAAAACTAGCATATGTGCTATCTAAAATTGACACAAAGGAAATAACTTTCATAGATAAAAAATATTAACCATGTTAAAGAACTGTCATGCATTCGTGGTGGCACGTCTGAATCCTCCTTTACCAGTGAAACCCAAAGTAGCAATATTTTCTGGAAGAATTAAGACATGAGAAGGCAAACAAGCCTATGTAACAACCGGAATTAATGCAAATTCATGCAAACGAGTTCACAAGCTTTAAGACTTGAGTCTTTCCAAGTAGGCTCACTAAACCAAGGAGACATTATCTCTCAACTTGGGGGGGGGGGGGGGGGAAGAGGTAGTGTCCTACAGACATCCAATTACTAAAGAGTACATATCTACAATAGGATCAAATCTAAACAAATTATATAAAGAACTTCAATGTGCCAGTGGTACATTCACCAAGTTCTTAAGCATCTCAACTAGTCAGCTTGATAAGAGATGATGAGACATATCTGGCATGCGACCTAGAAGGATCAAAGATGTTTTATTCATGACAGGAAGAACCTACCCTCTGGTATCAGCAATCTTACTCTGCCTCTTGAACCAGAGGTAAAGGAAGGAGCTTGGTTAAAAGAACACAAAAACTTAGCAAAGCCTTGCAAGTGTTTTGATATACAGTCAAGAGACCAAAGTATATCAAGTGGCCCAGAGAAAAAATCAGGGCGTACCACCTTGGCAGGTAATGACATCCTAGATACAGAGGAATTGATAAGGATGTCCTAACTGTGCATGCACAAGATTGAGGAATTTGCTGAAACTTTTAACTCCAGAAAAGACTTGGCATTATCAGGACAACAATCTGTTTGAGAAGGCTGTGTCGGAACATGTGGCAGTTCATCATGACAGAAGCTGGATTCAGAGGTCTAGCTTTATGCACCCTTTCTCTTCGATAGCTCTCTTTAACTAGTGCTGCAATAGAGACGAGTCCTGTGACTATTAAACCTTACACACTAAAGACTGGAAGCAGACTAAAGAGAGAAGATCCTTAGAGACCTTTAAGCCTCTTAACTCCAATATTAGCTCTGAGGTTTTCTAGACGTTGAAGCTCTGTTTTGAAGAGATTGTAGATGCTGACTGAGCAAACCATTTAGAGACAGAAAAAAAGCTATTTCAATAAGTTGTTTGAGCTTACTTCAGTATAAATAAGCTCAGGTGGACAACATCAGGCTACTATTTGTTGCATAGAAGTTAACATTTGAGATGCAACAGACTCCTCCAGACAGTGCTGTGGCCAAGACACCTTCAAGGACACACAACACCACAGAAACCTTTAATTATAAGCAAAGAGCTTCACTTGAGAGTAATGTCTCAAAACAGCCACCCTTTCTTTAGCACAAATAGCTCAGCTTGTTTCCAGTTGAGTTTATAGATCTGTCTGCGAGGTAGTTCCCACTAGCATGGCTGGGAGGCCTGCTCTGCAAGCACAACATGCCTGCTGCCACCTCTCCATTAGAGAGGTGCAGCAAAGTCAACAGCTGTCAGAACTTATTATCAGGGCAACAGAGACTGAAGTTACTCTACACAGAAGAAAAACACATTTGTCCTGGGCCTGAGTAACAGAGGGAGCTCTTAAAAATTAAAATCTCCAGCTCAAAATAATAAAGCTTAAAAAAAACCCCCAAGAACATCCCAAGATAAATACTGACACTGCAACTAAGCCAACTGGAATGCAAAAGAAGCCCAAGTCTACTCCTTTTGACATATACATACAGAGGGGATGAAGGCAGACATGCTCCTGTATGTGTTGCTAGGACAAAAGCTTTGTATATATGTGCTTGACAACATGCAAGTAAACCACTACACTAACATATATAATCAAAAGAAAGGATCCACTTGGTGGATGCCAGAATGACCAAGATGATATTGAGTCTTGTTTAATTGTTTGTACAATGATGATCAATGAGCAGATACACTGGCAAACTCCTAGAGCATCAATACCTTCCAGAAAGGAAGTGGAGAAAAGACCTCCTTGAAATGAGAGTTTCTAGTACAGAAAGTGTCCTTCACTTTCAAGGTTACATTCATAACTAGCATATGCAGCTATTTTCTGCCATTCTTCTGCAAGCTAGGGAAAGGAAATGTGCAGGGGAAGTTGGCATTTAATGTCAGTGACAGAGTCTCATCATATGTCGCAAATAGGAAAAGTCTGGCTCCATGACTATTGGTATCAAACAAGTCCTCAGAGACTGCTCTAGAACATACTAATCAGAACTATCACTCTGATTCAGTGAGAATAATTCATCAGAAGTGTGATGCATCAGTTCTTTTAGATCCGATTTAGATACACAACACAAACCACCCACCATGGCATATGTACCACAGACTGCAAACAGAGACATTTTGCTGACAGCACCTCAGACAAAGCCTTCAGTGTGAAAGTAGCTCTCATCTACCTCACGTTCCTCAATAGTAAATGAAGTTCAACTCCCACCAAGCTGGAGCCCAAAACAGTGAGGAAGGTATTCCTGGCCTTGATCAGCAGTACCTTGCATTCATACATTTGGCTGACAGTGGCTTTTCTCTGTCAGAGGCGGCCACTACAACTCAAAGGTCCCACTGTTTTTGCCAATCATTCTACAGTACATCTCTCCGCAGGCACTGGTGAGATGCTGCTTCAACATGAAAGCTCCGCTCCTTGCTGCTCTTCCAAGTACCTGCGTCTGAAAGCAACAGCGTTAAGCTTCCAAGCTGTTGAATATGCACGCAAAGTAATCAATTCTGAGGAAAAAAAACCCAGACTTGTGCAATGTTCTTGGAAGTCTGAAGATCCCCACTGCACAGGATGGCATCAGACACAGTAAGGAGCTTTTCCTTACAAGGCTGTGGAAGCCTCTTGCATCATCTGGTTATAGCTTATCCTCAGGATCCACTCCAGCTTTTACAGTTTCTAGTCCAATATGCAATCAATTGTTTTCCATGGGAAGCTACACTACCTAACTTCTTATGCAAACACCAAAATGACATATTAAAAGGCTTGTCTTCAGCCAAACCTCATGTCAACTAGGAAGCTGGAACGGGACAGACAGGAACAGGATTGAAATATGTCCCACAAAGGCTGTAGAGTGTTCATTGCTAGAACATGACCAGATACAGCCCTGGGCAAACTGCTCATGGTGACCATGCTTGAGTAAGGGAGTTGCATTAGATAATCTCAAGAGGTCCCTTCCAACCTCAGTGATTCTGTGATTCAGTGAAATGTTTATGTGATGTTCACATAAGTGTTCAAGGCCAGGCTGGATGGGGCTTTGAGCAACCTGCTCTAGTGAGAGGTGTCCCTGCCCATGGCAGGGGGGTTGGAACTAGATGATCTTTAAGGTCCTTTCCAACCCTAGCCATTCTATGATTCTATGATTCTATGTTAGAACTGGCTCGGTTCTTCTGAATTTCAACTAAATTTCAGTTATCAGGATGTAAGAAATACCCTCAAAATTGCAGGCCTCTTACAATACTAGGGCAGGCAAAATAATTCTGAAAGGTTTTGGATTTAATAGCCTTTTTAGTCACTAACCCTGGAAGGTATGCCAGTTTCATTTAAAAGGCCAAGAAAACAATCAGTTATGATATTCAGACTGGCAATGACAACAGTAAATGTTGGTGGATTCTTCATGGCAAATATAGAAGATCATTTTTAGCCCTTCAACTGAAGCTAAAATTTTCAGATACTACAATGGCTCCGAAGTGTTTCTGGTAGTCATTACTACTGTACTTAATGAAAATGATAAAATGCAAGTCATACTGGGCATATTTTTGTATTTGCTTTTGTTGTTAGACTAAAGGATCCTTGTTGCCAAGATATCCCTTGTTCAGGTTCAGCTAGTGCTCAGGGCTGGGGTGGTAAGCTCTGCAAAGTTCAGCAGTGCCTTTAGGTTGCCCATTTCTGCCCATCCTCTCTGCCCTCCCACTTCATTACCTTGCACATTACAGTGAAGAATTATTCTCCACAGTTCCTCATGCTTTTGAGACTCTGACTTCTGAAAACACAGTTACAAGTAAAACGCTGTGATCCAATAAGCCAGCTGAGCCAATGTAACAACTCCATACTGTTGAGGGCTGCCCTTATTCCTCACATCCTTTTGCCAGCACTGAGGATCAGCAGACATCTTTGTCAGCAGTTCTCTTTGGTTGCACTAATTTTCATCTCATAATGCAATGAAGTCTTCCTAAGGGGTCAGAGAAGCAGAAGATTTAACACAAAAGGAGTTCCAAGGGTATGTGAAGCAGGAGCAAGGAAAGATGCTGTCAAATGGAGCCTGACTTCATTTGGTGGCTCATCATGTTTTCTAACTGCTGATCAGTGAGACTTAGCTTCAGGAACATTAAGTTACAGACTGTTTTAGCACTGTGTTTGTAGAACAAAGTTATTCTGGATCTTTTGTCCTCAACTGTCTCATTTCCACATGTACGTGACACCATCTTCCCAGTAAGGTTGAAACCAACTGTATTTTGCTCCATGCTGTACTATATCGTAGAATCATCAAATCATAGCATGGTCAGAGTTGGAAGGGACATTAAAGATCATCTAGTTCCAACCCCCCTGCCGTGGGCAGGGATACCTCCCACTAGATCAGGTTGTTCAAAGCCCCATCCAACCTGGCTTTAAACACTTTGAGGGATTGGGCACCCACAACTTCCTGAGCAACCTGTTACCTATCATAATGCTAGAGCTCATCTGCAGAAGACAATTTGTAGGGTTTGTGTAAAACTGTGCAAGCTTTCATTCACACACAATCAGCCATAACAGGCACTCCATCATCTTCTCCATATGCAAAGTCCATTCCAGCTCATAAGAACACACTATCTATTACTTATAATTATGAGCTGAATTTTTTATTCTCTCAAGTCCATTCCTCTGTTTGGAATGACGACTTTTGCTTCATACAGCTTAATCATGCTACAGAAATTCCTTCCTTTAGAGTAAAAACCTGACAAAGTCACTCAAAGAATACAGCTGGTTACTATGTCAATCCTCCTTTTCTCTGAGCAGACCTGTTTCATTTACCCCAAACACTACAGCAAAAACTCAGCTGCGAGATGTAGTAGTTTATTTGTTTATTTTATATTTTAGTTGTTTATTTGTTGCAGTAGTACCTAGTTTGTTAAGAGAGGGGATACCACCCAGGAATAGAGATTCAGGTAACAACAGCCTTAATCCTGTTTCTGTCAATCTGTTTACCAGCTGATCCTACCATCTTCCTAAGCCTTTAGTTTCACTTTCCGCAAACAATCACAACTTTTATAAAATGTAACACTTTATAAAATTCCTGCTTCGGCAGGGAATATAAAATTTCCTGCTTCGGCAGGGGAGTTGGACTAGATGATCTTTATGGTCCCTTCCAACTCTAAAAATTCAGTGAAATTCAGTGAAATAAAATGAAGAATATTCTGAGAACTAGACACTGTTCAAAAAAATCCAACAAAACAACAAAATACCCTTCCTGTCAACTAGGCAACACATGCAAGTCCCATTCTTGTCTGAAAGTATCTTCTACCTTCCTGTTTGTAATTAAAAACTTCAACTTGTAATGCTTGCTTAAAAATATAAAAAAAAAAATCCAAAAACTAAGCACAAGACCCACCAAATAAAAACCACACCAATTTTCCCCTTCTTTTCTCTGATTTTTTCCCACTATGTATCTTCAAGAAGACAGCCAACTTTTGGGACCTGCTCAGCACCATCCCAGACATCCAAGAGATGAAATAAAGAACACTAGGCTTTCCTTTACTGTTTAAATCCTCTTCCTCAGAAAAAAATAGCTGTGCAAACGTTCTCCAGTCTGAGCAGCATTTTCACACAGTATCAGCCAATACAATACCCAAGTGCTTACGCGCACAAGGGAATGTGCTCAGGTATTACATATTTTTTAGCCACGTGCTTACTAAAAAGCAGTTAAGACAACTGATTGAGGAATGGTACACTACTGAAGATGAAACTGGCTTCTGACGACAAGAGATTAATGCTTAAACTGACAGGTAGACAGAGACAGTAGGATGCTTTACAAAAAAGAACATCTTTGTTCTAGAATTGCTGAAAAGCAAGTATATGTCTTCCAGCACAACTGGAATTTCCAAATTCAGCATGGTAGCGTTATTAACCTGTAGCTGTGTAGCTACACAGTTAACCCCAGTTGTGTAGGGATGTGGTCAGGAAGGCAAAGGCGCTGGTGGAGCTGAACTTTGCAAGGGATGCAAAGAATAATAATAAGGGCTTCTACAGAAAAGGAATGTCAAAGAAAGCATATCCCCCTGGAGAACAGGACTGGAGAAAGCTGAGAGACTCAACTTTTTTGCCCCGCTCTTCCCTGGCAACCTCTCTTCCCACAGCCCTTGAGTGGATGGACTGCAAGTCAGGGACTGGGTGAGCAAAAGTCCCTCCCAGTGTAAGAGAAGATCAGGTTCGTGACCACCTGAGGAATCTGAACATACAGAATTGTATAGGACCTGGTGAGATGCATCCCAGAGTCCTGAGGGAATTGGCTGATGTAGTTGCCAAGCCACTCTCCATTATATCTGAAAAGTCATGGCAGTGAAGTGAAGTCCCTGGAGACTGAAAAAAGGGAAACCTTGCACCCATTTTTGAAAAGGGTAGAAAGGAGGACGCTAGGAACTATTGACCTGTCAGCCTCACCTCTGTGCCTGGGAAGATCATGGAACACATCCTCCTAGAAGCTATGCTAAGGCACATAGAGGACAGGGAGGTGATTTCAGACAGCAAGCATGGCTTCACCAAGGGCAAGTCCTGAGGGAGTGACTAGATCAGTGGACAAGTGAAGAGCTACGGATGTTGCCTATCTGGACTTCTGTAAGGCCTTCGACACAGTCCCCGAGAACATCCTCCTCTCTAAACTGGAGAGATACTCATTTGATGGGTGGACTGTTGGATGGATCCTGGGTGAATAAGAAATCGGCTGGATGGTAGCATCCAGAGGGTAGTGGTCAATGGCTCAATGTCCAGACACAGACTGGTGACAAGTGGTGCCCCTCAGGGGCTGTTCTGGGACCAAGTACTGTTAAATATCTTCATCAGTGATGTAGACAGTGGGATCAAGAGCACCCACAGCAAGTTTGCAGATGACATCAAGCTGAGTGATGCAGTTGACATGTCTGATGGATGGGATGACATCCAGAGAGACCTGGACAAGCTCGAGAAGTATGAGTCTCATGACAAGGCCAAGTGCAGTGTCCTGCACCTGGGTCAGGGCAACCCCTGGTATCAGTACAGGCTTGGGGATGACAGGACTGAAAGTAGCCCTGCTGAGAAGGACTCGGGAGTGTTGGTGAATGAAAAGCTGGACGTGAGCCAACAATGTCTGCTCACAGCCCAGAAAGCCAACTGTATCCCGGGCTGTATCCCAAAAGAAGCATGGCCAGCAGGTTCAGGGAGGTGATTCTGCCCCTCTACTCCACTCTGGTGGTACCCCAGCTGGAGTACTACATCCAGCCCTGGAGCCCTCAGCACAGGAAAGGCATGGACCTGTGGGGGAGGGTCCAGAGGAGGTCCATGAAAATGATCAGAGGGCTGGAGCACCCTCTCCTATGAGGACAGGCTGAGAGTTGGGGTTGTTCAGCCTGGAGAAGAGAAGGCTCCGGGGATACCTTATAGTGGCCTTCCAGTACCTAAACAGAGGACTACAGGAAAGATAGGGACAGACTCTTTATCAGGAAGGATAGGGGTAACATTTTTAAACTGAAAGAGGGTAAATTTAGAATTTAGGAAGAAATTCTTTACAGTGAGGGTGATGAGACACCGGAGCAGGTTACCCAGAGAAGCTGTGGGTGCCCCATCCCTGGAAGTGTTCAAGGACAGGCTGGATGGGGCTTTGAGTAACCTGGTCTAGTAGGAGGTGTCCCTGCCTATGGCAGGGGGGATGGAACTAGACGATCTTTAAGGTCCTTTCCAACCCAAACCATTCTATGATTCTGTGATCATACCCCACTTACCTTCTCTAGGTCTCTCATTATTTTATAGCCCTTATCTCCATCTTTCCCCACATAAATCATCGAATTTAACTGTTGCTTGTACAGGATCCATTACTTATCTTTACCCATCACCCTTCTGAATCACTCTGCTGGATCTCGTAGTGAGTTTTTGTTTGTGCATTTTCTGGGTGGAGATGGGAGAAGCACATCTGATTTTGACATGTGCTTACACAACATATTTCATCAGTGGTACAGTATTTTCTATTCTGTTCTCTATTCATGTGTATAGAGACCAGACAGTCTTTTCAGGGAAGCTTGCTGCCTCCCTGGGCCTCAAATTAGAGACATCACCAGACAACTGAATACTTTAGTACAGCTTTCAGACTATTATCTACTCCTGCTCTTTCATGTGGGTACCAACAACGTTGTAACAAAAAAGTCTGAGGTCAATCAAAAGGTTTCAGAGCCCTGGGAAGAACCTTAAAAAATTCAGGAGCACAGGCAGTGTTTTCCTCAATCCTCCCCAGTAATGCGGAAAGACTAGGACTGGTGCCTCCACCAAAACTGAGTTTTATAACCATGAAAGAACCTTTAAGGCACAAGTTATGATGGGGCCTGATGGGATTAATCTGTCTTGCTGAGGGAAACACATCTATTGAGAGGGCTTTAAGCTAGGAACACTGGGGAAGGGGTTGCCAACAGGAGAGCTGAAGGTAAGCGAAGGGTTGGTATGGCATCGCCTGAGGGTGGCAATGCTAGAGGGAACACTTATGCTGCTCCTGGGAGCACAGAGGGCTCAGGAGCACACCTGAAATGCTTGTACACCAATGCACACAGTATGAAAAACAAACAGGATGAACCAGAAGCACTGGTCAGCTCCCACAGCTATGATGCCATTGATGTTAGTGAGACTTGGTGGAATGAGTCCCACAGACTGGAGTGCTGGGATGGAGGGCTACAGACTGTTCAGAGGGATAGGCAGGGCAGGCGAGCTGGAGATGTCGATCTATAGATAAGGGAGAGGTTTGACTGTACAGCCCTTACAATTAGTGATGATGTGGTGAAAAGCCTCTGGGCAAGGATTAGGGGACAAAAAACACAGGCTGAGGGAGCTGGCGTTGTTCAGCCTAGAGAAAAGGAGGCTAAGAGGAGACCTTACCACTCACTACAACCACCTGAAAGGAGGGTGTAGAGAGGTGGGGGTTGGTCTCTTCTCCCAAGCCACAAGCGACAGGACAAGAGGAAATGGCCTCAAGTTGCGCCAGGAGTGGTTCAGATTCGATAATGGGAAAAAAATTTACACCAAAAGGGTTATTAAGCATCGGAACAGGCTGCCCAGGGAAGTGGTTGAAGCACCATCCCTGGGGGTATTCAAAATATGAGTTGACATAGTGCTTAGTGATATGGTTTAGTGATGGGTTTTTGTTTTTTGGTTTTTTTTTTTTGTTTGTTTGTTTGTTTTTTTTGTTTTTTTTTTTACGAGAGTTAGGGTGATGGTTGGACTACATGATCTTAAAGGTCCCTTCCAACCTAGACAGTTCTATGATTCTTTAACACAGGAGATGTCATAGTAGGTGTCTACTACTGATCACCCAGCCAGGATGATAGCCTGAAGAATTATTCTTTAAGCAATTAGGAGAAAACTCCGGATCAGTAGCCCTTGTCCATATGTGAGACTTCAATTTCCCAGACATCAACTAGGAATACCATATCGCTGTGATGAGCAAGTCTGGGAAATTCTTCAAGTCTGTGGAAAGTAACTTCTTGTCACAAGTACTCAGTGAGCCAACCAGGAAAGATGCCCTTTTAGACTTGCTATTTGTGAATAGAGGAGGACTGTGTCAGGGGAGGTTCAGATGACATTAGGAAGCATTTCTTTACTGAGAGGGTGGTCAAACACTGACACAGTCTTCCTAGAGGGTTGGTCAAGGGTTAGCCTCATGCATGAAGTGTTTAAGAGGCATTTCAGTAATGCCCTTAATAATTTGCTTTAACTTTTGGTCAGCCCTGAAGTGGTCAGGCAGTTGGACTAGATGATTGCTGATAGGTGCCTTCCAAATGAAATATTCTTTTCCATTACATTAATTTTCAAGTACTTCTTATCACTTGCGTTTTTTTTCTACTGAGTCAACATTTTCATGAAGTTATCATCAATGCCAAGATCTCTTTTCCCAAGCTTAACAGACCACACAGAAAAAACACCAAATTTTTTTAATGTAATGAGAGTTCTTCCTGTCCATTGCTGCAGTTAAGTCTCAGTTGCAATTTTATGGGCCAGCAACCTGGTATTAGGAAGTTCTATACTTCTTCAGAAAGCTCAACTTGTATTTCCACCCTTTACCAACTCACTTATTACAAACCTGACTAGCATGTGTCCAAGTGTCCCATCTGTGGAATCCCAGCATGACTTGCTGCATTTCTGAAGGTCAACCATTTCAGCCTTGCTACACTTCCAATCTTTTAACCAATTATACATCCACACAAGGACCTTCCCTAATGTCCTGAGACTGCCTAATTCTCTAAAAGCTTTTGGAAAGGAACACTGGAAATTCAAGGCAATGTTTTGAGAAGAGATGCAGGAGTTTAGCCTTCTCTTGAATTGCCATACCTGAATCGCCAAGGTGGGAGTCACCACCAGCCATCCCTTTTTTCAAAGCACTAGTCTCACTGGAGATGGAAGCAGATAATTCTGCTTTAACAGCTCTGTTGGCCAGATCCACAGCGTTGCTGACTCTTCTTCTCCTGACTGAAGCCTGTCTGGGCAGCAAAGACTTTTTGGGTATTATAAAAGGGTGGTGAGCATATTTACTCTCAGCCCAATTGCTCATTAAGGCTTGACTACAATCTGTGAGTACTACCCAATATAATTACTTTGTACTTTTGCATTTAACTGTGCAAAATACGTTGCTACAAGCAAGATGCTCAAGTAAGCTAACCTAAAGAAAGGAGGTAACCCACTGATAGAGAATCAGGTCAGCCTCAATCCTTTGCAGTAGGTCCTCTTGCCTGAAAGGTGAAGACTGAAAACAACACCATCAACCTGCAACTTACAGTGATTTTTGGAGACTTCAGCTCACTAGGTAAGAAAAGTTTCCATTACTGATGGCTGTAACCTAAACACAGAAACAGTCATTTCCCAGAAGTCAAAAATTAAATTCCTTCCTTTCAGAGAAAAGTTTAGGGATGTGAGTTATTCAGAAGTGTCCACAGCAGAGTCCTCAAATGATGAGCTTGCAGATGCTGAAAGCATATTACAAGATTTATTGGCTGCTGTTTTTTAATTAAGCTATTACTGATTAGTATGCATTCAGTAAGAGTATGTGCTGTCTTTTCAAAATGGCACTGAGAGAAACACCAGACATTTCTTCTGTTCTTCTGAGGCTGGCAGACACTCCCAGTCTAAGTACCCAACAAGGCAGAAATAATTCAGAAATTAGTCATGGAAGCATATTTACTGATACCAAAGAATACAGTCTGCCCTCTGGCATTTCAAAGGACCTGCAGAGTTCTATACCTGCAGATGACTTGTTTGAACCAGGAAAAGACACTGATTATATTTAAAAGATGTATAGTAGCCTTCATACGAGAAGGCCTCAGGTCCATGCTGGAGTCATGACTATGGTTTACACGTCAGTAAACTGAGATGGACTATACAGGCTTATTAACAGTTCTCTACAATAAGACTGACCGTGCCAAGACAACTTGATAGTTCTGATTGTTGTTGTACCGTGCCTGCTGTATTACAATGTTTCCACAATTTGATGACTGCTTATTTACACTAAAATGAAAGCTCATTTCAAGCAGATAAGGTATTCTTGTTACTTCAATATCCTTCTGTTGCCACAGTTTGATAGATGTTGAAGAAGTCTGAAGTTCATTGATATGACTGGCCTGTTAAAAGTAAAGCTAAACAAAGCCTTGATGCAAAGCTACATTATGCCCTAAATGAACCATGAGTGCACAAAAGCACAGCAATTGAAGACTCTTAACCCAGTGGTGATGGCAACTCACATGGCGGACCTGTAAGTGGAGGCTCAGCTCCTAATATGAAGGACAAAGACACCGCTGGTGATCAAGAGGTAATAGGCACTGGGGGTAGTGGGGGTGGGGTTGAGCTGTAATCTCTTCCTGCAACATTATCACCCTTCACTTTCATCTGTTGTTGTATCCTAAATCTAACTTACACAGCAAAATTCCGTAACCTTAAGATGTGAGAAAGACTGGTGGAAACGTCTATAGAAAGAAAGTAACTGCAGACAGACCTAAGACTGTTCTCTTAAATCTACAAGCTACCTGCAAATCCTGTGTGGAGATAAACCCACCAACAAGGAAAAGCATAAGATGGGGGAATGGGGAAAAAACCAAACATGGGGCATGGAGAGCAAGTGTCATCAGCTGCTGCTTGGGTTGTCAGTATTGGAGTCAGTTAAAAGTGGCAACTCAGCAACCCAGAGCACTTTCCCCAAGAGGCCACAGAAGCTGACCTTTCTTCTCCAAAACAATGCTAGTCTGGCCAACAGTGATTTTTTGGGTGCTGTTTTGAAGGCATTGCTACAACTTGGGGAAGGGGGGAGGGAGGCGCAGTATTCTTCTTTTGCTTTTTCTTTTTTCTTTGTTCCTCACTGCTACAGATCATGAAAGGAAATGCAGGATGACATAAAATAACATTTGGCAAATGAACACTCAGAAATCTGTAGGTTATTGGCATCTTCCACAAAAACTACATTCCATACTTACTGTGCACACATGAGGCCAGTTCTCAAGCTGACGGAGCACTGCTGTGCTAAGCTCTTCCCAGTACATTTCCCGGTAGATCTGTGGCATCTTTGACACCCAGACACCACTGCTGCACTTGCTTAGAATCTCCATAATGCGACTTTGAACTTCATTGACATGACCAGTAGGAGGGCCAGAGGGAACAGTATGTGTCTCTGCAACAGAAGTATTCAAGTTATCTGTTAAACAAAAATACAGCCTTGAAGTAAACATAGCCTTATCAGCAGAGAGAAAGATAGATGATTACCCACCTACTTAAAAACTAAGCTGCCAGCATGACACCAACTCTAAAATGCCCAGCATGGCTGTTTCAGTCACTTTCTACTGGAAAGAACCATGAAAACCTCAGACATTTAGTAATTGATCTGAAGCTGAATTTTTGAATCACTGTAGTTATTTTCATGAGAAGTTGCTAAATGTTTCTTCTGAAGAGATCCTGGAAGAGGTTACAGAACCTTTTATCTATTTTATCAAAGACAGACAGACGGATTGAGAGCACCATCAGCAAGTTTGCAGATGACACCAAGCTGTGTGGTGTTGTCGATATGCCAGAGGGACGGGATGTCATTCAGAGGGACCTGGACAGGCTAGAGAGGTGGGCCCAGGTGAACCTCATGAGGTTCAACAAAAGCAAGTGCAGGATTCTGCACCTGGGAAGAAACAATCCTCAGTATAAATACAGACTGGGGGATGAGGTATTAGAAAGCAGCCCTGAGGAAAGGGACTTGGGGGTGCTGATTGACGAGAAGCTGGACACGAGCAGGCAATGTGCTCTCACAGCCCAGAAGGCCAATCACATCCTGGGCTGCATCAAAAGAAGTGTTGCCAGCAGATCCAGAGAGGTGATTCTGCCTCTTTGCTCTGCTCTGCTGAGACCTCTCCTGGAGTACTGTGTGCAGGTCTGGAGCCCTCAATATAGAAAGGGCATGGACCTGATGGAGCGGGTCCAGAGGAGGGCCACCAAAATGATCAGGGGGCTGGAGCACCTCTCCTATGACGACAGGCTGAGGGAGCTGGGGTTGTTTAGCTTGGAGAAAAGGAGGCTCCGGGGAGACCTCATAGCGGCCTTCCAGTACCTGAGGGGGCCTACAGGAAGGCTGGGGAGGGTCTGTTTACAAAGGCCTGCAGTGACAGGACGAGGGGCAATGGTTTTAAGTTGGAGAAGGGGAGATTTAGATTGGATATTAGGAAAAAGTTCTTTACCATGAGGGTGGTGGAACACTGGAACAGGTTGCCCAGGGAGGTGGTTGAGGCCCCTTCCCTTGAGATATTCAAGGTGAAGCTCAACGAGGCCCTGGGCAACCTGGTCTAGTTGGGGGTGTCCCTGCTGACTGAGGGGAGGTCGGACTAGATGACCTTTGGAGGTCCCTTCCGGCCTGGACCAATCTATGAATCTATGAATCTATGAACCCTCAGCCACACTGTTGCTGAGAGGCTGCACTGAGGCAGTGTCCCAAGAGGGACACAAGATAATTTCTTTACAAGTACAAACGCAGCAACAAAGATACAGCAAAACACCCAAGGATGTTCTTCTAAATTCAGACAGAGGTACAAAACAGACCAATGATTTGCCTGTCATTCTAAGATATGTACTGAGTAAAAGTCTGAAACTAGCACCCAGACTTTCTGTACTACTGCATCCCAGGAAGCCCTCCAGCTGAGCAGGGAAAAGGACAGCACATGTCCAGCTACTTTGGACAGTTTCATATATTGTGTGTAGGAGCAAGGCAGTCATTATACCAGCTGGAGGTTCACATCACTAGCTTGCCTACCAGACCCAAAGCTTCACAGATCAGCCTGACAGGTCTCAAAGAAAGCAACCACCATTTGACAAGCCCAACAACTGCACAACTGCTGCTTGCTCCTGAAAGCCAGGAAAAGCATTCTCCTACTGTTTCCAAGCTACTCACAGTAGCTTTGTTATTGGCTTTGACGCTTACTACACAAGGATTCTCCTAGAAGACAGAGGGGTGGACAAGGAAAAACACACATATCCCCAGCACCATGAAAAGAGTGAAAAGGTTCACTCACGGAACTTTGCTTCTCACACAAACCTATCTTCATTCAAAACAAGTACTAAGACAGATTTTTCTTAAGATGACACCCAATCTAATGTGAGTAGTTGACAAAAATTTTCTTCATTGGCAAACATACCATTTGAATCTGTGGAAGAGCTTCTGGACAGGTGAACTTGCAACTCCTTTTGAAACCGTGGTGGTACAGTTAGTCTCTTCTCAGATCTAAAATTGAAAAGAAAATAGATTTAAATCATTCTCCTGGCTCTGAATAGCTTTACATTTGCTTACAAGACCTATACATAAAGTAAAATTTATGTCACATACTTATAGCAGGCGCCATGTACAAGATCAGTACTCACAACGTCCTGGCTTGGAAAACAAGCTGACCAGCCGTACCAAGACGGATGAACAGGTGGTTTCTATTTTTTTCTTATTATTCTGATTATTGTGAGAAACAAAGCGCACAGTAAAAAGACATGAGCAAAAGGAAAGCATCTAGGCCTAATAACACAATTGATGGTCTTATATTTGATATGTACAGCCCCACTATTTGGACTTCTATCTGGATGGCATTGCAGTCTTGCTGTTGAACAGGATTGTGCTCACCTTCTTGGTAGCCATGTCAGAGTCTCCTAAAAGTATGTGGCTTCAGAAGTCAGGGGAAAACCTAAAGCTACACAAAAACTCAAGGTATTTTGTGGACACCGTTGCTAAGCTGTTTAACAGATTCCTCTCTGAAGTGCTCTCCCACAGAAAGGACACAAATGTCATGCTTGCAGGTGCTCTTCTGAAGTGCCTCAGAGAATAGCAGCTTACGCTGGGAGCACATGTAGCATGATGGAACTCCTGACAATGAAGAGGTCACAGCAGCATGTAGCTCACTAAGACTGTTTTGAAACAATCAAATCTGGAATAATTACATACCCTGCAAGAAAAAGGGAACAAGATTTGGAGAAAAGAATTTGAAGACCAGGACCAAGTGGCTCTCCCAAAGACACATAGAATCAATCACAGAATCACAGAATACCGGGTCAGAGGGGACCTCAAGGATCACCTAGTCCAACCTTTCTTGGCAAAAGGCTATCACCCTGTCCAGCTGAATCTTAAAAGTGTCCAATGCTGGGGAATCCACCAATTTGCTGGGGAGACTATTCCGATGGCCGATTGTTCTCATTGTGAAAAATTTTCCTCATGTGCTCTCCAGTCTCCCCTGGAGTAACCTGTACCTGTTACCCTTCATCTTTTCCATGTGACTCCTTGTAAAAAAGGAGTCTCCATCTTCTGTGTAGCCACCCTTTAAATACTGGAACATGCTGATAAGGTCTCCCCCTAAGCCTCCTTTGCTCAAGGCTCAACAAACCCTATTCTTTCAGCCTTTCCTCACAGGACAGACTTCCCAGGCCTTTAATCATCTTGGTCGCCCTTCTCCGGGCCCTCTCACACCCGTTCACATCTTCTTTGCATAGTAGGGACCAAAACTGAACACAGTATTACAAGTGTGGCCTGACAAACACTGAGTAGAATGGGATAATGACTTCTTTATCTCTGCTGCTGATGCCCTTATTGATGCAATCCAGCACCCTGTTGGCTTGCTTTGCCACTGCAGCACACTGTTTGCTCATATTGAGCTTGTGGTCCATCAGAAGCCCCAGGTCCCATTCTGCAGAGATGCTCCCCAGACAGGCAGATCCTGGTCTGTGCTGCACTCATTGAACTTTCCAGCTTCAAGGATCTTGGAGCCTTACAAGCAAGGTCTCTTCCACCTTCTGTGGGTTTGAAATTCCACAACAACATGCTGGTGACGTGAATCATAGAATTGTCTAGGTTGGAAGGGACCTTTAAGATCATCTAGTCCAACCATCACCCTAACTCTCGTAAAAAAAAAAACCCCATCACTAAACCGTATCACTAAGCACTATGTCAACTCGTCTTTTGAATACCTCCAGGGATGGCGCCTCAACCACTTCCCTGGGCAGCCTGTTCCAATGCTTAATAACCCTTTTGGTGTAAAATTTTTTCCCATTATCCAACCTGAACCACTCCTGGCGCAACTTGAGGCCATTTCCTCTTGTACTATTGCTTGTGGCTTGGGAGAAGAGACCAACCCCCACCTCTCTACACCCTCCTTTCAGGTGGTTGTAGAGAGCGGTAAGGTCTCCCCTCAGCCTCCTTTTCTCTAGGCTGAACAACCCCAGCTCCCTCAGCCTTTCCTCATAAGACTCATTCTCCAGACCCCTCACCACCTTCGTTGCCTTCCCTGGACCCGCTCCAGCACCCCAATGTCTTTTTTGTGGTAAGGGGCCCAAAACTGGACACAGTACTCAAGGTGGGGCCTCACCAGTGCCAAATACAGGGAAAAATCACCTTCCAAGTCCTACTCACCATGCTGTTCCTGATAGAGGACAGGATGCTGTTGGCCTCCTTGGCCACCTGCACACACTGCTGGCTCATGTTCAGCTGAAAGTCTGACACCCCCAGGTCCTTTTGCGCCAGGCAGCTCTCCAGCCACTCTTCCCCAAGCCTGTAGCGCTGCATGGGGTTGTTGTGACACAAGTGCAGGACCCGGCACTTGGCCTTGTTGAACCTCATCCCGTTGGTCTCAGCCCATTGATCCAGCCTGTCCAGATCCCTTTGCAAAGCCTTTCTACCCTCAAGCAGGTCGACACTCCCACCCAACTTGGTGTTGTCTGCGAACTGAGGGTGCACTCGATGCCCTCATCCAGATCACTGATGAAGAAGAGAATTGGCCCCAGTACCAAGCCCTGTGGGACACCACTCCTTACCGGCTGCCAACTGGATTTAACTCCATTCACCACCACTCTCTGGGCCAGGCCCTCCAGCCGTTTTTAACTCAGCGGAGAGTACTCCCATCCAAGCCACGGGTAGACAGTTTCTCCAGGAGGATACTGTGGGAGACTGTATCAAAGGCCTTGCTAAAGTTTAGGTAAACAACATCCACAGCCTTTCCCTCAGCCACCATGCGGGTCATTTTGTCATAGAAGGAGATCAGGTTTGTCAAGCAGGACCTGCCATTCATGAACCCATGCTGGCTGGGCGTGATTGCTCGGGCGTCCTTCACGCGCTGCATAACAGCACTCAGGATGATCTGTTCCATGACCTTCCCAGGCACCGAAGTCAGACTGACAGGCCTGTAGTTCCCCGGATCATCCTGCTGGCCCTTCATGTGGATGGGCGTCAGTGACATTTGCTGGACACCAGTCAGCTGGGACCTCCCCAGTTTGCCAGGACTGCTGGTAAATGATGGAAAGTGGCTCAGTGAACACTTACGCCAGCTCCCTCAGTACCCTCGGGTGGATCCCATCTGGCCCCATAGACTTGTATCCAGGTATTGGAGCAGGTCCCTCACCACCTCCCTTTGGATTATGGCGGCTTCATTCTGCTCCCCACCCCTATCTGCTAGCTCAGGGGTCTGGGTACTCAGGGAACAACTAACTCTACTACTGAAGACTGAGGCAAAGGCGGCATTAAGTACCTCAGCCTTCTCCTCATCCTTGGTCACGATATTACCTCCCACATCCGATAGAGGATGGAGATTCTCCTGAGTCCTCCTCTTGTTACTAATATATCTATATAAATTCTTTCTATTGTTTTTAACATCCAAGGCCAGGTTAAGCTCTAGTTGGGCTTTGGCCTTTCTAATCGTTTCCCTACATAACCTTACAACACCTTTGTAATTTTCCTGAGTGGCCTGCCCCTTTTTCCAAGGGCTGCAAACCCTCCATTTTTCCCCTGAGTTGTGACCGTATCTCTTTGTTCAGCCAGGCTGGTTTTTTCCTCAGTGGCTCACTTCACAACACACAGGGACGGCCTGCTCCTGCGCTTTTAAGACTTCCTCTTTGAAAAACGTCCAGCCTTCCTTGACTCCTTTGCTCCTCAGGGCTGCCTCCCAAGGGACTCCGTCGAGCAGGCTCTTGAAAAGACCGAAGTCTGCCCTCTGGAAGTCAACAGTGGCAGTCCTGCTGGCTCCCCTCCTTACTTCTCCGAGAATCGAGAACTCTATCATTTCATGGTAACTGTGCCCAAGACAGCCTCCAACCGTCACATCCCCCACAAGTCCTTCTCTATTTACAAGCAGTAGATCCAGCAGTGCTCCCTCCCTAGTCGGCACCCTCACCAGCTGTGTCAGGAAGTTACCCCCAACACACTCCAGGAACCTCCTAGACTGTTCCCTCTCAGCCGTATTGTGTGCCCAGCTGATATCTGGTAGGTTGAAGTCTCCCACCAGGACAAGGGCAAGTGATCTTGAGACCTCTCCCAGCTGCTTATAGAGTATTTCATCTAACTCTACATTCTGGCTGGGTGATCTATAACAGACTCCCACCATGATACCAGCCTTGCTGGCGCTCCCCCTGATTCTTACCCATAAACACTCAACCCTACTGTTACCCTCAATTAGCTCTTGACATTCGTAACCCTCCCTAACATACAGGGCCACCCCTCCTCCTCTCCTTCCTTGCCTGTCCCTTCAGAAGAGTTTGTAGCCATCCATCGCAGCACTCCAGTCATGCGAGTCATCCTACCACATTTCCGTGATGGCGACTACATCATAGCTTTCCTGCTGCACAATGGCTTCCAGCTCCTCCTGTTTGTTGCCCATGCTGTGTGCATTAGTGTAAAAGCATTTCAGCTGCACAGCCAGTCCCACCACCTTTTTGCTGTAGGAACGCCTAACTTCTACCTGACCATTCCCAGGCACAGCCATAGTTTCTAACCCGTCGATGATCCTTGCATCTCTGCTGATGGATTCTCCCCTTCCCCCTCCAAACTTAGTTTAAAGACTGTTTGATGAGCCCTGCCAAATCCTGTGCAAAGACCCTCTTACCCTTTTGAGACGGGTGTACCCCATCTGTTTCCAGTAGGCCTGGTGCTACGTAAACCTTCCTATGCTCAAAAAACCCAAAGTTGTGCCTCTGACACCAGGCTCGGAGACAAGTATTGATCTGCTGGTTCTTCTTGTTAGTTTCCTTGTCCTTCCCTGTGACTGGGATGACAGAGAACACTATCTGTGCTCCTGACCCCTTGACCAGTTGTCCCAAGGCCCAGAAGTCTCTTTTGATCGCCTTTGGGTTTCTCCTTAACAGCTTGTCTCTGCCTGCCTGAAAAATGAGCAAAGGGTAATAATCTGAGGGGCTTACCAGGGAAGGGAGTTTTCTCTTTATGTCTTTAACTTGGGCCCCAGGAAGGCAGCAGACTTCCCTGAGAAGTGGGTCGGGTCTGCATATTGGGCCTTCTGCTCCCTTCAGGATGGAGTCACCTACAACAATGACCTGTCTTTTTTTCTGAACTGAGGATGTTTTGATGCTGGGTTTAGTCTGACTTAACTCTGGCGACACTTCCATAGACATTGAACTATCCTCCTCATTGCGATTGGGTTCCCATTGCAGAGCCTCATATTTGTTTTTTAAGGGTACCTGGGGAGGTGGGGGAGTTACTGGGGAGACACGCCTGCTTCGTCGGGCAGGAACTTGTCCCCACAGCTGCCTAATCCTCTAAGTTACCTTGTTCAACCTGGCAGAGAGAAGACAGGGAGTTCTCTGTAGCAGGGGCTCTGTCTGCCTGCTTGGTTTCTGTTATGGGAGACAGGGTGCAACTCTGGCAGTCTTTCTCCCTCTCACATTCCCTGATTTTCCTCAGCTTACTTACCTCCTCCCTGAGCTCAATCACTAAGCAGAGGAGCTCTTCTACCTGGTCACATCTCCCACAGGCGTGCCCACCAATGGCTCTGCCCCCGGAAGCTGCCAGGTACTGGCCTGGGCTTGCTGCTTCTCCCAGCTTTGAAAAGCCTCAAAAAACAAGCCCCTTGCCGGCTCTCCTGGCTGCAATTCCCCTGCCCAGTGCTGACTTACCTGCCCTGGAGCTGGTCTCTTTGGTGGGAGTCTTGAACTTACTGAATGATTGCTGCTATAAAGACAGCCTCTCAGACCCTGCAACAGTGCGTGCAAGAAGGCAGTAGAAAGCAACCTGGCACAACTGCAACTACCTTCAGCATCTCTCCCTTGTCACCTGGGTGTGACAGAATGGGGAGGAGAAACAAGAGAAACCCTTCCACCCGTGTCTATGCAGCAGCAAGACCCAAAAGCTGTGGGCATGAAAATTTCCCAGCAAAACATCACAGAGTGCTAGAGGTGGGACACAGGCTTTGGCAGCCACAAGGGAACTGCCATTTGCAGCCTCACTGTGGGACTTCACTACATTATGCTGGGCAGAACACCAAGACCAGTCAGCACCCAGATAAAGCCTGTCACTAGGAGGACATCCTGCTAAGGCAAGTAACACAGATCTGCCACAGCAGGACAGATACTCAACAGAAGGAGAAACCAAAGACCCTTCAGTGCAACCCTGAAGGCACAGATGTGCTTTGCTACAACTTTGATAAATGGAGGGGCAGGAGGGCAGGGTGGACGTTGGAAAACAAACCCAGAGAAACTGCACATGGACAGTACCTCACCACAGACTGAAGTAGGAAATGAGGTAGGGACATGCTCTGTCACCTTCAGACCTTCCCTCAGCCAACCTGTGCTGTGAATGCTCAGCCACTCTCACAGGCAAGTGCTGGCACCCTTGCTGAACAGTGCCCTTGAGTCTGTGCCAACTACCTAGAAGGCTGGTGCGAGCCCTGGATTACTGGGGATGCTGCTCACACCTCCGCTCACCTGCACACTCCTATGAGGTCAGGACCTTCTGGCTCAAAGCGGCTTTCCCTCCTGCAATTCCCAAAGCACAACTGCAGGAGCTCTGTGGGCACAAAACATCCCCAGCAGCAAGGACATGAGCCATGGATCTTGTCAGTCCTGCTTCAAATTGGCCAAGCTGAAACGAATCCAGTCACATGGGCCACTACACAACCTTGCATTAAAACAGAATATGATCCTCTTCTCCATGAACCCTCTCTCTAGTATGTCCCCAAGCTAAAAGGACAGCATTTGGACCATTTGCAATAGCACAAGATGTTTTCTGCTCCAGGTACCTGGGCTAAGGCACACCTCGGCTGTAGCTTCCTCTACTGCGTATGATAGGAACAGACACCAGAAACAAAAGCAGAAGAACACTGTTACCTGAAATAAGCTTGGGGAAAACCTGACAGAGAAGATGACAAGATAAGATGGAGCACACTGCATTAGAAGAGCAAGAATAGGACTGATATCTACCTAATTTTATTTCAAGCATAACAAAGCTTCAAGTACTACAAAACACCTTCTGGCCTTCCAGCAACTAACCTGGAGAGAATTGTTAAGTGCTCTTTTTGCTCTGCCTGTCCCAGGACAAATTATCTCTGCCTTTTAGGGAAGTGTCACTTCAAAAAAATCAAACTCATCTGCAAACACAAGAAAGGGAAGGCTTGTGCACACCTGCTCCCAGATCTCCCTGTCACAGGTAGACAGCTTGGCCCTTCACTCCTCTCCTGCAGCAGCCTCCTCAACAAAACACAGCACAGAGCTGGTGACACCTTTCTCCACTGCAGATCCACCCAGCTTGCTCAGGAGCAGAAGAACAGGGGTTAGCTCAGTCCACACTCATGTTGTTAGAGGCTGAGGCACAGATAGAGACCCATCCCGAGTCTCCCCACTCCTGTCAGAGCCCCGGCCTCACTCCCCTCACCTGCCACATTCAGCACATCTCTCTTCCCTGGCCTCTACCTCCAAACCCTCCAATCCTCACATGGGCAACGCCAGCTCCTCTGGCTTCCTGAATGCTCCTGCCACTGCTCTCCTCTCGCCCACCCCAGCTCCACAGCCTCTGGCTCCTGCCCCCATCACCACCCATCTCTTACCTCCTCCAAATTTCTGCCTGGGCACGCTGCTGCTACAGCTACAGCCCAACTGCCCACAGACACAAGGAGCGTCTCCTGCCCCACAGCAAAACCCCAGCAGATCCACCCAGCAGCCCCAAGGCTGCCTCCCCCACCCCAGGGCACCTGACCACCCACCAGCATGCCGGGGAACCTCCCAAAAAGCACCAAGAGCAGAGCGCTGCCATGGCCAAGGGCCCTTTGCGGAGCAGCAGGAAGGTTACGAGGCAGCGCTATCAGCCATCAGTAAACGCTGCGCTCTCAGGCACAGAAGCTGAAGCGGCTGCTGCTCTCACGAGGGCTCTGGGCACCCTCATGTCCCACTCTGGCACCCAGACCCCTGACGCACACGGGACTCAGGCAGGCGACTGGGGCAGGACGCGCCCGCTTTCTGGGGGGCTTCCAGAAAGAGCAGGATCCACGGTGGGATTAAGCTGTCACTCTGATCTGTGACACTTCACAGCTACACTGCCGTGGATGCAGCACACCACTGCCATTTCCATTCAATACAAGGCTGACTTCAAACCCATCCCGCTGACCTGCAGAGGATTACCACCACAATCACAGTTCCAGTGGACTTAACGCAGCCACAATGAGGGAACAGCAAACACTTTCTCACCAACATCAGCCGATGGCCCAGGGCAGACGAAAACAACACAGAAAGAGAAATGATGGGGCAGCATTTGGCTAAGCCACCTGGATTAGAGAGGCTCAAAGAAGGATGAAAACCAGCATGTACTGCTAACCCAGCAAAACTGCAGCTCCAGCCCTCATCTCCATTCACCCAAACACAGTTGGGCAGCTGCTGGGTCCGAGTACAATGAGAAGGACCACAAACACTAACGCTGCAATGGAGAAGTCAGGCAAGAGGCAAAGAGCAGCTGCCTGCAGACAACCAGGACTCTGAACACACGGTATCGCCTGTCAACTACATACAAACCTCCTTCTGTTTTCTATTATGCTGGCCATAACAGCTCCTTCCTAGGCCTGGGAAACAGCAATATACCCACACACCCTTTGTGTAATGCCTTTGGCCACATTTCTCTCCAGAAGACATGGCAGCAGGCCAAGAGCACAGGGTAGCTACGGCAGCATCCAAAAAGACAAAGGGTCACCTGTCTCCCTCCCGGGCAACAATCCACATTCAAACTTCACCTTCTGCAAAGGCAGGAGCATGGATTCCCACCTCCCAAAATGCACTGTGGGCAAGGCAGCACACAAGTGTCCACAACATTTCATCTCACCTTGCTCACACACACACACGTGCACACACTGACCTGTTTACCACAGTGACGTGCCTCTGCATGGGAATTTCTTTAGATGGTCCACTCCCAGCGGCTGGAGGCATGGCAGATCGGGCACTCTCCATACTGGGTTTCACCACTCCACATGCCACTCCTCTGCCTCGTGGCGGGCGAGGAACAGGCCTCTTGCTGCATTCTTCTGGCATGCTCAAAGACCTGGGCTGTCGCAAAGTTCCTTTGGGCTTTCCTAAAGAGTTTGCAGAGATAGCCGTTAGTAGCGTTCTCCTCCACCCAACCCAAACAGACTTCAAGCACAGCACATAATTCCCTTTAGGGAGCCCATACTTCTCCAAAAGACAGTTAAGAGGGATGCTCTCAGCCCCAGTCACAGGTCTCTGCTACAGCAGCATAGAGTACACCCAAGGACTCACAAAACACAATCTCCAAAGCCAACACTGCAAGAGGGAAACAGACAGGAGATGCATCTCCCTTTCACTCTTGGAAAAGCCATGCACCTGTGAAGTGCCACAACAAGCCATGTCTCCGGAGGAACCCATGGTCAGGCTGCTCTTTATCACCCAACAGTGGCAGCAGCAGCTCCCAGAGCTGTAGCACATGCAGCCTTACTCCACCTCCTCAGACACCTCCTGCATCGCTGGCCAAGGTGTTTCTTCTTCTCTACCCTGGCTTGCAAGCACCCTCCTCCAAAACTCCCACGACACAGCAGACGTTACCAAATAACACCTGCAGAGGAACATGCCACACTGGCAAAAACAAGCTCTTCGCCACCTCGCTATTCACTTGCTGGCTGCACCACACCAATTTGGGTAGGCTCAAACACTTCCAAGGGGTACTGCCATGCAAGACATGAAACAACATGCTTTTACAATCATTGTCATCTAACTGGGATACCAGTCAGCAGTGCAGCTTCCCAACTAGAGGCTAGACTTCGGCATGGTCACAAGAGAGCAAGAAGTAGCAAACCCTTCGTTACAGACAAAACCAGGGGAATATAAACAAACTGTGAGACCCACTGTTACTCCAACCTGCCACCTTGCAAGCAGATAGGCCTTGCTGGGGCCTGATCCTGGGATACCCCCTGACAGCAACACAACAAAAGCATGGCAGTGAGGGAAACCTGACTGACAGGTTCTGGGAAAACACTGCTGCAGCAGCTTCCGCAAAAGGCACAGAGGTACAAAGAGCAGCCCCAGGGCATCAGCAATGTTGTGGCACCAGGGAACTTGCAGCAGCAACAGGACCTGCTGAAACAGCAACAGATGATGTTGCAGGGGCTCCTTCTCCCTGCAAGAGCATGGCTCATCCCTGCCACTCCATAATGGGCCAAGCTCGGCCTCAAAGAACAAGAAGGCTCATTGCCACACTTCTTGTCCATGTCAACCACACTCCTCTCTGAAGCATGGGCAGGTGGAAGTGACGCCAAGTGTCCTCCGAGAACTTTCTTTTTCAAGATCATTCACATCCCATGTATGCACTCAAGAAGGGCTTCCTCACTCACCATGGCCTGCAAGCACAAGCACCCTTGGCAACAACACTCCCTGCTCCCAGAAACTCCTTCACAAGGACCACACAACTTGTGGTCATTAGTACCACACCCTCACAGCCAAGACTTCTGCTCCAGCAGCTGCACAGTTCTTTCACAAAGGTAGGCCCTCCACAGCTGCCTGGGGCTTACCTGCTAAGGTGACTGGAGATGTGTTCTTCAACCTCATCTGGCAGTTCACTTGCCGTCCCATTTTCCTCTTGGAACTCCTCTGCCGCGCCACCAGTTGAGCAATTGGCACCGTTTCGCTGCAAGCAACAGCATGGCAAATGACCTTGTTGGAGTAGGAAGGGGACAGGGGAGAAAACGGTCAGTGAAGCCCAAGCTCATCGTCAGCCTGCAGAAGGACTTGCAACCATTTCCATGTCTGCTGGGTCATGCAGGCCTGCAGAGAGTTCAGCAAAGTCTTCAGTGGCAGACACAGACCTTGGAGATCTCCCTCTCCTTCTGCAGTGCATCTCAGAAATCAGCAAAGCAGACAGTCAGAGCCCCTCCTTCACCTTCCCACAGTAGGTTGAGCCTACCAGGGAACAGCCTGGTTTCTCACTCCCATCCTACAGGCTTTGCTTCATAGCACCAGGAAGCCACGGGCTTCCAGCCTGCCCTTGCTCCTGCCAAGTCTTGCCAGGGGCTCTGGTGCCACTCTGACCCTGCTGAGCTGGGCTGCCTTTGCCCCGCTTACCAAAGAAACAGCATGAGCATCTTGGCTGTACAACTCCCCTGCAAGCACTGGGTTGGCCCTTAACAACAGCCAGGCCTTGGGCAAGCCCACAGCCACCTCTCTGGCCTCCGTAACAGCCTTTTGCCTTGTCTTCCCCTTGCCATGTCTCAGCAATGCTGCCACAGGGCAACCCTTGAATGGATGCAGGAAACCTGCTTCAGCAAGCCCCCAAACCACATGCCTAGCATACACTTTGCCTCACAGAGGAGATGCAAGCACTAATTTTTGGGCCATTCACCTGCTAACAGCCTAAAAAGGCAGCTGGACAAGTACTCCCCCAGGGCTTCATAAGGACACAGACAGCCACCCAGGAACTCCTGGGGAGTCTGTGGTCTCAGGGGCCTTCTCCACAGGTCTTGGCCGTGCCCTGTGGTGGTGGTACAGGCCGAAAAAGGGGCCTCCTCCCCTGCACACCCATCATCTGCACCAGGTTGTCTCAACATGCAGCCACTGGAGGGAGGTCCTCCCCTGAGGGACAGCTCTCCCATCCAAGAAGCTCCTGCTAGAAACCAGGCAACGTACCCACTGCGCAGTCAACACCTATGCAAGGAGCATAGCAGCAGCCTCACCACTGCATTGGTTAAAAGCAAGGAATCATAGAAAAATTGAGGCTGGAAGACATCTCTATAGACCATCTCATACAGCATCTCTGCTCAGAGGAGCACCAACTAGACCTAGCTGCTCAGGATATTATCCAGTCTAGGGTGGAATATCTCCAAGGATGGAGACTTCTCAACCACTCGGTACAGCCTGTTCCAGTGGTTAGCCACCCTCCCTGTAAAAAAGTGTTTTTTTAAAATGTATAAATGGAATTAACTGTGTTTCACTTTGCTCCTGTTGTCTCTTGTCTGTTCACTGGATACCACTGAGGACTGGCAAAAGAGTCTGGCTCCATGGTTTTTTGCTCCCTCCAACAGGTATTAATACAGATGGATAAGGTCTCCCTGAGCTTTCACTTCTCCAGAATCATAAAATGCCAGGTTGGAAAGGACCTCAAGGATCATCTGGTCCAACCTTTCTTGGCAGAAAAACAGTCTAGACAAGGTGGCTATCACCCTGTCCAACTGAATCTTAAAAGTGTCCAATGCTGGGGAATCCACCAATTTGCTGGGGAGACTATTCCGATGGCTGATTGTTCTCATTGTGAAAAATTTTCCTCATGTGCTCTCCAGTCTCCCCTGGAGTAACCTGTACCTGTTACCCTTCATCTTTTCCATGTGACTCCTTGTAAAAAAGGAGTCTCCATCTTCTGTGTAGCCACCCTTTAAATACTGGAACATGCTGATAAGGTCTCCCCCTAAGCCTCCTTTGCTCAAGGCTCAACAAACCCTATTCTTTCAGCCTTTCCTCACAGGACAGACTTCCCAGGCCTTTGATCATCTTGGTCGCCCTTCTCCGGGCCCTCTCACGCCCATTCACATCTTCTTTGCATAGTAGGGACCAAAACTGAACACAGTATTACAAGTGTGGCCTGACAAACACTGAGTAGAATAGGATAATGACTTCTTTATCTCTGCTGCTGATGCCCTTATTGATGCAATCCAGCACCCTGTTGGCTTGCTTTGCCACTGCAGCACACTGTTTGCTCATATTGAGCTTGTGGTCCATCAGAAGCCCCAGGTCCCATTCTGCAGAGATGCTCCCCAGCCAGGCAGATCCTGGTCTGTGCTGCACTCCAGCATTATGTTTTTCCAGGTGCAGGGCCTTACACTTGTCCTTGTTGAACTTCATAAGCTTCTTGTTAGCCCACTCTTCCAGCCTATCCAGGTCTTCCTGCAGGGATGCTCCCCCTTCCAAAGTGTACACTTCCCCAATAAGTTTGGTGCCATCAGCAAACTTTGTCAGGGTACACCTGATTCCATTATTCAGATCACTTATGAAGACAGTAAACAGCCCTGGGCCCAGTATCCGTCCCTCGGGGATGCCACTTATCATAGGTTGCCAGTTTGAAAAGGAGCTATTTACCATCACCCTCTGGGTGCAGCCTGTCAGCCAGTTCTCACGCCACCACACAGACCACTTTTCTATACTGCAACAAACCAGCTTCTCTAGAAGGAGACTGTGGGGAACCATATCAGAAGACTTGTGGAGAAATTCAGGTAGACAGTGTCCACCATTCACCCCATATCAACCAAGCAGGTTACTTTGTCATAGAAGACCATCAGGTTTGTTGCCTTTGATGAATCCATGCTGTTTTTTCCCAATCAAGTGCTTTGTCTGACTTGTGATTGCCCCCAGGACGATTAGTTCCATAACTTTCCCAGAGACAGGAGTTAAGACTCATGGGTCTATAATTTCCTGGATCCTTCTTTAAACCGTTCTTGCAGATGGGGCAGAATGAACAGCCTGAGCTCTCTGAGTACTCTATCAGAGATATTTCAGTCCCTTCATCATCTTCACAGCCATTCACTGAACTTGCTTCAGTGTGCCCATGTCTCTCTTGTTCTGAGGAGCATGGGACTGGTCACAGGCTCCCAGATGTGGTCTTATTAGAGCTGAGTAGAAGAGAATAATCACCTCTGTCGGTGGGCTGGCAACACTCTTCCTAATTCTATCCAGTATGCTATTGGTCTCTTTTGCTGCAATGGCACATTGCTGCTCAGTGTGAATTTCTCATCCCCAGGAATTTCTCTGCCAAGCTACTTTACAGCTGTTCAGCCCTCAGACTGTACAAGTGCATGAGGTCATTCTTCCCCAGGTGCAGGACTTGGCATTTCCCTGCACTGAACTTCATCGGTTTCCTGTTGTTCCATTTCTCCAGCTTGTTGAGGTCCCTTTGAATGGCAGCACACTCATCTGCTTTATCAGTCCCTCCTACCATCTACAGACTTGCTGAGAATGATCTCAGTCCCATCATCTAGGCTATTCATGAACATGTTAGACAGCATTTCCCCAGCATCAATCCCTGGAGCACACCACTGGTGACTAGCCTCCCAACGGGTCTTATGCCACTCTTATGACAGAGACTGTCAAAAGCCTTACTAAAATTCAGATAAATGACATCCGATGCTCTTCCCTCATTCACTCAACCAGTCGTCTCATTTTGGCAGGGCATCAGTTTGGCCACATACGATTTTCGCTTCATAAATCCAGACTTGCTCCCCCTTGCCTTCTTGTCTTTCACATGTCTGGAACAGCTTTTCAGGATTAGCTGCCTGATCATCTTCCCAGAGATCGAGGTCAGGCTGATCAGCCTGTGGTTCCTCAGATCCTCCAGCCCACTCTTTCTGAACATATTGGGATACTTGCTTTCTTCCTGTCCTCAGGAACCTCCTGCAAACCACCATGACGCTTCAAAGATAATTGAGAGTGGTCTTGCAACAACATCAGCCAGCTCCCTCAGCATCCATGGATGCACTGCATCAGACCCATGGACTTTTGCATGTCCAGTTTGTTTAAATGTTCCCTAGCCTAATTCACCCTTACTGAGGGTAAGTCTTCCTTGCCCTGCACTTTCCCACTGGTCTCAGGAGCCTTGGGATTGCTCATGGCTGGTCTTACCACTGAAGACCAAGGCAAAGGTGGCAATCTGTGCCTCAGCTTCTCCAGGTCCCTTAAGATCACATCACCATTTGCATTCTGCAGCAGGCCCACATTTTCCCTAGTCATCCTTTTGCTGATGATGTATCTGTAGAAACCTTTCTTGTTGCCCTTCATGTCCCTTGCCAGACCCAGGTCCATATGGGCTTCAGCTTTCCTAAGCCAATCCCTGCACATTTGGACAGTGTCTCTTTATTCCTTCCACCTCACCCAGTTCTGCTTCGGCCTCTTGTGTGCATGCGTTTAATGGTTAACTTAAGTCAGAAGTTCCTTGTTCATCCATGCATGTCCAGTGGCTCCTGCCACTTTTGCTTTTTTTAACAATTGTTGGGAAGGACTATTCTTGAAATTGGAGGAAGCAATCCTTGAAAATCCACTACCTCTTCTGGATCACTTTTCTCTCCAGGACTGTATCCCATTGGAGTCCAATCCAAGTAGGTTCTGGAACAGGTCAAAGTCTGCTATCCTGAAGTTCTGGCTTGTTGATACTGCTGTTTGCTTTTATTCCCCTCCTTTCAGGCTCCCAAACACCACCATCTTGTGGTGACTGCAGCCAGTGCTGTCCCCAGCCTTTACATCCCCAACCAGTTCTTCCTTGTTTGTAGGAATCAGGTCCAGCAGAGCATATCCCCTCATCAGCTCACCACTTGTGTCAGGAAGTTGTCATTAGCACACCCCAGAAACCTCCTGGATTACTCATGCTTGGCTGTCTTATACCTCCAGCAGGTATGGCAGTGGCTCAAGTCGTCCAGGAGGACCAGGGCCTGCAAATGTGAGGCTTCTTGCAGCTGTTGGACAAAGGCATCATGTGCTTTATCTACCACTTCTTCCCAATCAGGGTGTTTGTAACAGCCACCATGATGCTGCCCACACACTGGTCTGTCCACTACCTGTAAGCTCTTGCTGGCTTATCACCTGTCTCAAGGCAGAGCTCCCAGCAACCTCACTGCTCTCACACTGGAGGGGCTCACAGAAACTCCCTTTCCCGCTGTTCCAGCCCATCATTCCTCAGCAGCCTGTGTCCATCCACAGTGGCATGTCAGTTGTGTGAGCTGTCACAACAGCTCTTGACGACCACAACAAGATTGCAGCACTGAACAGCACACAGACCTCTAGTTTCTCCTGGTTGTGCCCCTTGTTGTGGGCAGTGTACAAGCACTTGAGAGAGATGCCCAGCTGTGCCCATTTCCAGAGAAATGTAGGAGAGCTTTCCTCATCCTCTTGGCTAACAGGCATTTCCCTCTTTACATGTGAATGCATGTGGGATGGATCACCTTCAGCCCTCCTCTGTTCTCAAGGTCTCAACATAAAAGATTTTTTTTGGTCATACACAGTTTGTCATAGGTTCATAAATGCACATTTTCACATTTTTGTTACATTTCAGGTTTTTTCTGTCACTAATGTCATAAGTTATTTTCAGCATTTTCTTCCCTTGCTTTCACCTCATAGGGACTTTAAGTTTAGCATAAATGATGGTTTGAGTTAGAATGAATTCAGAGGCAAAGAGAGATGAGATGCATGAATTCACTTGCAGCAGAGCAAAATAACCTTCAAATTCCTTTTTTTTGGGGGGGCAGTTATTCGAGCAGAAGTCAAGATTTCCTCAGAGGAAGGTGCAACCATACGATGCTGGTAACACAACGTGAAGCAAAGCAATGCAGAGTTCCTTGAAATGACACAACCACCTGTTTCACGTGGACAGTATTTCAATTTGAGCCCTCTTGCAGTGTTTTCTACAAACTGATTTTAATCCTCATCCTGTGTAGAAACTGGAAGACATACCTATCGTGTGAAGGAATAATTATCAGCATTCATCCTTCCTACATTCAAGAAGGCTAAACTAGTGTTCAGTAGTAAGAGGAATGAGGTACAATTTATCATTGCCTTCCCAACTCAACCAGTTGATTCAGCATCAGCTACCCAGGTGCTATTCATCTCACAAAAATCGTTTGATTCAAAGGGCACCTAACTTGTAGCACTCTGAGATCAATTTGTATTATTCACTACCCACTTTACAGGATTGTTTGTTGAATGTATTTCTTGTGGTATGTCTTGGACAGCTGCCCTAGCAGTATGGAAAGCCCTTTTAGGATTACCTAGCCTGCAGCCAGGATCATCAGCTGCTAGCAGATCTTTGCACATGTGATTGTGTCTTGCTGTCCTACCCCACTGTCCCCAAAGGGATTAAAGGAAGAGGCAAGGGTCTTGGCAGCCTTTTTGGAGGTCAGTGTACTCCCAGAGCCAGGAAGAGAGACTGATTGACTACATGCTTTTGCAGCAGGCTTCTGTGGTCTCAGCTTATAATGGATCTCAAACATTATGGAGAGACATGAACAAAGAGCAAAGCGTTATACTGAAGACTGCCCATGTCCTGTATCAGAAAAGCATGCAGGAGCAGTCCTAGGTAGTTACCAGCCCATGCCAGTGCATAACCGTATTTGCCACCCTCTGCTCAATGTCTGGCCAGGGGACACTCAGGACAGCAACAACGTGAGAGTCATAAAACAGCAACATGGGCCCAGTCTTTCCATCTGTCCTGCCTCCGAGGTGTTCACAGGGTGCTTCCTCTCTGTTGCTTCAGTCATGCAGAGTACAGTCAATGCTCCTAAACTGAAGCAAGTCCTGCTCAACTACCTCAAGACTCCTGTTTAGTACCTCTGTGCTTTTCCTGGTCCTAAAGACATGTTTCGTTCTCTCCTGGCAGCTGTCACAGAGAAGGCACCGCCTCTAGTGCTATCCAAGAGTCCACACGGCTCTCAGCATACATCGTATTAGAGGATAAGCAAGGTTCTCAAGGGAATGGGAGGATACCAGATTACACCCTGCAAGGCCCTAGTTAGAAACAGATGGCTATCTGCCAGAGCCACCATGAGGAAGCATTAAATTGCAGCATTACAAATATTCCCAGAGGTACCTGCACTCATGTTACTGATGTAATGCAGTCAGTGCAGGCTTGAAGCAAGCAAAAAAGAACCCCAAACTTGGATACCTGCTGCAAAAGGGCAAACTCTGACAGTTGTAAAAATGCAGCAAGGGAACCTCTAGCTTAAAAACAGCCACATTTCCAGACATCAGCACAAAACCTAGGACACCTCTCATCACCTCTTTCACAGCTAACCAGGAAGAACTAGTTCTGAGTTCCCAGCCATCAGGATCCAGCTGAGCCAACAGGGGAGCTCAGCCCTGCTGTCTCTCCAGACCTGCTGTGACAGCCACGCATTGTGCCTAACATCTGCTAGCTTTCTGCTCTCCCACACTCTCCATAGTGTTCAGGAACCCAGATATGGTTCCGACAAGGGAGATGCTTCAAGCTCTCCACTCAAACAGATCATCTACAAGTCACGCAGCTACACCAACCATCAAGTGAATGCCTTCTGACTCAAAACCAGGAACACCACGTTATTTGACACGGAGACTTGTGGTCCTGGCAAGCTGATTCCAAGCTGGCAGCCACCACGAGACACAGGCTAGTGCAGCAAAGCCAAGGAATAAGGGAAGACGCTCCCACCGACCATACTAATATTCTCTGCTGAGCACTGTTCCATCTCCTTGCCCCTTGCACACTTGCTAAGCTGAGGCGTTGCAACTCTTGCATCAAGGCACCTCACTTGCATGGGTCCTTCCTCACCTTGGCAAGTCTTCACAGTCTTGTGGCACTGCAACTCGACAAACAAGAGTGCCAAGTCTTGCCAAGCAAGCACTGTCAGGCTTATAAGTAACAGTACACACGATAGTTTTGCTGTAGGAAAAAGATGACATTAAACTCCACCCTGAAGAAATGATCAAGACACGCACATGAATTAACCTTCTTTAAGGTCCCAGGACAACCCACCAATATCCTCCCCCAGAGTTAGAAATGCTGAGACAGAGACCAGAGCTCTATAGTCACACAAACTGTCTTTCTAGCCAGAACTCCTGTTTCTGGGAAAAATGCCCTGCAACCTTCCACCTTTTGCAAACACAACTTCCCAGTCTGCATGCAGATGCAGGAAAATAAGGGGCACTTAGTTTATGCCACAGCTTCCACTTCTTTACCACATTAGCACACCACAAGCATGCTACAGTACTTTTCTCAGAAATCCATGGCACAGGCAGAGGTAGTGTTATGAACCACGCACAACTTCACAAACACAAAAGCCATTTCTGAACTGTAACTGATTCTTACCTCTCCCATTTTGTTCCCTTCCATTCTGACCACTCCTGGGATGCTCTCCAAGTAGCCTTGCAGTGTGCCATGTCCTAGGTGCCTGAAGGGAATCCAGTCACCGGTCAGGGATTTGTATTCACCCTGAAGCTCTGACAAAGGTACTCCATTTTTAAAGGGATGAAGAACAGCTCGCACTGTCTTTGCAATAAGTTCAGGGTCCTGCATCTTCACCTATAGCCCCTCCACCCCAAAAGAAAAAAAAAAGAAAAAGCATTCTTACATACACAGGCTGAAAATACTAACTTTTACTATTCAACCTCCCTTCCCAATCAAGCAAGGATTCAGTGGCTCTTCTTTGGAGACCTTCATACCTCTGGGTACACTTGTAGGGTCCTGGTCCTGCCAGCCAAGCAGAAAGAAATACACAGGGCATGACACTGCCAAAGAAAGCAGCTGAAGGAGCAGAGCAGTCCCTGTGCATGGGATGGCCCTGCCAGCCAATCACCACACGCCATGTGGCCAGAAGAGGGGCAGAGATGCCAGGAAACTGGCCCATGTCACTTCTTGCTGGGCCAGGACTTCCACCCGCTGCCCCACACCTTGGTGACCAGTGCCCCCTCCACTCCTGCCCCATGGTGACACCGGTAGCTCACTCGTGGACACTCCTCCCTCACGCGAACCCACTTCCCCACACCAATGCCATTGGGACGCGTGTCAGCTCCGCCATGGAAAACACATGCACCCAGGCCATGCCACGTCTTACCCACAGGTGCACAATGCCTCGAATCCACAGATGTCTCTTCAGAGAGAAAACTCCACAGAAAAGAAACCCGCTCCCTGCAAGCCGGGGGCTGCCTGCAGCAGAAGCAACACAGAGCCAGCGCCAACACCGCCCCGTCTCATCACCAGGTGGCCACCCTGTCCGGAGAAACATGTGCCCACCACTGCAGCACTGGTAAAGGTGCAAGCAGGCTGCTGCCTCATCTCCAACAGCACCTTCGCTGGTGCCACAGGCTGCTGGAGCGCTGGTGGGACACTTCAGTAGACTTACCTGCCAGCAAGGGCTCCCGCCTGGGAAGGCTGGGCAGTGCAGGAGGTGATTTCAAAGCGGGTGCCAAAGCTACCTAGAGCCCTCACACCCCAACAGCTCACAGGTGGGCTCACACTCAGGGCTTCCCCACAGCCAGACAGCCACACTCACAAAACGCAGCGGAGCCCCAGGCACAAGAGCTGCCGGGCAGGCATTCTTCTCGCAGACCCTCACTCCCCACAGGGACAGTCTCAACAGAGAAACCTCCCTGCCACCACTGTGGACCAAAGCCAGACAGAGCTCTCGCACAGCTCAGGACCCACCCTGCTCTCAAAGCCTGTGCCGCATGCAGAAACAAGGCCTAACACTGAACTGCTCGCGTCCTTCAAACACCTCAGCTTTACCCCCAAGCAACTAACACCAAACACGAGCGGTCGCTGGTTCAGAAGAAGGTCACCTCACTCTCCTCAAGCCCCTCATCAAGCTCACGACACAAGAGGACAGTCCCTCACCTCCACGCACACAAAGGCAACCAACTGCTGCTCGTGTACCTGCGCAGTGCTTGCTCCAAACGCAGCAGCACCAGGCAGCTGCCTGCCATGGCACGACGCCACGGGACGTTGGTCTGTGCAGCTCTCGGCAGAAGCAGACCCTTGCCCATCACCGTTTCCCTCTTTGAGGGGAAATCACCCCGGGCAACATACCAAGTCCAAAAGGAAGACAAACCCCAACCCTCAGCACATTGCAGATGCCGTGACACACGTTTCCCCCGACACACAGACACCAACACTGTCTCTACTTTCCTGCACCCAAGTCCACGACGGCCCAACCCATGTGCTGGGCAAGGAGGAACCGCATTAAGATCTATTCTTCACCCCTCCTTGAACGGTTTTACTTTATGCACGCACAGCACTTAACTAACCTGACCGTGTCTCTGTCTGTGCACACGTGTATTTACACACAGGTACACCCACACACCTACACTTAATTCAGAGAGCCCTGTATATACAGGCATTTACACAGGCACGGTTCCTTACCCCAGCAATTCCTGCCCTTGCCGGTACAGTGCGTTTCACTGACGGATCCTGGAACGACCTCTACCACAGCTGCCTTCACAGCATCCCTGCTCAGCTACAGGGCATGGTGTTTCTGCGTCCAGGAGGAAAAGCACATGCTGCACACACACGCTTGCACACCTCCAGATGGCAATGGGCGGCAGCCACCCAGGGCATTTAGATCCTTCCCTCATCCTTTCAGAGGCTTAGCAGGTGGTGAACAGAGCTTCACAGAATGCCCCCCAAAGAGCAAGAGGTGGTGGCCACCCGTCAGAAGAAAAGACCCAGAAGCTTGTTATCTCCTCTGCATCCACTCAGTGTCATGGGGACATCATGTGTTGGACAAATGCAAAAGTCTTTACTTGGTATTAAAGTTTCAATCGTATAAAAAAACCAACCCCCAAACATTGTGAAGTGCATCAGATTCGCAGTTTTGTCTGCAACTGCGTCCAAGTTACATACTCACAAGAGGTATGGAAAAGTCAATGAGAAGCATTTTGGGAGCCTTTTTCTCTAGTCTCTCTTTGAAATAATATGCCCAAATTGTTATTTCACTAATATGGCTCTTGAAAGTCCTCTTACCTGAACTACCCGAATTTAACTTACTGCTCAGGAAAAATTAATGCAATATCCACTACAGCTGGACAGAGTGACAATGAACATAATCTCACAATAACCTGGGAAGTCAGTTTCAAAAGTTGATTCAATAGCGGAAATTTCAATAAAAAAAGAAATGGGGTGACAAGGTGGGACGGACAACACCAAGCCACTGTCAGATTGCTCTGTGGTAGAGAAATACTAAAGAACTGAGTTCAGTCAGAACTACTAAAGAGGATACCATAAAATATATTCTCCTAAATTACTTTGTGGGGAGCTGCCATGAAGACAATTCACTTAGTTAAGCAAAATGACAGATACAAAGGTACAAAGGTTAAACTGAATGCAGTCTTCAACTTACACCTGAATTATGTTCCCATTCCTACAGCTAGCAGTAACGCAGAAGACTTGCAATGCAGTAATGAGAACGGTAACACACTGACACATTAGCAGAAAGCTACACGGCTCAGAGTGGCGCCTTTTAAAAGCTTTTTTAAAATTGTTTCTGTGGTCAGCTGCTGTAAGGTTAGGCCATTCAACAGTTACAACATTCACCCGGCGGCTTGCTGCACCCAGACGGGAGGACAATTCCTTGGAAACAGCCCTAGGAGCCTCCATCTGTAAGCCAGGACACACCACTCAAACCAGCCTTCTCCGGCAGCTGAACAGAAACTTTTTCCCAATATGCTTAACACAGATTACCAGCCGCCAGCTGCAGAACGGCCTCCGTGCTGCAGATTATTACTCAGGCTAACAAAAAAAGGAAGTGAGGGTAGTTTTCCTGCTTAGAACAACTCCCTCACAGCCATACTTTCAGAAGACTACAAACACAACCCTGTGGAACACCAGTCTCCTCAGAACGCACAAAGTAGTCGCTAACCCGCTTAAGTCGGGACACTTTCGCTGTCACGACGGGATCACCGAGAAGCAGCAGCCTCCCGCTGACAGGCAGAGCCTGGCCCCCCACACTGCCTCTCCCCCCAGCCCGGGAGGGTTATGCCCGGCGGGGCTCCGCTGTTTCCTTACCACCACCTCAACCCAGGGGCTTTCCCACACCAGCCGAAGCCGCTTCCCCCTGTCGCCGCTGCCGCCGGTGACGGGGCCGGGCCGAGCGCTGCTGCCCTCCCGGTGAGGGGACGGCGCGGCACCGCCGCCCGTTCCCCTCGCGCCGAGTCAGCGCCCGCGCGGCCCCACCCCGCACCCCCGCCCGCTCGCTTCCAACTGCCGCCGGCGGCGCGCCCCTCCCCGCCCCGGGGCGCACCGCGCGCATGCGCCGGCCGGCCCGGCCGCGCCTTGCCCCGCCCGAGCCAGCCGACCGCGCATGCCTCTCAGCCGCCTCCGCCCGCCCGCTGGCAAGGGGGGACGTGGCCCGCCTGAGGGGGGCGCCCCGCTGAGTCGGCGGCGGCCATTTTGGGAGTGCTGCCGTCCGGCGTGCCCTGTTGTCATGGCGCCGGTGGACCCTCGTTCCTCTTAGGAAGTAGCAGCTGAAATCGTCTTCTTGAGAGAGTGATTGAGGAATGACAGCTAGGTGCGTCTCTTCTACAGGTTTTAAACTAATTAATTGCTGCAATTTCTGAGTACTGAATTTGATTCTATAGTTGGATCTGTCTACTGGTGCCTGTCCAAAACCATTGCAGGGGTGCACTCTCCATCAGGGAGGAGCTGGTGGGTGCCCAGGTGTCACCTGAGCCTTGACTGCACTGCCCTGGGCCTGTGGCATCCTGTCAATGAGGCTGTGCCTGCTCAGCCTGTACCCAGGCAGCTGTTGAGCTCCAGATGCCATGTGTCTGCGTGGGCACCTCAAGGAGTGCTGCACATTTAAAACCTTCAGATCCCACAGTTTTGGCTTTTGTTGTGTTCTCTAGTCTTCCAAACACATGGCTCATTAGTGCCCCACACATGGACAGAAGATAGTCACCAGCTGTATGCCATCAGGCCCTGTGAAGTTGGCACTGTTGCCCACTGCCAGCAACGGAGAGCCCCTCACCATCCTGCCATTAGGGTTCCTGCCACCCTGCAGCAGCATTCCCTTCTCTGTAGATGTTGTCCACTTCTGAGAGCCACACTGGAGGCCATGTCAGGTCAAGCTGCATGATGACAAATTTATGGAGGGCTGCCAAAGCCAAGTCGGAGGCTGGCCCCACAGAAGGACGCCACAGGGACATATGCTGTGGTGAGAGGTGAAGATGCTGAACCTCACCTGGGGTGTGCTTGCAAAGGGCTCCCAATGATGGTAACCCAAGACTTGGTGACAGCCTTCCTCTGCCACAACCGTGACAGCCTCTGGTCCAGTATTCTCTGACCAGGCTTTTTTAGATAGTCCACACATAGAAGGTCCAATGTTTAAAACAGAGTTTGCTCTTTTGAGGCTATTTGCATTTACAAGAGTTTTCCATTTAGTAGGGTGATGCAGCAGTCACAGTACAAATGCACATTACATTTCGCAGACTATTGCATTTTCAGTATACTGTGGAATCACAATATAGTTCTGAATTTCATTACTGGTCTCTAGAATATGCTTACTGTCACAAGACTGGCTGTCCCTAATTGCCCGGAAGGGATATGTGGGTTGTAGCCAGCTCAGGCCTGGAGTTCTCTCTTCAGAGGTTCAGTCAGGTCATTGTTTTTGACATTTTTGTACTTATTGTTGGGGTGAGCCACATATATACTCTCTATGCTGGCCTGTGTGAGTTTATTGCCATGGAGTCTGCAATGTGAACTGTGTCCCATCTCTTCCCACTTCTCGCCTGTGCTCCTCTGTGCTTCTTGCTGTAACTTCTCAAGGCCTTCAGTGTCACACCAGGCCTGTATTTCTCTCACTACATCATTGTGCTAGCGCTGCAAATACCTCATTTGACATGGAACAAGTGTTTGCAGCTATTCTCTTTACAAAATTACGGTCACACTGAACAAAAATAAGGAAACATAAACCAAATAACCATACTAACCTTACAAATTTAGCTGTCACAGCTAAAACAAGTAAAAGTTGCAGGCAGGGCAAGAAAAGTTCTCACACAGAGCAAGCTTCACAGCCCTCAGCCTGAGGCCTTGTAAACTCAGTACAGAGTTGCCCCATTGCTTGTTTTGTTAAGTGCTTTACATAACTCATACAAACCACAAAACTATTATACTTGCTAAATTACTATGATAAGGTGCAGAGTCAAACTGAGAACTCGTGCAGCTAAGGAGACCTGTCCAACAGGCCCTGTGGTGGGGCACATATTCCTTCCTTCCTTGCCCTCTGAGTCTGGTGGAGAGAGCCACAGGTACATGGAACTTGAAGGTACAACCCTACAGGACGTGTAACTCAGCTCCTTGGGCTTGCCTCAGTGGTGTTTGCACCGCTCCAGCTCTTAGTTGTAGGTGGAGTCACAGCAGGCAAAGTCTTGTACTGAGAGAATGACAGGGCTCTACAGAAAAGTGTAAAAAAATAAGCTAAATACCTGTTATAGTTACCTGTGTTAAACATATACATATATATATATATGAGTGATAGGGTCGTAGCATTTAACAGATCTAATATATACACAGGCTGTGTTATCTTAACAGTATGTATACCCCTAACACTAGTTAGAGGTATACTGTTCTGCTTGAAGTCTGTGTTTCTTTAACTCGGGGACAGACAGTTACACAACTGTTCTTTACGCTTAGCTGATCCAGCTAGTCTGTCTGAAACAAAGGCATTCTCTGGTTCCCTCTGGTATTGAAGTGAGTTTGGCTTCTTTTGCAACAGTTGTAGTCAATCACTCCATTATTGTCCCTTAAGCCTCAAGGACGTGGAGCCTCTCCTTAACTACTCGGAATGTGCCTCCCCTGCATGTGTGTGGTGGGGGGCAAAGGGGTCCTTGAACAGGTCACGGCCCCATGACTGCAGCAGGAACTGAGAAAGAGCCTCATTGGAGCCCACCAGATACTAGCAACTCTCCTGAAGCTCACTGTCAGGATGAACATAAGGAGATACAAACTGGACGCCCAGGCCACAGCTGCAAACATACAGCTGCTTGTTTAGGAATTGCACCAATCAACTCCTCCATCAGTTTATCAGCTTTGCTGAGTCCTCATGCAGCATGGATGCCTACAGCCATGTGGGGCTGCTGTGCTCTTGGCAAGCATGAAGGAAGCCCCTTGGCCTCACTGAGCCTGGCAGCTGCCACAGTGGCAGTCACACCTCCACACCCAGCCCCAAGTCCATCCTGGACCAGTAGCCCTCAGCTTCCCAGGCACAAGGAGCTTCTCAGCTCTTCATACACCATCACTCATGAGGTCCCTGCAGCATCATGGTCTCCCCAGCAGCTGTGAGGAGGCTCTGATCATGGAACATATGTCTGGCTGGAGTCCTGACAAAGACAGTAGGGTCTTCTCCCCAAACTCCTCTTGACAAAGGAGACCAGCTGGAGCTGCTCTAGCTTCTGGAAGGAATGGAGCCATGAGGGAGGCCAAGGGGCTCCACCAGGCACTGCAGCCAAACCTGCTCAGCTCCCTGCAGGACCAGACAGCACTTGCCTGGAGTCCCCAGCTGCACAGAAAGAGGAGGGCAAGCAGCTGCAAGGCTTGTTCCCACCATGGCAAGAGGTAGCCATGACACCAGCACTGGGAGGGAGTGTGGGATCAAAGCCATAGTGCCAGCGGGATGGTCAGAAACCATAGACAGGAGCAGGCAGAGGAGCCAAAGAAAAGGGTAGAGGAAAAGGTTAGGACACTGGCAAGCCATAAAAAAGCAAAAGAGGCTTTGAAAGTTGTGAGAGAGGCCAGCAAGTCCCAGTGCTGCAGAAGGACCACAGCAAGAGCACCTGAAGGAACAAAAGACACAAACTACTAATCTGGAAGAAACAGTGCCAAAAGCAAGGCCAGAAGGTGGGCGTAAGGCAACATACTGATGGTTATAGGACACTGAGGGCATCAGGCCAGGGACAGAAGACATAGAGAGGGCCATGTGCAGGAAAGAGTAAAGGAGCACCTGTTGCTGTGTTTCCCCAGACAGTGTGAAGTCTGTGTCTTGCATCCCAAAAACTTCTTTCTCATGTGCTCCTCAAAATGTCTGTGGATAGGAATTGGCCTTAAGTAGGTGTCTGCAGGGTGCAGCTCAACTCTAGCCTTATCTGTCCAGTCAGGACTTCCTCTCTCTACATATATTTAATGCAACTTGGCCCTAAAGTCCAAACAAAATCTTAGCGAAAGATGGGAAAGGGATGTGTTTCTTAAATGTGTAATAATTGTTTTATGTTTCTTCTTGGCATGTCTACATGGTTATGGTAGTAAAGCCCTGGGTGTGGAGCAGAAGCTTAACACTTTCACCACCTGTTCCCAGTGCTTTGCTGTAAGATGAGCAGCCGGAGAGTAGCCTGGAAAGTAGCTGAGGATGCTTGCAGCATGCAAAGCAGACCAGTGAGAGGCGGTTCAGGAAGCTGCTCCTGGATATTTCCCAGCTGTTGGCGAATGAGCTGCAGGGCTGAGAAGGCTTTCCTTCAGCCTGGCCTGAAGCATGGCCTGGCAGTTGGTGTGGTATGGAGAGGGCAAGGGCAGCTCCGTGAGCTGTCTCGCTCTACTGATCTTTGGGAACACAGCTGTTTGTAGAAGTCTCCAGGTTATGCAGCATGGTCTTCTGCAGACTGAGCCAAACACAAGGAGCAAATACAGACAGTTGCTTGTTTACAATCATTTCATTACACTCAGTGTGTTCCTTAGCACTGTGTAGGCAGCTGAAGAGCACAGGAAACTTGGGGGAGACCTTGCCATGTTGGATAATGTTGAGCATTTATTACACAGGTGGCTCTTTATTTGCCCACAACTTTAAAAAGCTTCAATGTTCTTCATAAACACACAAAAAAGTCAATAAATGCACAAAGGTCAGGGTAGGGTTTGGATTGCCAAGGCTGCTGCTGGCCTTCTGCCAGCCTGAGCAGGTGAATGGAGAAGCTCACCCAGACTGCAGGTTTGCATTTCCGGGTCTGAAACAAAAGCCCAGACCAAAGGAGTTTCATAACGCTGACCTTTTGTACCGTGGTAATAAGGTACACCCCCAGTATCAGGGCTGATAGGAGGTTTCTGCTGTGGGAAAGGCACTCCATACAGCTGAGGGACCACCTGCTTCTCCCAGCCCCATTAGCCCACTGTGGCAGTTGTTCACTAGAGTGAACAGGACTAAAACCCACACCTCCACACCTACAGCAGGGCGGGTGTCCAAAACTGCTCTCAGTGACAGTGCAGCGCTAATTGCCTCCATTCCCTCGATGCTGCAGTGTTCATGAGATCCCGTGACTACCTCAGCATGGGGCAATGGGCAGACAATTCAGAAGAGGACTTTGAATGCTTTTTACCGTCAAAGCTTTAATATCAAGTTGAAATTTATGCATTTGTCCAAAACACAATGTCCCCGTGACACTGAGTGGATGCAGAGGAGATAACAAGCTTCCTGGGTTTGTTTCTTTTTTCTAGCAGGTGACCACCCAATGCTCCCACACTTTGGGGGGCATTCTGTGAAGCTCTGTTCACCACCTGCTAAGCCTCTGAAAGGATGAGGGAAGGATCTAAATGCCCTGGGTGGCTGCCGCCCATTGCCATCTGGAGGTGTGCAAGCGTGTGTGTGCAGCGTGTGCTTCTCCTCCTGGACGCAGAAACACCATGCCCTGTAGCTGAGCAGGGATGCTGTGAAGGCAGCTGTGGTAGAGGTCGTTCCAGGATCCGTCAGTGAAACGCACTGTACCGGCAAGGGCAGGAATTGCTGGGGTAAGGAACCGTGCCTGTGTAAATGCCTGTATATACAGGGCTCTCTGAATTAAGTGTAGGTGTGTGGGTGTACCTGTGTGTAAATACACGTGTGCACAGACAGAGACACGGTCAGGTTAGTTAAGTGCTGTGCGTGCATAAAGTAAAACCGTTCAAGGAGGGGTGAAGAATAGATCTTAACGCGGTTCCTCCTTGCCCAGCACATGGGTTGGGCCGTCGTGGACTTGGGTGCAGGAAAGTAGAGACAGTGTTGGTGTCTGTGTGTCGGGGGAAACGTGTGTCACGGCATCTGCAATGTGCTGAGGGTTGGGGTTTGTCTTCCTTTTGGACTTGGTATGTTGCCCGGGGTGATTTCCCCTCAAAGAGGGAAACGGTGATGGGCAAGGGTCTGCTTCTGCCGAGAGCTGCACAGACCAACGTCCCGTGGCGTCGCGCCATGGCAGGCAGCTGCCTGGTGCTGCTGCGTTTGGAGCAAGCACTGCGCAGGTACACGAGCAGCAGTTGGTTGCCTTTGTGTGCGTGGAGGTGAGGGACTGTCCTCTTGTGTCGTGAGCTTGATGAGGGGCTTGAGGAGAGTGAGGTGACCTTCTTCTGAACCAGCGACCGCTCGTGTTTGGTGTTAGTTGCTTGGGGGTAAAGCTGAGGTGTTTGAAGGACGCGAGCAGTTCAGTGTTAGGCCTTGTTTCTGCATGCAGCACAGGCTTTGAGAGCAGGGTGGGTCCTGAGCTGTGCGAGAGCTCTGTCTGGCTTTGGTCCACAGTGGTGGCAGGGAGGTTTCTCTGTTGAGACTGTCCCTGTGGGGAGTGAGGGTCTGCGAGAAGAATGCCTGCCCGGCAGCTCTTGTGCCTGGGGCTCCGCTGCGTTTTGTGAGTGTGGCTGTCTGGCTGTGGGGAAGCCCTGAGTGTGAGCCCACCTGTGAGCTGTTGGGGTGTGAGGGCTCTAGGTAGCTTTGGCACCCGCTTTGAAATCACCTCCTGCACTGCCCAGCCTTCCCAGGTGGGAGCCCTTGCTGGCAGGCTTCTGCCACCACCTTTGTACCAGGAAGTGTTTGGGTATAAAAATATATACGTTTGTATACCATACATACAATATGTACATAGCTAGAAATACATGTGTAAAGGAGAGTATTAATATGTGTTTATACATAGATACATTAATTTTATGTATATTCACAGAGGTATATAAATTAAATTAAAAACATGTTCTAAATGTGCTACGTGTTCAAGCACACATCATCTTCCTCCCTGAAGGGATTTTTAGGCAAATGGCAGTCTCAGATGTCCCATGGCCTGTTCTCATCTATCTGTTGAAACGTGCTGAAGGAGTGTGTCCTGGGTGGACTTTGAGCATTGTTAGTGCAGTTGTGCACTGCTGTGGGCTGGTCACGGCCTGGGACTGCTCCCGCGTGTTTTGTGCACCTCTGTGAGGCACGGAGAGAGACAAAAGAGGGGATTCATAGATTCATAGATTGGTCCAGGCCAGAAGGGACCTCCAAAGGTCATCTAGTCCGACCTCCCCGCAGTCAGCAGGGACACCCCCAACTAGACCAGGTTGCCCAGGGCCTCGTCAAGCTTCACCTTGAATATCTCAAGGGAAGGGGCCTCAACCACCTCCCTGGGCAACCTGTTCCAGTGTTCCACCACCCTCACGGTAAAGAACTTTTTCCTAATATCCAATCTAAATCTCCCCTTCTCCAACTTAAAACCATTGCCCCTCGTCCTGTCACTGCAGGCCTTTGTAAACAGACCCTCCCCGGCCTTCCTGTAGGCCCCCCTCAGGTACTGGAAGGCCACTATTAGATCTCCCCGGAGCCTCCTCTTCTCCAGGCTGAACAACCCCAGCTCCCTCAGCCTGTCCTCATAGCAGAGGTGCTCCAATCCCCTGCTCATTTTAGTGGCCCTCCTCTGGACCCGCTCCATCAGGTCCATGTCCTTTCTATATTGAGGGCTCCAGACCTGCACACAGTACTCCAGGAGAGGTCTCAGCAGAGCAGAGCAAAGAGGCAGAATCACCTCTCTGGATCTGCTGGCAACACTTCTTTTGATGCAGCCCAGGATGTGATTTGCCTTCTGGGCTGCAAGTGCACATTGCCTGCTCGTGTCCAGCTTCTCGTCCATCAACACCCCCAAGTCCCTTTCCTCAGGGCTGCTTTCTAATACCTCATCCCCCAGTCTGTATTTATTCCAAGGATTGTTTCGGGCCAGGTGCAGAATCCTGCACTTGCTTTTGTTGAACCTCATGAGGTTCATCTGGGCCCACCTCTCTAGCCTGTCCAGGTCCCTCTGATTGACATCCCGTCCCTCTGGTGTATCGACAACACCACACAGCTTGGTGTCATCTGCAAACTTGCTGATGGTGCTCTCAATCCCTCTATGTTGTTGATAAAAATGTTAAACAGTACCAGTCCCAGCACGGACCCTTGAGGGACACCACTTGTCACTGCTCTCCATCTGGACTTTAAGCCATTGAGTACCACCCTCTGGGTGCCACCATCCAGCCAATTCCTTATCCACTGAACAGTCCACCCATCAAATCCGTATCCCTCCAATTTGGCAAGCAGGATGTTGTGAGGGACCATGTCAAAGGCCTTACTGAAGTCCAGATAGATCACGTCCATAGGTTGTCCCTTATCTACTGACCTAGTCACTCTATCATAGAAGGCCACTAGGTTAGTCAGGCAGGAGCTGCCCCTAGTAAAGCCATGCTGGCTATCTTGAATCATCTCCGTGTCCTCCGTGTGCCTAAGCATGGCATCTAGAAGGATCTGTTCCATGATCTTCCCAGGCACGGAGGTGAGGCTAACAGGTCGGTAGTTTGCAGGGTCCTCCTTTCTACCCTTTTTAAAAATGGGTGTGATGTTTCCTCTCTTCCAGTCCACACGGACTTCACCTGACTGCCACGACTTTTCAAATATCATGGAAAGTGGCTTGACAACTACATCAGCTAATTCCTTCAGGACTCTGGGGTGTATTTCGTCAGGTCCCATGGACTTGTATATCTTCAGGTTCCTCACTTGATCGCGTACTATGTCTTCACTTAGAGTGGGAGGGACTTTGTCACCTTGGTCGCTAACTTGTGGGCCATCAACATGGGAGCTAGGAGGAAAGGGGTTGCTAGTGAAGACAGAGGCAAAAAAGTTGTTGAGAACTTCCGCCTTCTCCTCATCCGTTGATACAAGTTCCCCACTGTTGCTCATCAGGGGGCTACGTTTTCTTTGACCCTCCTTTTCTGGTTAATGTACCTGTAGAAACCTTGTTTTTTTTCGCATCCCTTGCCAAATTCAGTTCTAGCTGTGCCTTGGCCTTCCTGACCTCTTCCCTACACAGCCAGGCAACGTCCCTAGACTCTTCCCAGGATGCCTGTCCCTTTTTCCATTTTCTGTGTAGCTCCATCTTGCCCTTTAGTTTGACCAGCAAGTCACGGCTCAACCATGGTGGTCTCTTGCCCTCCTTGCCCAATTTCCTACATGTCGGGATTGAGATCTTTTGTGCTCTATGGAGAGCATCCTTAAAGATCTGCCAGCTTTGTTCCGCTCCCTTGTCCTTGAGGGCCATTTCCCACGGGGTCCTATTTACTAACTCCTTGAAGAGTTGGAAGTTTGCTTTCTTAAAATTCAGAGTCCTAACTGTGCTTCTCGTGGGCTTCAAATTTCTTAGGACAGTGAACTGCACTAGGGCATGATCACTGCAGCCCAGGCTGCCTTCAACTTTGACATTCCTGATAATTTTGCTTGCATTTGTGACCAACAGGTCCAACAATGCATCTCCTCGAGTAGGGCTGTTAATTTCTTGTGTCAAGAAGTTGTCATCTAGGCACTCTAGGAGCTTCCTGGAGTGCCTGCAGCCAGCCGTGTTGCTTATCCAACAGATGTCAGGGTGGTTGAAATCCCCCAGCAGGATGAGAGCCTGTGATCGTGATGCATCCTCAAGCTGGAGTAAGAAGGCATCATTGACAGGCTCCGCCTGGTCAGGAGGCCTGTAGTAGACTCCTACCACGAGGCTCCCTTTGTTGTCCTGATCCCTAATTCCTACCCATAAGCTTTTGACGTGTTCATGGCTATTCTTTAGTAACAACTCTTCACACTCTAGCCACTTCTTTACATAGAGGGCAACACCTCCACCCTTTCTTCCTCTGCTGTCCCTTCTGAACAGCTTGTATCCATTGATGGCCACACTCCAGTCATAGGATTCATCCCACCATGTTTCTGTGATGGCAACTATATCATAGTTTTCCTGCTGTATAATGGCCTCAAGCTCCTCCTGTTTGTTGCACATGCTGCGTGCGTTTGTGTAGATGCACTTCAGCTGGGCTGATTGTCTTGCCATTCTTTGGGGGGGACGAGCCCTATTTCCCACCTGACCATGTTTAGTCCCTTCTGTAGTTGCCAACCTATTACTTCTCCTTATGACTTCACTACTGTATGGAGGTTGGAGGGCCTTGCTCTCACCCCATCCTTCCAACCCTGATGTGTCATCCTGCCACTTGCCACAGACCCTTCTGATATTGTCATTATTATCCGCCTCAAGTGAAACGGCAGGCCGAAGGCTATCCTTAGGCTCATCTCTAGTGTACTTGTGTTTAACCCCTTCCCCCATCGAGCCTAGTTTAAAGCCCTTTCAGCAAGCCCTGCTAACTCATGTGCCAGGATCATTCTACCCCTCTGAGACAGATGTACTCCATCTGAAGTTAGCAGACCAGGTGCCATATAAAGTTCCCCAAGATTCTTCCCTCCTCCCCCCAGGTCTTGCTGCATATATGCTGTGTGCCTGTTTGCATTTAAGCACAGGCAATACTGCCTGTCCAAGCTTTAACACCACCGTCATGCTTTTTGCATAGGCATTCACTGCACAGTGAGTACACTGTCTGGTTTCCAGCAGGAGCTCTTTGGGTGGGAGAGCTGTCCCTCAGAAGGAGAGGACCTCCCTCCAGAGGCTGCTTGTTGAGCCAACCTGGTGCAGATGCTGGGTGTGCAGGGGAGGAGGAAGAAGAGGAGGAAGAGGAGGAGAAGGACAAGGACAAGCTGGAGTGCTCTGCTGGAGGCCAGGAGTATTGCCTTGTTCCTAGTGTTGTCCTCCCTTGCCCGTATTTCCCTGGGCTGTTTGAGTCAGCCTGGGAGACTGAGGAGAGCACTTGAGCAAGCTTGCTTAAGTTGCTGCTTAGCAATTGCTTCCTTGCTTGTTTGGGGCCATGGTTATGAGAGTAGTGGTGCTGTGTGTGAGGGCCCCTTTTTCAGGCTGTACCACCACCATGTAGTCAGAGCTGGGGTTTGGAGAGTATCAAGTGTGGGGTTCTCCAGCATGGGGCTTGTGAGTCTGTTGGCTGTGGCGCTGGGTGGCTGCTGGAAGCCCCTGCAAGCTGTGTCCACATGCTGTTTTATGTGCAGACATGAAGAGTCCCTTGGGAATCTGTTGTGTTTGTTTGGGGGAGGAGGGCACAGGGCAATGATGTAAAGTGACATGGTGAGCTTCTGGGGTGGGAGTGAGAAACCAGGCTGTTCCCTGGTGGGCCCAACCCACTGTGGGAAGGTGATGGAGAGGCTCTGGCTGTCTGCTTTGCTGATTTCTGAGATGCACTGCAGAAGGAGAGGGAGATCTCCAAGGTCTGTGTCTGCTGCTGAAGCCTTTGCTGAACTGCCTGCAGGCCCGCATGACCCAGCAGACATGGAAATGGTTGCAAGTCTTTCTACCGGCTGAGGATGAGCTGGACGTCTGTACCTTTTGCTTAAGCTGCTGTGGCAATGTTTCCCAGAGCGTGTGGGTCAGGTTTCCTAACTGCCGTGCTGTTGTTGTGTTGCTGTCAAGGGGGTATCCCACGACCAAGCCCTGGCAAGGCCCATCTGCTTGTGAGTTGGAAGCTTGGAGCAACAGCGGGTCTAACAGTTTGTTTGTATTCCCTGACCGTGTTTGGGTGAATGGAGATGAGGGCTGGAGCTGCAGTTTTGCTGGGTTAGCAGTACATGCTGGTTTTCATCCTTCTTTGAGCCTCTCTAATCCAGGTGGCTTAGCCAAATGCTGCCCCATCATTTCTCTTTCTGTGTTGTTTTCATCTGCCCTGGGCCATCGGCTGATGTTGGTGAGAAAGTGTTTGCTGTTCCCTCATTGTGGCTGCGTTAAGTCCACTGGAACTGTGATTGTGGTGGTAATCCTCTGCAGGTCAGCGGGATGGGTTTGAAGTCAGCCTTGTATTGAATGGAAATGGCAGTGGTGTGCTACATCCACGGCAGTGTAGCTGTGAAGTGTCACAGATCAGAGTGACAGCTTAATCCCACCGTGGATCCTGCTCTTTCTGGAAGCCCCCCAGAAAGCGGGCGCGTCCTGCCCCAGTCGCCTGCCTGAGTCCCGTGTGCGTCAGGGGTCTGGGTGCCAGAGTGGGACATGAGGGTGCCCAGAGCCCTCGTGAGAGCAGCAGCCGCTTCAGCTTCTGTGCCTGAGAGCGCAGCGTTTACTGATGGCTGATAGCGCTGCCTCGTAACCTTCCTGCTGCTCCGCAAAGGGCCCTTGGCCGTGGCAGCGCTCTGCTCTTGGTGCTTTTTGGGAGGTTCCCCGGCATGCTGGTGGGTGGTCAGGTGCCCTGGGGTGGGGGAGGCAGCCTTGGGGCTGCTGGGTGGATCTGCTGGGGTTTTGCTGTGGGGCAGGAGACGCTCCTTGTGTCTGTGGGCAGTTGGGCTGTAGCTGTAGCAGCAGCGTGCCCAGGCAGAAATTTGGAGGAGGTAAGAGATGGGTGGTGATGGGGGCAGGAGCCAGAGGCTGTGGAGCTGGGGTGGGCGAGAGGAGAGCAGTGGCAGGAGCATTCAGGAAGCCAGAGGAGCTGGCGTTGCCCATGTGAGGATTGGAGGGTTTGGAGGTAGAGGCCAGGGAAGAGAGATGTGCTGAATGTGGCAGGTGAGGGGAGTGAGGCCGGGGCTCTGACAGGAGTGGGGAGACTCGGGATGGGTCTCCATCTGTGCCTCAGCCTCTAACAACATGAGTGTGGACTGAGCTAACCCCTGTTCTTCTGCTCCTGAGCAAGCTGGGTGGATCTGCAGTGGAGAAAGGTGTCACCAGCTCTGTGCTGTGTTTTGTTGAGGAGGCTGCTGCAGGAGAGGAGTGAAGGGCCAAGCTGTCTACCTGTGCAGGAGAGGTGTGTTCTGCAGGACCTTCCACCACAGGTACAGCTTGAGCCAAGCACTGTGGGACCAAGTCATCAGACCATGCAGACTGTGGCGGTGTGCTCTCCCTGTTTTGCTTCCACACACACATGCACCCCGCCCCAACTCCTGCTTGGGCCTTGGCCACCATGGCCATCACAACATCAGTTGTGATAACTTGCACCTGGACTCTGGGGGATTGCTGGCAACATAGTCAAAATATTGTCTGGAGTGGGGACCTAGAAACTTTGTTCCCATGAGAATATGACTATAGGTCAATTATCTTACTGTATAAATAGTGGACAGCCCAAGAGCCCTTTGAGCTCTCCTGTATGGCAGCAGGTTGCAAGCCAGGATCTCCCTTTTTGTGAGGACACTCGCTTAAGGTTCTACTCCTTGAGGCTGAGAGATTCCTTGCCGCAACAGATTCTCGGTAAGTGACTAATAGCATGCTAAACTTTGAAATCTTAGCTAAGTAATGTAAAGAATTGATTGTGCATATATAATCCTTTAGACATAAACCGTTGACCAAGTCTGGGACTAGGATTGGGTCCAGCTGCACCTGGACTTCTCTCTGAGAAGGAGTTTAGAAAGCAAGGGGATCCTTTGTGAACCTCATGACTCAATGGGAGGGTCTCCCTGACAGCTTGTTTGACCCTGTCCTCTATGCAGTAAATAATAGAGTGTACCTTGACATCGAATCTCGTAAAACACTCTCGCATTTACTACTGGTTTTATCGCACTTACTACTGATTTTGTTAAATCACTGTTTCACCTTAATAAATATTTCACTACTTCACTCTAACTAGTGAAGTTAATCACTCCGTCTGTGACACAGACCCTGCCCCACCCCACCCCACCAAACTACCTGTGCCTGTGCACCCAGGTCCTCTGGCTGTTGACGGCTTTTCTCCCCACTTCCATCCAAGCCAGCGGCCACAGTGTCTGCCTTGGGGTCATGCCATTGCTGTCTGCCACTATGCCCCTATTCAGTGTGCCATTGGGCCTGGCCTTTAGACATGCTGGGCTGTGAATTTCAGGCTCCTACTTGAACAAGGGAGCTATGTGTCCTGCTTTCGAAGGCAGGCAGACCTTTGCCACCATGGCTGCCCCAACTCTTGGCACCCTGGAATCTGGCCCTAGAACTGTGCCAGGCTTTGTTCCACACTGCTGAGTGCTGGGCCTTGGCCCTCATGCTGTGAAATGCCATGACCTCCCTGTGCTGGGCACTGCAGGGCCCGGCCTCTGGTGGCTGTGTGAGACATTTTTCCCCCAGTTGACCCCAAGGCCAGCACCACAGGGCCTGGCTGCTGGGCCATGCCTTGGCCTGCCCTGTGCCCCTTTGCAGGCAGGCTTCAGAGAGCCAAACTCCCTGTCCCAAATTTTACCCCACTGGGGAGTAGATCCCTTGTGCCCTTCCTCTGTGGGGCCACTGTGGTTAGGTGGGCCACCCCCAGGGCACAGCTTGCCAGTGGTTCCCCAGCATGCATGTCCCCCTCCAGAGGGGAATGGCATCTGCAGAGCAGGACCCCACACCTTTCTGCTGCTCCTCCCAGCAGTGCTGCATGCTCTGGGGATTGGACCACCTTGCTACCCAATGAGACCCGCCGGTGACACACTCCTCAGCAGCAACAGTCCTTGGCAGGGGTGGGACAAAGCAGGAGCCTCTGGAGACACTACTGCAGGAAAAGGCTTAGCTTTCTGTCTGCACCAAGGTGCAGCCCTAGCACCTGCTTTCTTCTTGGGGTAGAATCAGAAGAGTCCGGGCAGCTCACGTTCTCCACGCTGCAGTGCGGCATGGCACCACTGCTGTTCCCAGCATGGGCAGTAGGTGTCTAGGTTCAACAACATGTCCTGGTGTAGGGAAGCACCCCATGACAGGCACCATGGAGAAGACAGCATGAGTGACCATCAAAGAAAGTTCTGGAGACACTGGGAGAGCAGCCTCAGAAACCTGTGCCTTCAGCACCCACCTTACTGCCTTTTTTTAACTCCCCAAACTGATGATAATTTCAGAGGAGGCTGACTTTAAAAAACAGAACAAGCTTTTTTTTTATCCGTGAACCAAACAGTTAAAGCATAAGCATCTTTGCATAACTACAGTACACCATTTCTCTTAAAATAATTTTAAACACACAGCAATAGCACATCCAGTGGCTGGGCAGGGGTTCCTGGAAGCCTTTCCTAACTCAGTGGAGAGTTTTGCTATCCTCGGTCAGAAAGCAAGAGGGCAGCAACCTCCAGTTTAACAGTGAGTACTGTTAACTAGACAGCAAAATCATAAAGCTGCGCCCAGCAGCAAATGCGCTTGTTTCTATGTATAAAAAAAGAATTGCCAGAACTAAGGTCCCTGTTTAGTAGCTTTACTTTAATGACACTGCTTGTTTTGTGCCTCGGCATAAAATTTGGCAGACACCTGGGAAGATATTTACAATCGACAGAAAGTAAAGCAGCTCTCTTTAAGAGGCAGATATAACTGAGGCTTTGGACAGGTTTTAGCAGGGTACAGTTTAACGTTTATGACCAGAGCTGCTGACACACCACATTGACAAATGTAAAGAGATGATTGAAAAAAAATAATCCACACAATATTGACTTATAACCCAAAGAAGCCAGAAAACACTGTTAAATGTTTCTAGAGGAGAGAAAATATAGCAAGCCATTGTACAGAGCAGTGACATAGGAGTGATGACAAGTCCTGGAAAGGGAATGGATGATGAGGAGCTAGGAGGAAGATGGAGGTATGAGCAGGAGCCAAAGGTTGGGAAGCCGAGGTGGAAGAGTGAAGAAAAAAAAAGTGTCTCCCGGTCATCTGAAGCAGTCTCTTCTCCTGTAACAGGGCTGAGGGAGGATTTTTCAGTTCTAGCACCTCCTAGGTGAGATCTGTTTCCACATGTTTGTTGCAGATGTGCTGAGAGTCTGTCAGATAGCCCCCTCCAAAAGTTTTGTTCAGACGGGAGATGTCGCGGTGCAGGTGCAGGGATGGTGGTGTATGAGAGCAAGAGTTGTAGGAGAGTTGCTACCAGCTATGCTCCGTGTTTTGCAGAAGAGGCTGTTGCAGCAGACGAGGGGACACCAAGCCGTCCTGTTGTGAAAGAGCCATGTGGGAGCAGGACCTTCGACGCAAGGTTGTGTAGTGGCCCATGTGACTGGATTCATTTGTTTCAACTTGGTCTGTTTGAAGCAGGACTGAAAAGATCCATGGCTCATGTCCTTGCTGCTGGGGATGTTTTGTGCCCACAGAGCTCCTGCAGTTGCTTGTGCTTTGGGAATTGCAGGAGGGAAAGCCGCTTTGAGCCAGAAGGTCCTGACCTCATAAGAGTGTGCAGGTGAGCGGAGGTGTGAGCAGCATCCCCAGTAATCCAGGGCTCGCACCAGCCTTCTAGGTAGTTGGAACAGACTCAAGGGTCCCAGCACTTGCCTGTGAGAATGGCTGAGCATTCACAGCACAGGTTGGCTGAGGGAGGCTCTGAAGGTGACAGGGCTTGTCCCTACCTTATTTCCCAGTCTGGGGTGAGGTCCATGGGCAGTTTCTCTAGGTGTATTTTCTGACACCTGCCATGACCCCCCACTTATTAAAAGGGCCCCATGTTAAGTCAGCAGGCTCCTGGTCAGAGCACTTGTCTGGCCAGACTCTGTGCCTGATCCTTCCAGGCTGTTCTACCTCCTTATTAAACTTTCTGTATAGCTTCTGTTATTGCTGTTGTTTTTCCTCTTTCTCTCTGTGATGCCCTAGCAGACTTTTAAGCTGGATTTCTTGGTTAAGAGGTGTGAGAGCCAGGATCTGGATAGACCAAGACTATAGTGCCAACTAGAAGAGAGACCTGGGAGAATTCAGACAGAGATTCCCTCAGTAGTGAACTTTGGGTTGGTGAAAAGGCACAGGGTTGGCCTGTTTATATCATTCATGCCGATGCTGCTTGCCTGTGTGGGTGCCTGCAAAGGCATTGCTCTATGTCTGTGTTGATCTGTTTGCAACAGGCTGGTCCTGGGAACAAGGAAACACAGCCCCTGCCACCATGTGTTCCAGCATTTTGTCATTCAGCCCTAGCAGTAAAGCATCTGTTTTAGGGGGCCAAAGCTGTCATCTGATGATCAGTTTGATGTCTAGAATAGCTCCAGCTGCCCTTCAGTTTACTTTCTTTGTGACTTAATTATTTGTCTAATTTTTTTTTGCTTAGCTGTACTTTAAAGTGTATTTGTCCAACTGGTGACTAAATCCACTTGAAAGTCAAACTGGGATTTATCATGGCCAAACCATCTTTCCCATTATACACCAGTTCCCCCTGATGGGAATGTGGCATGGCCAGATTGCAAGGCACAACCCTACGTGAGCAGGAAGGAAGTGACTGCTAGAAATCATCCACTCTGCCTGCAAACCAGATCCTTGCTGTTCTCTCAGCTCAGAGGGCAGGGGTAAAATTCACTGCCAGATCACTGTCAATACAGACAGAATGTCATGGCCTCTTGGAAGCACACCAGTTCCTGGATGTGTATTGAACTGTGTAAATATTAATCCTCCACTGAAACCTATTGTGCAGATGATAACTTGACCTGGTACCTTTTCTGCCCACAGGCCATTTCAGGGGTACTCTATGCAGTTAAACACGGAGTGCAACCCTCTGGATACCCAAACATCCCCTTGTCCCGCAAATCCTTCCAACAGTGAACTTCTCAATTCACCTGGAGCCCCAACTAAGTTGCTCCTCCACTCGCATTTCATTCCTTCTTTTCCTCTTTCCCTTTGGCAGTCAGAGCACTCCCATTTAGGCCTGGGTAAAGGTTTCAAGGCCTCCCTGCACAGGGGCAGGACTGGGGATGTGCCTTTACACTCATTAAGTAACTTTACAAGAGGACTCTAATGGCACCTGCACCACAGCGTATGTCTGCTGGCTGCTTCCCGTGGGCCAGCTGGGGTGTCACGCCCACAGCTTCCACACCTCTGTCTGGTGTGACACCAGAGCCTCTAGCACTGCTCTGCTAAGAAGGGGGATCGTAGTTTTACCGCAGCGTGCTTCTTCCCAGTTACTGGAAAGTTAGATCATACTCCCTTTCTTTTTCAGCATTATGTATGAGGATGAATTTTTTGGTCATGTCTCCTGAAATACAAAGTTCACCTAGCTCACTGTATGCTCTTGTCTCATAAAGGTGTACCAGAAGCCCACCTGCAGCATTCGGAAGGACTTCACCATATTCAGTGCCCACAGAGATTCCTCAAGTCCTCCAGGTACATGTGTTTTACCCACTGGACAGCCTGTCTGTCTCCTCTAGTTGCATATTTGAAATAAGTGCTGGGTTGCAACATGCAAAAGTTGAAAAGAAGTGCATACAACATGAAGAGCAGCATGTTTTAGTGTGCCACACCACCACTAGGACCTGAAGAGTAAGTGGAAAATGCTACTTCACTTTCTCCAGTTAACAGAGAAAGGATATTTTTTTCTTCCATTTTTAAGGCAAGCTAGTAGGCATAAATCTTGGTTAAATCATGAACACTTCAGTTTTGGGTGTTTTGTTGTTTTTTTTCCTCTCTACATGAAGGTCAATATTTTGTTTGCTTCCCCTCTTTTCCCAGAACAGTAGTCTTGAACTGAGGTTTTCCATATATGTTTTTTAAATGTGGTTGTACCTTTTGAGCCTGAGAGTTTTTTGCTTTGCAGCCCAGCAAGGAACAACAAGGTTTCCCCTGAGATAATAGGGCAAAAACAAGCCCTGCCCTGCTCTGCAATCAACTGTTAAAAAGAGTTGGGTGAAACAATTACTCCATGCCAGAGGAAGGGTTACTGCAGCAGGGACATCCTAAGTGGAGGTGTCAAGCTGATGGACCCCATCAGCCATGACAGGCAGGCCAGGAGCTAGAAGGGTCCTGACCTCCACGCAGGGGTGTGTTGTCCACCCACAGTGGGACAGAGTTTTTCCATGTGGGCTCTGCTTCCCTTTGCCCCAGCTGACTCCCTCCAAGCCAAGGTGCATGGGGTCTGGCCCTTGGGTTGGGCAGCCTAGGTCCACCACTGCTCACCTGAGCCAAGCACAATGGGGCTACGCATGGGCCTGTTCCCCACAGCCCGAAAACACCAGGACATGTTTTTTCCAAAGGAACGCAAAACAGGGCAACTGTTTGTACAAAACTACTTTGGAAAATCTGTGTCATCATTAAAGTAACTCACATAAAAATGCTTAACATGCTATGGTGCTATCACAGAAAGATTTTGCCAGTTACAGTAAGTGCTACCCACAGAAATAAGGGTTCTACAAGTAGTTGAATGTTGCAGGGGGGCAAACCTACTGTGCAAGTTACACTTGGGAACTAAAACCTAGGAAGTAACACTGTACAAACAGAGCTACCCTCTCACAGACCACCACCCGATCTCAAACAGAAAGGCTACAGAATACCTGTAGAAGTAATGCCCACTTGAAACAAAGTATGTTTATCTCTGCAGAAGTCTATTTTGCTATTTTTAAAGCACCACTACTCCACAAATATCCAGGGTAGAAGAGATGTTGTATTTTTTCACAGACAAATTCTAGTTACAGATCTCTGGAACTTGTAAATAATACTTAGAATACAGAACTTCAAATCAGTGCAAAATGTACAGTTGAATTAAACACAAAACACATATTGCAAAATATATACAGAATTGTTCTAGGAACATAACCAAAGGACAAACAGATGTTTAAATATAAGAGAAAAGTCCATCTTTTATAAATTACTTTTTTAAAACCAATTAGTACACTAGGTATGTTATTTGTAGACAAGTTACCACAGCATAGTGACGTGTCTCATTTGCAAGGCAGACACTGAGAAACACGTTACATCATTAAAAGCCTGTTTCTGAGACCAATTCACAAGTAAACATGTGATAAAGCATTACTGGTTTGAGGCACACAATGTGGAAACAATTTTCAACCACTTTAATGCTTACTTAGGCTTTTTTTTTTCTGAGAATTATTAGGCAGATGCACAAAGAATAAGCACTAGACAATAACTAAACTGTTCAATGATCATCTTGCCTTAGCTTGTTGGCCCAAGATAATTTATTACCAATGTATTGGAACATTCACAAGAAATGCTATAAGACATCTTAGAGTATCTTGATATTAAAATGGCATTCATAAAACTGCTTGAAGTTGGATGATGTAAATAACCAGAGGTGAAAAACACAGTTATTTAAGCAATAGTTAAGCCATAGTTTGAGAAGAGTTAAGATGTCGTGGGTGGTTCTTAATAGGAGGGACGCTATAGCATATGTAGAAATCTATAGTGAATTACAAACTCTGTGATGCTTTGCATTGAAAGCAGAGATGGTTCCTTCCAATAATCAGAACTTGCAGCTTCAAGGTATTGATTGCTACTATCTACACCATTGCTAATTAAACTATCCCAAGAATAACTTGCTTTTGGCATGTTCAGAAAGCTGGAGTTATACAGCTATTGCTATGCTACAGATCCCCAGAATCTGCTTTAAAATAGCAGTGAAGGCTTTATAAGCACCTAAAATTACACAATAAATACTCAGTAATTCTTCAAGCACCTCTTGCTACCCAATTTGGCAAGATCAGCAGCACAAAGAAAGGGATGCCACGGCAAGGCAAGCTGTTAACTGTTGGACACAGGCCCATGTCGATTTGCGCCTGCCTTCCTCCTGAAAGCAAAAGGACTGATGTGCGGCACCCCCCCGGGACAGTGAGAGAGGACTGTTAAGTGCCAGGCAGTCACTGGACTTGTCACATTCCTGCAGTCAGGCACAAGGGCGGGCTCTCTGCTCTTCAGCCTGCAGTAATTCGTATGGGGGAAGAGTTCTGCCTCCTACAGCTGATGTTTACATTAGGAGTTGCTGCCAGAGGTGTCGTACGGGACACGCACAATATAAATGAAGCCACTTCTTCTGAAATCAAGTTGTCTCCTAAATAACACACTTGAGCTGTGCAGAGTGACATGTTAAATGGGTGCGTTGCTAGGAGAGCTCGGAGGAGTCAATACACCAGTAACATTGCCCTGTTAAAAAATACTTTGCTTTGGGGTACATCTTAATATCTACACACATTTATTTCAAGAATTCAGACCAACTTTTTCAACAATACAGATCTGCTTATAAAACTTTCTCATAAATTATCTTCACAAAAAATAAAGTCAATCTTTCGGAAAACATGTTCAATACAACACTTCTATCAGTAGAAATTCTGTCCTATGATTCCATGGCAGAAAAGTCATAATCCACATTTAAATCTCTCCAAAGGGGCATAACCAGGAATCTAAACCAGAAGGCAACTATTTCATTTATTGTCACAGGAAGCAGAATCAATGCTTCCAAAACATAGAAAGAGTGCACTGTTTCAACCGACGTGTATGGGTTTACAATCAATAGTCACTGTCCTGTAAACACTGAAACTGCTGGTCTAACTGCAAGTTAAGATAAGTAATTTGCATTCATTTCACTGCATTCCACACATAAAATGGCTACACTGTTAAAAAAAAAAAGCCAACATTAAATAGCAAAACGAACGAAGGCTTTGAGCTGAATCTCTCCTACAAGCCAAGTGTCAAATCAGTAAATGTTGACATTATAAATAAAACTTCAACATTACTTCTATGCATTATAAAATCAGCCTAATAAACCTAAACCTTAGAATAGCAGCCAATTTGTAATTGTTTAAAAATACATGTGACCTTTCAATCAGTCAGCTATAAATACATACTGCGATGGAAGGAAGATACCATCTCTCATCCCCAACAGGCTTTCAAGGAGAACACAGTATTACGAGATGGATGGGGACAAAGGAATGCTGCAGTCAGAGAAACTCCTCAACAGTTGCAGTCTACAACAAACTTGTTTCCATTGTTACCTGAAAGTGCATCTTTGTATCTGTAGAATCATCCCCATATTTACAAAAAAGTAAAAACATTGCAATTTTGCCACACTCTTAAGCCTATCTAACCTGCATTTTCTGTTAAGTGCAAAAAGTACATGAAGTGATACATGCAGTGGTGCATATAAGATCAAAGCCTGAAAATGAGGCAATGCTGTCACCATGAATCCAAGGTAGTTCAGTAGTCGCCGAGTCTTGGCTGCACAGATGTTAAATGGCTGAATTAAGTAGAAATTAATGACCAGTCTAAGCCCAATAGCCAGAGCGGTGTTTGAGAGCAGGGTCTCCGTTCCCCGGCTCTCCACACAGATTCACCACCACGTGCTCGTGCCTTTGTTACCAGTTCCAGTACAAGGCTGGGCCCAAAGGGCAGGAAGGCAGCCTGGCAGAACAGGAAAATGCAGTTACTGTGAAGGTTGTATGGAAGAGGTATGAGGCACAGACTGAAAGAACATCTACTGCCAGGTCCCTGGATGCGCAACTCCAAGCGCTCCCCCAGTCTCAGTGCTGGAGCTCGGACTGGCGCCTGTGCAGCACAGGGCATGCCTGCTCACATGGGCAGTACGTTATAAAACACCTACGCAGCTAAATCTGTTGCGTCTTCAACATTAAGTCCTTCTTAAGTGTCTCAACAGCTCCTCTTACCTTCTCCTCCCACAAGATGAGGCTTCATTTGATAATGACACATCGCATGCCAACAGACTGCTGCAGAGTGATGTGCGCGCATAAATGCTTCACGATTCCAAAGAACTGATACTCATAACAAGTACATTATTTGCTCTTTAAAGAAATGTAATCTGTACAATACTTTTAAGAGGGTAACCATGAAGATTAATGAACAATTGTATATAACAGTTCATTTAGCTTTGTTCCTTATTTAAGTCTTGCAGTGGACTATGCTACAGCTTCTAGTTTTTAAAATGCTACAACAGCTATTGCCATTGATTTTAGACACACACAGACCTCATTAAAATCTAGAAAGAGCAAGAGGAGTTCAAATTGTATGCGTGCAGAGACTGTACTATAAACGCAGTTGTGCTTTCACTATATTGCCTTTGTGTCTTTCTGGAAAGCACAAGTCCATTAGAAATATGTGCTGGGAACCTCAGTGGGACCAGTAAGAAAGCAAGCTCTGCCGCCTGCCTGAAACTGGTAAGAGAAAGATCCAGAAGTGAGTGCTGTCAGAATGCTGCAACACAGCAGAAGCTGCACAAGGAGGCACCGTGAAAGGAAACAGTAAGGCCAAAGGGTATGTGCATATGTATGTATACACATACATCTACACACACACATATATACACATATATAAGTAAACAAAACGTTTTGGCAAAATAACACTCTTTCATTCAAAAATCAATGCAATGAAAACAGCAGCAATTTAAACTATACAGATCAAGTGTAAAAGCCATGGGGGTAAAAAGCAGAAAATTTTCTGAAGTAGCACCTGTATCTCTGGGACGACCATTTGAATTTCAGTTCTCCTAATTGAAGACAGAGGTAATGTGTTCACCTATTAAACCAGATTTCAACCAACTGGCCACCTTCTCTTGTCTGCAATAGTGGGGTATTTGAAGCGCACCATGATTTTTGGGGCCCTTCGCTGGCATAGCCTCGTAAGGACACTAGTAAAGGGCCAGGAGCGGGTACCTCAGCAGGAGATACTGGCTGTGCTGTCAGTGCCTGCCATGGGTTATGGGTACGGTGAAAGGGCTGGGCAGTGGAGCGAGGATGGAGGAGTGTGCTCAGGATAGCAACGAGCCTGCATCTCCTCCCTCTCTATGGATTATGCTTCCTCATCCTGTGTCCTGCATGCTGATTACCACCTGTCTTGAAAGAACCGAGACTCTACCCCAGCGCTTTTGTTATTGCATTATTTACTTGCCTTGGCCATGCAACCACTAGGTTCTCGCACAATGTTACTTGAAGACTCAGTGCTGAGAATAATGTTTCTGCCTACTGTCACATAAGTTATACTGCATTGTTTGTTCAATGTAAAGGCTAAGTCAAAATGTTTTGTATTAACTGCAAAGAGCTATTTCCTCTCTTCTAGGAAGTCTTACATACTATGGGAGAAAACACTAGGCCTTCTCACATACTCTCCGTCATGAAAATCTCAAAAAAATAAAAATAAAAAAAATATTGATATACTGGCCTCTACAGTACCTGAAACTGCAACATCTTAATAGAGGGGTTAAATAATGAGTTTCTCCTTTTAAAAGATTACAGGAGCTTTCCTGTCTCAACTGCCAAGGAATCTGTTTTGTCTTCAAAACACAATAAGCCTCATTTTATGATGCACAGAGACCTTAAATGCTAAGTGTGTTTTTCTTAAAATACATTTTCATTCCAGTGAGGCACTCATCTGCTCAAACAACATGTGGGAGCCGGTTTCTGAAAAAAAAAAAAAGAAAAGGGAAAGAAAAAAGAAAACTCAAAGCCTTCCTGTCCTCCACCAGGATCCCCTCTGGCAGCTGCGAGGAGAACACGTTTGCGTTTCTGTGTCGCCTTTTACCACAACGCTGCCCCGAGACAGGCTCATGCACTGTTCCGGGATTGGAAAATCCCCAGAGAAGGATGTGCTGCACCAAGGGGCCCTCTGATACAATACCTGGACCCGAGAGTTTCATGTTATTTCAGATAACAGATACTAAGCAACAGGGACAGCCAGCCAGGCCCTTAATGAGCCAAGAACATGAAGCACTGTCAGCTACATGCTGCAGGATTATTTATGTCTGGAAAAATAGCAAGACAGGTTTCTTTACTTGGGCTGCAGAAGATGGTCAGTATCAGCAAGCTTAAAGCTTACACATGCTTTCTCTAACAAAAAGTCAAATTTTCCCCTCCGTTACTGAATCGGCAATTGGAAAGAAGACCATGCATTCCCTCTGCTGCCCTGAGGGCACAAAGCAGTTTCTCTGGCTTTCTGGACAGTCATAAGCAGCAATCTATTTCAGATTTCCTCTCTAATTTGTGAGCTCCATCTGAGAGGGCATACCCTGAAATACAAGACTTCACCCTTCCTACTTGTAATGCTGGAAGCAGGATGCCAGAAGAGCGGACCCTTCACGCCCAAGTTCTGAAGCGGAGACAACCCTGTGTTTAAAGATCAGGAGATGAGGATTTTAGCTCTGTACTATCCACACTATCTCCTTCATAGCATGAGTCCCGCTTGCATGTGGATTAAAAAGAGAAACTGTAGTCCACACGGTGGCAACTCAAGAACATCCCTAAAATTAAATTAACAATTTGAACAATTAATAACAAGCCTCACTGAAAACAGGAGTCAGTCCTCCAAATGCATCTCTACCAGAACACTAAGAACAGAAGGAACCACTGGACAGGAAGAAGAGGCCACAGAGGGCTGCCATTTTTGCATGGCTGTTTTGTCTCTATTTATAGCTTTAGCTGTATCATTCTGTGGCTACAGATGACTGTCTCGCACCACCCATGTTCACATGCTCATCTGCACCACGACTGGAAAGCAGAAAGCACAGGTGATGATCAGGTGTTGCTGAAGAACCGTGCTTCAAGTACAGACTGATCAACAAGACCCAGTAAGAACCCCCTCAGCACCTAACTGGCTTCAACACAAAACAGCTTTTGCATATTTCAAAGCTACACTGAAGTCCTCTGAAGCAGCTGGAGATGTTTTTGTAGGCACACGGGCAAGAGAAACGCTCCTAAAGCTGCCACTTGAGTGAAGAATTCGTGCCATCCATAGCTGAATAACCTATTACAGTGCAAAAGAGGACAAGCAAGCCCACTGGCTAGCTGCGTGGGCTCTGGCCAACATGGCTCAAGGAGCTCCAAGCAGCAGGTGCATACAAGAGGCAAAACCATGCAGGCCGCCTGCACCACAGCTGGCTCAGAGGGCTCCTTGAGTATGATGCTGACCTGAAGTGAAAGTTCACTTGAGGACCATGGAAAGATGAGACCAGCAGAGAACTGAGTGAAGACTAACACGACTACAGCCATGGACAGCAGATACAAGTAATGTATGACAGGACCAGCACGTCTGCTCTAGCGCCAGTCTCTAGCAGGAAGCTGCAAGAGAAGTACTGGATCCCCACTTCTTCAGTCTTCCCCACTTCAGCAGATGGGTAAGCACAGAGACATGATCTCAGTCTCACAGGAGCTGACAGAAGAACAGCCTCTGAAGAGCTCATCCAAGTGAGAAAAGACAGTCACTCTGTCCCTGGGCCCAGACCTGATAACAACACCCACCAAGGACTTGAGAAGGCAGACCAGGTAAGGGAGTTTTCATGACAGCTATCGCATTCCCAGTCACCTGAAGCCTACAGCATGTTATATGCACACAACAGGCTTCAATACCTCCTATGGCTCCTCAGCAACGCTACACTGGACTTCAGCTCAGCTCTAATGTATGACTGTGCTAATTTACTTAAATGGACACTAAATGGTACTTCTTTTATCCTAATTAGTGGTAGTTCTTTTAGTCTTTGAGCTTGCTGTTAAACAACAGTCCAACTATGACAAATTAACGAAAATGAAACAGCACAAGTAAAGACAAGCAGAAAAGTCTGGTGTCAAAGATAATGGTTTCAATGATAGACAAAAATCCGTATAATGTAATACTGCCTCGGGTATTTTGTTCCTTTTTTATGTTAGAGTGGTAGCTGCTGAAATTCAAATGTCTTTTAAAACAGGCTTTGGCTGAATAATATAAGAGAAACTAAGCTGCAGCTGAAAACTTGCCCTACAAGCTGTTTGCCCGTCATTCATACTGTGTCCAAATACTGCTGAAGTAAACTCTCTGAAATATTTTGAGTCAACTGTTCTAGTACTTTCTCTCTTCCCAGTGCACAGGGCTCCTTTTATAGAAATAACCTCTCCTGTGTTTTGTATTTTTCTCTTTACGGTAGTACTGTTTCAGCTGTGCTATTTGGACTGATCCAAGGAGTTCTCAGCAGTTCATGTCTTTGCCTTTTTTTGGTTGGGAGGCTACTGTGAGCATTAATTTAAAGGAACACATTTTCATTTTTGGAACAATACATCAAAATTTGTCTATGGAATGATTTTCTTTAAGAAAAAGCTGTGAGGAGGGGAAAAGTCTTTGTGAAGGTAAATGGAGAAATCTCAGCATCTTGGAATCTCTGTTTGGCTTCAGTTTCTGTATACATGAAAAACTGGGAAATAGCTTATGGAAAAGCAACCCAAAGCAAACATTTCAGATGAGACAAATGGTACCTAACAGTTATTTTTAACAACGAGGCACTATCTCTGAAAGACGAAGGAGAACCCAGTACTCTCACAATATAATGAAAGGCACGCTCATAAGCAACCCTCTCCACTGGCTGTCTGCACTCGATTGTACTGAACCATCTTGGCATCTACAGCAGGTGTGCGGCATCGCTTCTGAGCACGGGTCTCTGCTTAGCGTCCTCCTTCAGAGCCTGACATACTATCCACTCTCATCTCTTTCAGGCTTCCAGTTTTTTTCTGCTTCTGCTTGGATTTTTTCAACATATGAACCTAAAATAGAAAGTTTTAAAAGAAAGTGAGTATTAAAATAAGCAGATCTAAGGCAGCTAACTAATAAACAAGTAAAATGTTGGAACTGCAACAGAAGAACATTTAAATACACAACTATCTGAAGCACCTACCCTTATAAAGCTGTAAGATTAAGTGCTTTCTTTACATAAACATATATACACAGGTATGTATATGTATATAGATGTGTAAGGATATGTATGTGTGTGCATATATATTCACGTACACACTTACACATATATACAGATAACACTATTAGTCACTAACCTGATAGAAAAATAGAAATATTTCTCACTGGAAGGACAAGTTAGGTTTGTTGTCTCTCTCTTTCTCTTTTCCCCCTTTTCTCTCAGGAAAAGAACAAAGTTTAATATATTCCAAAACATCTGAGGTATGACCCTCTTTTTCACCCATTTTTCCTCTGCAAGGGCCATTGTTCTGGTAGCCCTCCCGGTAGGGCTACATATTCTCCGAGATTGCCTGTAGCAACAAATTTCTGTGAGTTAACGGGGCATCCTTAAGGTAGCAGGCAAACGTGTAGACTGGTGTGCACCAGAGTCAACTACTGCAAAATGTTTATTTCACAGTTTCAATGTCAATGGCGAAGTTAAATCCTTAAGTAGCTGATGCTCTTTTCCTTCTACATATATATGTTGAGATATCAAAGAAAAACAGACACTGATTACTCCAAAGAATCTTCTTCTCAGACCCTCCTCCTCCATTATTCAGTTTTCTGTGCTGCTGCTCTCTGACAGACCTTCCCTCCACCAGCACCACCATCAGACTGCTTCCTGCCCCACACATTGCAGTACTACCATGGCCCTCATAGCTGTAATCTGCTTCAGGGCAAGCAGAGAGAGCTCAATACATGGGGAAAAAAGTAAAGTCACTAGGCTGAAGCTCGGGGACTGCTTCTTTTCAAACACAAGCCTCATTTCAACCAGTGGAGAGGGCTCTCAAACCATCCTCTGTAGAACTACTATGAATATATCCAACAGTTACCACACTGTGCCAACAAGCTCCTTTGAACTTAAGCATCAGAACACAACAGACAAGCAAGGTAATCTGGTCATACCCCCTGGAGAAACAAAGTCAGCTTGCTAAGACAAACCTACAGCCAGTACCTTTGGTCCTGCAGCAGAAATAATAATCTGGCCAGGGGCCTGAATCCAGGGCTCTCCATCAACTTGAACTGGAATTGGCTTTAGGAGTGTTACACGAAAATACGAGCCTTGGGCTATGCGGATTCCTGATCGAAAACCACCTTGGACTTGACCCTGTTAGGAAGCGAAAGCCAGGATATCAGTCACCCCAATAAACAAGACGCACAAATATTAGCTGCATTTAAACTGGATGGGTAGAATTTTACTCTCATCTGACAAAATACATTTCAAGTAAAAGAACTGCTTAGGCAAAATCTGCATAGGTTGCCTTTACTGACACATTAATTACTTAAATTAGTGCATGAAGACAACCTCAGATACCCCTGCAGGCTGCCGGAGGCAAAATACTTCACACAGTGAAGTCATTTGTGCACTCAGGTTGGCCAAGGAGCATGCAAGGTCATTTGCTTTTACTTCCCTCCTCCATAATGTAGAAAAAACATTTTCAAAACACCTAACTATGCACATGTGAAACACAAAAGTCTTTTAAAAGCACTTTATCAAACAGGGAGAGAGAGTTTTGCCAAACTCAACTCCATATACATACATACATACACTCAACTACAACAAACAGCTGAGTGTTAACTGTAAAAAGTGAAGCAAAATGAAGTTTGCTGCTACACATTCTCTTGGGTAATGTGTACAGACACAAAACATGGGGGTAAAAGAAAAAAAACACAGCATGGGTTTGTTAACATTTATATTCCAAAGCAACAGGTATGCTCCTTGTTGCTTCTAACTTCACAAAAATTTTAAGGGTCTCTATCAAACCACTTCTTCTAATGGAATGCCTTATATTTGTCTTCCTTATAAGATGGTACAATGCAAAACAGTAAAGTTGGCCAGCACCAAAGATGGAGCTGCACTAACAATTTTAAGCACCCACTTTTCCATTTTTGGTGGTTGTATTGATTAGCTCTCTCTAGTCACCTGACCACTTGTACTTCTTCAGCAGCAGAGTTCTTAAGATAGTGAAAGAAATATGATGAGAAGACAAAAATAACCTGCTATCCCACAGGACAGCATTGCTAACAGCAGACTATTGTAAAAATACATAATACATGGAAGAATTAAAGTTGCACAAATTGAGTTATAATACCCTTTGCAGAACTGGCGTACCACCCGCTCCATGTAGCATTTGGATCAAGAGCAGCTAGCATCAGATTCCCAGAAACAGGTGTTGGAAAGCCTATGGGAGATAATTATAAAGCCACCTGTCTAGGAGGAATCTCTGTCCTGAATGTGATGAGGTATGACAAGATTTTTCGCAAATACACTAAGTGAAGAGTGGGTATTTTTGTAATATTAAAATAAAATCTTGTTTTCATCCCATGAACGGTTTGGTTTTGACACCATGATATGAGGTATTTTGACATCTGTAAAAGAAAGCTAATACATTCCATAATACATATATATACACATATTTGCATTTCATATATATGTATACATGTATATTTCTGGCCTTGGTTCAAAGCCTATTTAAGTCACTAAGCATTTCCCAATGCTCTTTTAACAAGTGCTTCACACTCTCATTACTACTTCTTATCCATCCACAGGTTTCCTTAGTTTCCGCTCCATCTGTTGTAATCCGGCCCCTAAATATGGATCTTCAGGGCAGGCCAACAAACAGGCAGTGAGGGGGCAGTGCAGTCCATGAAGAGGTATTCCAGCTGCAGCCAAAATCCCGACATTGGAATGCTTTGTTCACAGACAACCCACGCTGCCCGTGAATTCTGTTTATAGTCTATAACCACTTCTGCGTGATGTAACAAGAACCTGAACAAATGATGGTATAACCTAACGTAGATGCATACTTTTTAGGACTACGCACTTGCAATGCACTGTTTGTTACAAAAATTAACCAGTCTGAGAAAACGTATGTTTCCTCCGTTCTTACCAGGACGCCAACTTACCATGTGCACGACGCCAGTCACACCAACAACTTCTAGCAGGCCATCATCAATGCGTGGTTTCTCAAAGCGGTTATCGCTGTCAGACCCCCAGAGATCGGCTCCAGACCCCCAGCTGCGTAGAGAGCACACCTCAGTGACCGCCCGTGGGCCTGCCCCCTGCCACAGACCCTGCCAGGGGTGGTTGGTTCTCCAGGCTTCAAAAGCCGGAGAAGCAGCTGGAGGAGACAACATGGCCTTCCCGCACTGCAAAAGGAGGAAGTGCTTTCCTAAAATTTGGAAGACATCTGACCGGATCTTTTAGGAATAGAAGGAGGAGTGAAGTAAGTAGTTTCCATTTCAGTGAAAAAGAATAGGTAAGAAGGAAGTAACTCCAAAGAGTTTTAGTTTGCTGGGAAATACAGGTTGCAACTACACTAACCCTGTACTTCCAAGACTTAAGAACTTAACATATAACTTAGTGGTCTTGGCAGTGTTCAGGGAAGCTACTGAACTGAAACTACTGCTAAATCAAGCAGCAAGTTTTTATTTTTGTACCTAGCCAAACTCACTTGTAGTTAGGCAGGAATTCCTGCACTTCAGCCTTCCAAAATGCTTCTGACAATTTAATAACTCCGTGTTGCTTTTTGTGCAGCATTAACCCTCCTTACTCAAATCACTCATTGTTTTACTGCACTGACTGCTCAGTACTAATCGTGATTTTTTTCTTCTCCACAGTTCTCATGTGCAACGTATACTTGTGTGTATGGGCACGTGCACGGGCATGTGCAGCTATGTGTGTGTATATGTAAATATATATATTTGAATAAAAAGTTGAAACATTTTCAGACTAAAATGGAAAGAGATACAGATAGTTTGAGATAAGACTGTACTTGAAAAAAAAATAAATAGTATGGCAGCACTAATTACCTGTCAGTTTTGTGCAAACAAAAAACCTGCCTCTACCAACACCTAAGGAAGCCAGATTTGCTGCGGAATTGCCTTCCTTTCTTCCACAGCAGTAACTCTGCTCCCTGTGCAGGTGTCACAACCCAGTGGTTTTCTGTGGGTTTTCCACAGCTACCCAGGGAGCATCACTGACTCCACGTACACTGACCAGCTGGCTGTAGGACCTGGACAGTGTTTGACAGGTGAGTCCTGGCTGGTCTTCTCTGCAGGAACTGCTTAGGCACCGGGTCTCTGGCATGCCACAAAGGGCGACCAAGTTGATCATCTTTGATCTTTCTAGAAGTCACGATGAAATGTGGTGGACCGTCCAAACAGTTTGGGGGAGGGGGAAAATGGTAATGGGCAGAAGCCACACAGCTACAACCAAGCCTAAAAAGTCATGTTTTACTACAGAACTCCTCCAAAAGAAGTTTGAAGACCTTTGGCGAGGCAATAATTCCAAGTTACTGTAGAAGAATTACAGAAGAAATAGCAAATGTATGGGAGTTTGCACAGGGAAATCAAGTCAGTACCACCTTTATGTGGCTTAAGATTCACAGAGTGAGATTGTGACCTTCAAAGGATCAGAAAAACTATGTCAAAATGGTATTAAGAGCTAGCTCTTTAGTCACGGTCACAAAGCCAGTGAGTCAGGCAATAATCAGTAACAACCCTCTATTAATCTACAGCATTTAACATTTTATCTAATCATTTCACGTTTCATGTTCAAATACCAGGCAGCATTTCCACACGTACAGCCAGACATGCATCCACACAGGATCCCTCCTCTCCCTTTTACCTGGGTATATTAATAAAAATGAGTCCTTCTATGCTTGGCAACTCCACCTCGTGCTGGTCCACTTGAAGCTTTATGTCTTTGTGAAGGTTTCTGGTGTGACTTATCTTCTGCAGCCCAACTTTCACGTAAACTCCTTTGTTGTGAAACCTGGGAGCAGAGAAGCATCCTGTAACTAAAAAGTAAGGCCCAGCATAGGACTCTTCCTTGTACTGCATACCAAGTACTGTCCTCAAACTGAGTTTTTCAGTGAAAACCCTCTCCAAATTGTTCTAGCTTTACTGCAGAAACAAAGCACAAGCCACAAACTGCTTCATATATATATATATATATATATAAGAAACTTTTACTTAAGGGATGATTTGTGCTGTCAAGGCATGCAGAGATCTATGAAATATTACTACAGAAAAATCATCCCTTCTTAAAGCGCTGCCTGAATGCAATGCCTCTTTGCAATGTAAACTTCTGGGCTGAAAAACTGTATTTTTAATTAAGACCTAGGGGTCTTCATGAAACATTTTTGAATGTTTTTTCATGCAATGCTAGAATAATTAAGGCACAAAAACCTTTGCAAGTCTTTGCTTTACATTTGCTAATTAATTTGAAATGTACTATGCTTAGAAACTTAAAACATGCTTAGCAATGTTAATGTGTGACAGAGCTCTAACATCTCTCATTTTAGAGTAAAAAAAGATGAGGAAGATTCTATGGCAACCCTAGAAATGTCAAAATATTTTAAGAATAACATAAATACATTTTAGTTAAACACACACAGTATTTTCTTCTATAGTGGAAACCTTTGGATACATGGCCTTCAGGGCAACCTTAAAATAAAAAGCATAAATTTCCATTGTTTGACCCGGCTAGCACATGGGTGTTGGTGGAATTCAACTCTGCAGAATCTCTCTAGCATCCCATCTAAATGCCGTAGGTGTTCAAGTGGGGAAGGCAGACAGTTTAGCGTGTGGGTTAAAGTAAACTCTTCAGAATGAGACTGTTCAGCTCTTTTAAAATTATTACATTGGATAAGATTAGTCCTACATGCTAACAGTTTTAAACAGCATTGAATTAAAGGTACCTGATGTAACACCATTTAACATATGCTTAACATATGCTTCTACTCCAGACCGTAAGATGTGTCTATGCTAAGACAGGCTTTGTCTGATTTGGATATAACTGAAAAATAACAGAATATCGGTAGGAAACGCAATACTTTAAATATCCCCAAGAAGTACTAACTTTTGTTGCATGAAGAAGGAAGCCTGCAGAAAGTGAAAGGATACAACAGTGCCATAACTGCAGACACAGTCCTGAATTACGTGACCTGTAAGAAACTCTTATGGACCACTGAGGTCCACAGGAGACATTGGATACAGCACCCTGTGACACACAACTAAGGGAAAATCTGTCACAGACTAAATCCTATCACTCCACTCTTGAAACAAAATTCCATTCCATTTATGTATCTTGTTAGGACACTGAGACCAAAAAGACTGAACAAACTGATTTCTGTAACGTTACCACGCCAATTCCTACCCAGTGGTTTTAAAGGTGCCTGAGAGATTTTATGATGAAAATGGCCAGCCAAGCTCAGAAGGGTGACCTTTGCACATCCACTGCTGGAGAGAATCACCACCCTTCTTTGCACATCCACATGTGGGACATCATTTGGGGAGAAAGTGCCAGTGGAAGCTGGCAGTCTACAGCTAGCACTAGCCGATAACATATTAGCTTGCCCACCTGGGTAGAAAGAAGGAGCATCTCCTAAAGCGAACCCTTGGCTGAATCCATTTTGCAGACAGTGGTTTCACCACAGTTAATGAGCAAGGCAGGAAGGAGGAAGCTCTCCTTGGAGCAGTCTCCAAAGGAAATAATGGTTTGTATTAGGTGAGACTCACATTGCAGTCACTGCTGTAAATGACACTGATGGGGACGAGAGAGGAGGGCAGGGAGTTACAGGCAGGACATCCCTCTCCATGGAGCCAGTGAGTCCTTGCATCAGCTTGGCTGATGCATCATTATGTCATCCCAGAATTATTTGGAAGGCTCTTGTCATGGTTTCAGCTGGGATGGAGCGAACTTTCTTGCTAGCAGCTGGTGTAGTGCGGTGTTTTGGATTTGGGATGAGAAACAGTGATTATAGTGCACTAATGTTTTTGGTTGTTGCTAAGCAGTGGAGTTCCTGTTCCTCACACCACCCCACCAGCAAGCGGGCTGGGGGTGCACAAAAGCTGGGAGGGGACACAGCTGGGACAGCTGACCCCAACTGACCAAAGGGAAATCCCACACCATATGACATCATGCTTAGTAAATAAAGCTGGGGGAAGAAGAATGAAGGGGAGTACGTTCAGAATTATGGTGTTTGTCTTCCCAAACAACTGCTAACGTGTGATGGAGCCCAGCTTTCCTGGAGATGGTGGAACCCCTGCCTGCCCGTGGGAAGTGGTGGATGAATTCCTTCTTTTGCTTTGCTTGTGCATATGGCTTTTCCTTTGCCTATTAAACTGTCTTTATCCCAATGCCTGAGTTTTCTCACTTCTACTTTTCCAATTCTCTTCCCCATCCCAACCAGGGGGAGTAAGCGAGCGGCTGTGGGGTCCTAGTGTCATGGCTAAACCACGACAGCTCTCTAGAGTACAGATATTGAACTAACATCCTACTGCTCAGAAGATTTTGGGGATTTAACCCACACAGCTCAGGAATCATCCTTTTGTTTGTTTTTCTACAAAAGATGCACTACAAGTATAGCCAACATCCGCACACTACCTGATGCCCCACTGGCTACACCATAGCTACATACACCCTTCCTGAGGGACATTCAGAAGGTTGGACTGATCTTCAATTCAGCCAACTGTATATCTCAGAATAGATAAAGTTAAAAGGTGATCCTATATAGGACCAGTTTCATGGATTATGAAAGAAAACAAGTGGTTTTTTAAGTATTGCAATCCTATACTTACCCTTGATAGACCAAACTGAAAAACACCCTCACCCTTTACTCTTAAAAGTCCCTTGAACAGGTTTCCATAGACTCAGGGAGACACCACAGCATCATCTTACGCTGTCAGTTTAATGACCTCTGTGGTTGTTGCGCAAGCAGCAAGCACCTCTGGTGGCCAGAGGAAGTAAGACCCTCAGTAACTGCTTCCCAAGCTTTCACGGAAACAAAACAAAGCACCCAGTCCTCAGGAATCACAAAGCAGCGCAGTGAGCGGATGCAGAAAGCCAGTCCTCCCAACTGCTGCACACCCAGAAGAGTAGATTTATGGAACTCTTTTTTAAAGGTGATGGATAAAAAAAGTCTGTGTGCCAGGCCTTTTTAAATTAACTGCAATTTCCCATGGCCACCGATAAATAGCAATGGTAACATCTCTCAGAAGCAAACCTCTCAGAACTGCAACACACAGCATGGAAAGCTATCAAGCAAAAAAAAATGACCACTTTTTATCTAGTCCTGCAATTCAACAAGCCCACCACTGGGTGGGAAACCACCACTGCAAAAGCTAAGAGCTCTGACCAATAATTAGCGTCCACTTGGGCGCTTTCATTAGAGTGATCTTACTGACTGGAAAAGACCTTTAATAGGTTCACATACAGAGGACCCAAGATGGAAAAACTGACTTCAGACAGTAGCCGTTGCAGCATTTAAAAAACCCACAACTGACAAATCAAACAACGAATACTTTCAAACCTTCCCCCCAACAAGAGAGAGAATAGTTCTGTACCCTTGTACAACAATTCCCAACTTGGATTACAGTATTATCTCTGCCTAGCCTCACCTCCAGGAGACTGCCCGCCACAGCAGCCTCCTGCCAATTTTGGATGGCACAGACAAGATGTCGTGTCTTAAATGTGCAGCCCTAAAGACTGCTCCAGGACCCCATGGGAACGGGGGAATGAAGAATCAGATGCCCTGATCCCTAATTTTTACACTGTGAAAAACAACTCGCATAGCTTGGCAGTCAGCAGCGTGAAACCCATCACTGCCACAGCACGCCCTACTGCTGCTGCCCTGCCGTGCAAGTCCAGCACTAAATTCCCCGCGGGGAAGTCCCCACCGCGCTGTGAGCTGCCAGCCAAAGGTGAGGAGTCCTGAGGGCACAGAGAGACTCTGCAGCGCCAGGCCAGAGAGCACACAGCTTTTAGGGCATTTACCAGCTTCAGGTCTTCATTCGGAAGAGCATTAAAGCTCATTTTCATTCCAAGGACTGCCTGCAGTTTCTGTTGCCACAACCTGAAACTTCCTGTTCTGCACTCAAGACCAAGCAGCCAGTTCATGTGCCAGGAGCTATTGCACCTGGCATTAAGTAGCCACTCTTCTTAGTTAATTTACTGAAAAAAAATAATTAAAAACCCGCTAATCTTGCTGGCAAGAGCATGCAGTTGCATATCCTGGGGAAGGGCAAATGCAGCGATTTTAACAGTCCTCATCATGGGCAGTGAAAGGCAGCGATCATGCGTCAGCACTATTAGCCCGAACATTAGCTGTTTGTCTCCTGCAAAACCATACCTCAGTATCAATTCATTATTTCATGTTTCTTTTCCAGATCTTGAATCACAGAAATATACAGCCCTCCAGATTTACAAAAAAAAATAAAAAATAAAAAAACATATCTCCTTTCCCATGCACCCTTCAAGATTCCCAGCCTGCGCAGTGTGCAAGTGCACATGTGAAAGGTCTGCAAGAACGCTACCGAGTCACTGCTCACAGCACTGCAGGTGCTGCACACTGCGAACTGAGATAAAGATTCAAGAGATGAAAAGCACACAGGGCAATAAAAGTCGAAGTATAACCCTTAAATACAGTGGCAATAAGAAGAGGACACCATTTTTTAAAGTGCTGCAGCTTTGCAAAGTCGGAGTGGTCTATTTTACAGGAAGAATGAACCTAACTCTTACATTAGAATAATCGCACAAGTAAACCTAGAACAGTTCTACAATGCTATATGCAAACTTATTGCCTGATTTTACTGCCTAGGATGTTTTTAATCCAGTGGATTGAAAATACAAACCAGTGCCAATAGTAATTTATGTGCCACGAACAATGTCCATGTATTATTCCATTTTTAAGAAAAAACCACAAGCAATGCCTGTAATCACAGACAAAACGCTGCAAGATAAGTGGGATTACACAACTTTACACTCAGATTTGAGCACTGCATAGTTGTAACTGGCTGTAACTCCCTAAATTGTCTCCCGATTGCCAGAGAGGACAATTACTCAAAAAGGGGAAAGTAGACAAAAACAGTTTCTACAAGGAATTACTGATTAATTACAAAAATGTGATTTCTTTTTTTTTTTTTAACAGTATCAGTGATTACGGGAAGAAGAAAAAGTACTATTATTGATTGATCTACATGCCAGAAAGGAGGAAGTTCTCTCTCCACACCTTTTTAATCTCATAGTCTTACATGGACCTGTTGGAATGGGTCCAGCGGAGGGCCATGATAGATGATCAGAGGGCTGAAGCACCTCTCCAATGAGGACAGGCTGGAAGAGTTGGGGTTGTTCAGCCAGGAGAAGAAAAGGCTCTGGGGATACTTTATAGCAGCCTTTCAGTATTTAAAGGGGGGCTACAGGAGAAATGGGGAGGGACTCTTTATCAGGGAGTGCAGGGATAGGATGAGTGGTAACAGTTTTAAACTGAAAGAGGGGAGACTTAGGTTAGATATTAGGAAGAAGTTCTTTACTGTGAGGGTGGTGAGGCACTGGAACAGGTTGCCCAGGGAAGCTGTGGCTGCCCCATCCCTGGAAGTGTTCAAGTCCAGGCTGGATGGGGCTTTGAGCAACCTGCTCTAGCGGGAGGTGTCCCTGCCCATGGCAGGGGGGTTGGAACTCGATGATCTTTAAGGTCCCCTCCAACTCTAACCATTCTATGATTCTATGAATAACAGTGATAGGCCTCCTGAAAACTGCTTTGGTTCTCTCCCTCGGTAAAGGAAAATAATAAAAAAAAAAAAGGAAAAAAAAGAAAACCAAACAAAACCCCCAAATTCTGTGTCTTCGAGTTCCTGGCTAACTTAATTCCTCCCTGTGCCAGCTCTGCCTCAAGCAGTATTTTTTGTGGATACCTGTAGCATTTCAAGATTATCAGCCATAGCGTAAATTGGAAGTTATGCAATAGCACAGAGTTTGCCCTTCACCCCTGGTTTCCCCAGGATTACCTGCTATTAAATTTCCCTGGTTCTTCTTCTCTAGCATGATGGAAGTCCAAGCTCAACTCTGCATCAATGCCAAGACCACAGTAATTGTTCATCTGTACAATCTGTCAAAAAAAAAAAAATTGTATTATTTCCTCCTTACGTTTATAAATGAAGAGGTTCCAAAGTTTTTCAACAAAAGTAAGCTTTGCAGATGATCCTTCCAAGTCACTTGCATCTTGACAGATTCTGGAAAACATTTTCCAGAAACACTGCACTAAAAATAAAGCTGTACAGACAATTGTTGACAAGTGTAGTCATTATTTCCAAAGTATCAAAAACTTCTAAATTTAATCTTAATTGCAAGTAACAAGCATAATAAGGCAGAAATACAAACAAATGCAGAAATAAAACAAACTCAACTTCTCAAAGTGATTCTATGCAGTAACTACAAAAGTTGCTGAAATCTAACACCACTATTATTTTTGGCATCAGCCATGGATTTATCATGACATCACTGGGAAGACGCTTTTCCTCACGTTGGAAGGTGACCAGCTCACAGCAGATGAGAGAGGAACTCACTTCACCTACTCAGCTGCATTTTAAATAGCTCCCTATAAGCCAATCTCAAGTTTCTACAGATTTCAACCATTTCTCTGATTAATTCTTCCTTTGCATGCCAGTTCACTACATAGCTTTTCTATCCTAGTCTTCGACTCTCCCACCCTTCACTTTTAAACAAGCAGATCAGGCACGCAGGGCCAATCAACCCCTGCCTTCACCAAGCGAAAAACAGTTGGAACCTGAGCATCTTAAATCCTCCAATCAACATGTAATGCCCAGGATTTTCCAGTGACTGGACTAAAATCTTAGACAACTGCTACCATTATTACAATTTCCTACTTTCTCTTTGCCACCCCCTTCTCCAATTTCTTTGTCTGAAGATAAACAGAACCAGGACTCACAAAAAGCTCTGAAGTCACTGTCTACAATCAACATTTTTATCTTCCTAAACAGAAATAAGTAATACAAACCAAGGGACAGGGACTTTCACTCCAAAAAAATAAAACAGATGCCACATATACAGACATACGATGGCAGTAAGATGACAGAGGGATTAACTTCTTGTATATGCTAGCAACTTGTAGTCATTTTTTAAACGGTTAAAGGAAAGATGAGAGTGCTTTGGGGGGTGGGGGCATATGGGTATTTTTTGGTCGACACTCCAGTTTCACTAGTCTTGTGGAAAGTGTTTGGCGTTCCTTCAAAAAGCTCTTCTATTTGAGAAATAAATTTCTTTCTCACTGAAGCAAATAGATACGCCATTGTCACTTGAATCTTCTTGTTAATCCCCTATCAGATACTTTTTGCCAAACAGCTACGAGGTGTGTTCTGCAGCCAACCTGCAGTTCTACCAAAACTGAAGCACTATATCCAAACCTATGCTGTGTTCACTAAGGAATAGCTCAGGAAGGCCCAAGGTCAAAGACAGGTGAGCAATAAAAGATTAAACTGCATTTATAATCTATCTTCTTTGTGATTTTTGCTGGAACAACAGTTCCTAAGAACCAAACCCAAACCAGTGCTCAGCTCACCTTTGGAGGCTCAGGTTCTGCAACCCCATTCTCTGCGCCTTCAGCTGGTTCCTCTGCATCCAAAAGGATAGTCCAGCGATCCATGAGAACGTCATCTGCCTCATCCACGGAAACCAAAATCGAGTAGGGGTCCTCCCCACTGTAGCCAGCTCCCCAGCGCAAGACCCTCCCTAAGTCATTACCTGGGCAACAAGGAAGAACCCCAAAATATGACTGCAATTCCAAAGTTAGCTAAAAGCACAAAAGAGTGCATCAGCCCTGTTCTACAAATCAAATTGCATCACCGTGCTCCAAACAAGTCATGGAAGTAGTTGGACTGGAGTGAAAAGTTAACAAGCAGAAAAAAATACCTAAGCGTTGTTGTGGTTGCACATGTGCTTGGTGTCACATAAAGAGGCACTGCCTCATCTGAAAAGTTTTCACAAAAAGTGACAAAAAAACCTATTATAGAGTTGAGAAGTCAGGGAGCAGCTGAGTTCACTGGTTTACAGCAAGGGCTGATGCACCTGTGGTTATCAGGAGGAGAATATTTTGCCCTCTCCAACTCCTGCCCACTGAAGACACACCCACACCAACCCTGCTTTTCATTCAGGAAGCATCACTGATGTTTCCTTGAAAACCTGATATTGCATTTGGTCTCCAACACTGGCCAGAACTGAATCATGGCACCTTTACTGCAAATCTGAGTTGTTTGTCAGATGAGTAAACAAAGGTAAGTATTCTGGAGGACTTCTGCCCTCAGAAGGGTGCTCGCTGTGATTCTCACCTGTTCCTAACGGTAAGATGGCTACCGAGGGCTCTGAGCACACCAGCTTGTGCCTGATCTCCTCCAGCGCACCAAGGACCCAGCCGACGGTCCCGTCCCCTCCGCACACCAGCACGCGGAAGGAGGGGACTTTAGAGAATGTGTGAAACCTCCGTTGAGAAACAAAGCGAAGAGGAAAATAAATGTTACAACGTAGTGCAGGAAAAGCAAAGCCTCCTGACAGGCTGTTTAAGATAACACATTATTATTAGATTTCTCCCCCACCCCCATCCCTCCCATTCACCATCAGTTCCAGGATCAACTTCCAAGTGAATGGAAAAATAGGAACTTTTAGATAAAGCTGTTTAAGAAGAGTGAAAACCACATTCTTCTAAGATTCTTCACAGCTAGAGTTAAATTGTTAATCACTTCCTTTTTCACCAGAGACACAGAGATCTAACTATTCATAATTTCAATGTGAACATCTATAGCTCTCGAGCCTAGTGGAGATGTCGATTAGTGGGGTTTTGTTTGTTTGTTTGTTTGTTTTCAATTAGTCATAGGACTCACAGTACGTTTTCTTCCTCATAGTACTATTTACCTGGTCGCTCTTACCTTTTGTGGCTTTTCATCCTAAATATCAAGATATCCTGCAAGGGAATTTTTATTTTCCATTGCAGAAGAAGCAATGAACAAGTGGAAGCGTTTGCCACAAAACTACAGAAAGACTCCATGGACAAAACAATGTGAACTAATTACTGAAGTTGCAGCTTGAACTGCATTAGAAAGACAAAAGAATTACACAGTTCTGACAAATGGCTTGGTTTGCGCAGCTTGTTTTTCTTGTCTTCTGCATAAGCTGCATTTCTCCCATGAAAACTTTTGTTCTGAAGAGCCTGTCATGACAGCTCTTTATTAGAGCAGTCCTGAAGGAATGAGCCTACTCTGAGTAAGCCACAACCGTCACTTTCAGTTTTATGAAGCTGGTAACAAAGTCGTGTTGATTAAATCAAGTAATGGGTTCCTGCCTCCCTACAAGCACATTATGTTCTGTTCCTTGTATTTAGAAATGTTGCAGCTGTGACCAGGCAGGCCCTGTTAATTCTGTAACTGTGGCCAAGTTTCAAGAGTTGAAGAAAGAAAATTTTATTATACTTTCCTATTAGTTCCCATGAAACATCAGAGGAAACAAAAGCAAAAATGAGCCCTTGTTGGGCAATGTGACGTTTCTCTTTCCATCCCCCTTCAATTATAAAATCTTTTTTTTATCTTCAATAATTATTAAATCTGTGTCACTGTAAAGTGGATATGACTTTCCCAGGACTGGACTCTATTAGACTTGACACATGCATATACAGCAGGAACTACTATATTCTCTTTTCTTCAGAGAACCTCAAAGTTTGGATCTATTTTCGCAGTGAGAGAGAACCAGACAGAAGGAGTGATCCACTGCTCCGGTTTTCAGGCACAGAACAGAAGCAATTTAGATCTTCACAACAGGTGAATCTTGTGATCTATCCTTTCAAAAAATAACAGAAAAAGGTAACTAAAAAAATTAAAAGATCTGATGACTTACCCAGGCAGTGGGCCACCATTGGTAAGCTCAAAGACCTGATGTGGGTTTAGCAGCTTTCTAAAACTGTACAGCAGATCCCGACCTTTTAGACCACCACTTTTTGGATTCACAAATACAAGAAGTGGGCAGCAGTTCCGTGGTATCTTGGAAGCCTGAAAGAAGACAAGAAAGAGGATTAGTCAAAATCTGGCCAGGCAGGAAAATTACTACTGCATCTCAGACATGTTTCCTGATGCTTCCTTGATACTTAGTAAGAAAAATGCAGATTTGATAAATGGAAAGATTCAACGTCCCAACAATCACAGAATTTTCATAGTTGGAAAGGACTTCTGAGATCACCGAGTCCAACCACCCCCACAGACTCAAAAGACCCCCACAATCTCGGCCACTAGAGCATGACCTGAAGTGCCTCATCTACACGCTTCTTAAATACCTCCAGAGATGGTGACTCAACCACTTCCCTGGGCAGGCTGTTCCAGTGCCAATGGACAGCTTAGCTGCTGATCTTGTTTTTCTGGGAACTGAAGTTTCCTTAACCCACTCCAACTACACAGTTGAGCCTAATGCTAAAAACAAAGGCACTGTAAGTCCTTCCTACGCATTTTCCGTAAACAGTCTATGCCAAAGAACAGTGTGAGGGGATAAGGTACCTTCCAGAGTCATGTACAATTCAAACACTTCCCTTACAAAGAGAGAACTTCTCCCCAAAACAACGGAAACATTTGTCTTTAGTTTTGTGGTCGTCTTAGAATACATGTTAATTTAGAAGGACAAAACACTTCAGAACGAGGGTGTTCAGGGCAGACTCTGGCACGTCCCTTCCCACAGAATAAGAGGCTGAAAGCTTCTTTTAAAAAAGATATTTAAAACTTTTAATCAGGAGTATTTGGTGCCAGTATCTTATGGTCCTCACACCTCTACAGAAGCCGCCGCTGCTGAAAGGGCTCTCAAAGCTTGGCCATGCTGTGGGGGAGCCTGGTGCCCATCCAGAAACCACCCCAAAAGAACCCACAGCACATGGGAGAGGAGGGATTTCCTGGGGTACTCCACGGACTATGCAGAAATGGTACCTGCAGCCTCACTGGAGATCAAAACTCCCAGCCACAGAAGCACACCCTTGGGACAGGTTTTCAGCCAGCCAGCCCATAAATCACTCCATAAAACGATTCGTAAATGGTTCTAGAAAGATCAGAAAGTGCCAGCACACCTTTCATCCATCCTGCCACAGGGCTGCGGGGCAAGTATGCACCAGGAAATCCCGCTGGGCACTTTAATGAGCAGGCTTCAGAGCAGAAATGTTTGCCACAGTCCCCAAGTCGTGGTAATTTGTATGTACAAATTGGACGGCATTCAGGGAACAGCAATTTGTCACGCAGCTGACAGGATGGATTCAGGGAACAGAACAACAGTGCTAAATATAAGTCAATTTAGACAAGAATGATTCAGGGGGGCGGTGAAGCAGCGGCATGACCGCAGCGTGCAAACATGCGGAGAGACACCAACAGCTCCGGAGGGGAGGAGACGGCACCCAGAGAGCCCGTCGGCTGCTGTCCAGGAGTGACCACCAGAGTGTGAACTAAGGCAAAGAATGGAGAAATCAGGACAAATTAATAAGTAACTTTGTGGGGAAGCAAACTGGAGTCTGATGTTGGGATACCCCAGACCACTGTCTATCTGTGGGCTGATCTGGACACTTAAAAACAAACGATCCTTTGGGGCTTCCCAGTATTTGAGAGATTTCCTAAAAGAGCTGTGTGCTAATCCTTTGCAAGTCACACCCTGCCAGATGTGTCAAGATACCTGCAAGCACATAAAAATCCTTCTCCTCTGTGTCACTGCCTGCATCAGAAATGCCCTCTGCCATCCAGCGTGACTCGCGGGCTCAAAGAGAAAACACACTGGGAAAAGGAACACCAAGCAGGGTAAGAAGGTTGGTGGAGCAGGCACACACTTCTCTTGCCCCTTCCTTCCTTCCTTAGATTCTACCACAGACACTCAATTTGAAAACATGTATGTTTTCTAAAAAAAAATTAGCCAAACATGGGCTATTTTGGCTGACAAAGAGCCAGAAGAGCCTTAAAATTTAGTTTTACTGGAAAGGTTTCACTGCTGGCAAAACACCTGGGCTGGCAAGACAGGGGCTGCGAAGCTGTCCACACCGCTTTCTCCAGAGGAGCCACCGTCACGCTGTACTGTGATGACTGCCGCGTCAAAACACCTCTTGCCTCCATATTCAGGCATTATTGGAAAAGGGGAAGCAATTACTGAAAGCATGCCCAACACACAAGAGTAATAGATTTATTTCTGTTAAGCGTGTGGAAAGGATATCTGCAGCCAGCAAAGGAAGTCTAAGGAAAACAATGCATGCCACTGTCACAAAAGGGAAGGACTTCACGAGCTGGAAGGTCAACAGCTCAAGGATCCACACATCCCAACGAGAGAAGTGGATTTCCTCTCCTCGAGCCACCACAGGCATTAATAACAACAATAAGCAGAGCTCTGGGTTTTCCAGAAGCAAAGCCCTTCTCATTACTCCACCAGTTTCTGCACCATCCCTTGCCATATCCCATTATAAATGGTCCTTTGAAAAACCCACAAGCAACAAAAGGCAGAGCAGCTCTGAAAGGAAACACCACGTCCCACAGGGTAACAGGGCAAACTGTTCCCTTCCTGCGCTCCCTGTTCCAGAGTCTACTCTTCCCTACCTTCCTGCCTGACCACTTCCCACTTATTCCTCTTCAAAGATTTTTTGCTGCTTAAATTTCACCTCCAGTCATTTCAACTTTCTGAACAACACAGGCTATCTGAAACCTCAGGCTTGGTTCAACACCTGGAAATTTGTGGGGTTTTAAAAAAGGGGCAGTAAAGTGATAACAGAAAGAAAAAAATATTCACTTCTGCAGCTCAGAGAAAATAAACACTTTTTCAAAAAAGAATGAGAGAAAAGAAACCATCCCAACATTCAAGTCAAACAAATACCTTGAATGTGGACAAGAGCATTTGATTACCTTCTCCTCTTCAGGAAATCAGTTTCTAAAAATACTGGTTTTGGACATTTAGAAGTGACATGTTGAACACATGTTTTACATTACTTGCTTTTACAGGCAAGTTCTAACACACTGGGTTTAAAACCAAGTAACTAAAATAATTCACGAGGAACTTCAGGGAATCACAATGATTTTTGAAGCATGGTAAGCTCCAAGGCACTCAAAAGCACAGCTGTGTTTTGGAAATCATCTGAGGTCTTACCCAAGTAAATATATATTCTTGCAAATATGTATTTACAGTTTCTACAAAACTGTCATCTAAATTTCCTAATTTGTCAAGTGTCAATATTGCACCAAAAAAAAAAAGAAAGTGAAACATTTACCCTGCATCCTACTGAGACACAAGGAGCTGTGGAGAATGCCTGAGCAGTCCTACCACTCAAACTCATCTTTGTTCAAGCATCTTCTATTGTAAATCCCTAACTATACCTATTTAGGACAAAACGCTCCTATGTAGAATGAACAGAAATATTCTAGGAAGTGCTTAGACTTACGGTTAACTTGCTTCCCATCATCACTCTTCATTAAGCTTAAAGATGTAAGAAACACTACTAAATCCCTAGATAAAGGCCAGCTTCTAAGAAAACAATTGTTTTTCAGCAGGGTTTAAAAACTCTTTGGCAGTTTGCACAGCAGAGGAAGGCTGCTGCCCTGCCTTCTGGAAAGTACACGCTCCGTTACAACTATGGACGGCCACTCTTACGCTGCAGAATTCTTTAATATACCTTAATAAAGCCCCAGTGGGGACGGGCGAATGAGTTTGTTTCTGGGCAGAAGGGGATGTGTGACTCACAGCCCGAGGACTCCCTTCCCCCTTTAGCCCTGGCTTCAGTGCTCCGCCAGAGGAGTGAAATCTATAGAGGGGTTTTGGGTTGGCCGGCATTCAGGAAGGGATTTATTGCTCGTTTCTCAGAGGCAGCCGAGGGAGGCCGTGTGATTTAGACACTCTGACAGTCACTGTGAATTGCTTAATTTGTCAGGATTAGCACAACGTGGCTTCAGGCTGGGGTAAGATATTTATTATTATCCAGGCTAATCCCCTTTTTGTTGACCGTACTGTGTAATCACATCTCATGACGAAGCAGAACAAGTTGTTCTGTGCCACAGGCCTGACATGGCATGACAAACATGGCCCATCTTCCAGGGTGGTGAGCAGTCTCCAGGAACCACAGATACCTCCAAGTGATAGGTAGAATTCAACATTTGCAAGCATCCACCATGTGCGAGGACTCACGATGCCCCAAGCACAAACTTCCCCCATCCTGGCCAGAAAGGAGCCATTGTATCCCATGAGGAATGATGTGCAAGGTGTCCCAGTGCACCCGGAGCAGCAGCTGGGTCAACACAGCAGGAGCTCGAGCCTTTTCTTTGCTTTTGGGGCAATTGCGGCAGTGGAAGAAGGGTGGAAAGTGACCTTTCAAGGTGTTCTGGCTAAGAGGGCCATTAAACTCTCATTTAAACGGGACACATTTGTGTGAGGAATTAGTGGAATGGAAATGGAAAGTTTTACCCATTTGGCAAACTCCTGCATCTTTTTCTACTACTCTTAAGGAAGCTAAGCACAGTACATCAGAGGGCAGTACGCTGGTAAGTGCCATTAGGGAAAAAGCCACAAAAACTTGTCATCTTCGTGCTGACATAGGCCTTGCACAACTCTCTGCTGATCTCCTTGTTTGCCAGCACTGCAGAAGGAGTTCTGGTAAATGAGCTTTCAATTCAAAGATTCAGCCCTGCAATGTCTCCCACCTTGACAGGCTGCCAAAGAATGACACTAAACTGCCCCTGCAGTCCCTACACAGCAGCCAAACAGCTTTGTAAGAAACTGTATTATTTTTGTCACACCCCAACAAAGAAGAATTCTTCAAATGAATTCCTTCATTTGAATATTGCAAAATGAAAAAGTCTTTGATTAAATTCATGAGATCGTGAAACAGCAGAACAGATCAATGCACCTGATCACACTAATTGCCCGACTTTCTAATAAGCAATTAGTGCAAACTGATTCTGCATTCAAACTCTTCAGTAATGATAACAAGAGGATCAACTGCCATAGAGACCAGCTTCAGGGCAGGTAAGACTGCGCTGGGGAAGGGTTCTGTAGCGGAAAAGGCCAACGAGAAGCTCTTTTTAGGGCTTTTTTTGAAGCCGGGACAAGGCCCCTGCTTGTCCTGGGGGCTGTCAGCTGGGGGGGCGGTGCTGCTGAGCGAGCCTGGGCGGAGCCGCCACCACCCCCGGTTTATCCCACCTCCAGGGGATAAAAGGTGTCAGGGAGGGCAGGGACTAGTCCCTGCCCACAGAGCACAGAGGGAGCAACCAGAGCCGGTGTGTGTACCGGCCAGGCCCAGTGCTTCTACTGGCGTACACAGTAAGGTCAGTCGCTCCTGGGGACTCAGCTATGGTTGCTACCAGATGGAAGGCTATGTTTGGGAAAGCTGTGGGTACCCAGAGCGAGGCCCCACGCAAACATATGGGTGTGCAGGCCTCTGGGTGCAGAGAGTGCCGGAGCCTGGCGCTGGCAATGGAGGGTAGCGGAGACACCACCTGTATAAGATGTGAACAGGTGAATGATCTGCTCTACCTGGTGGCCCAGCTGAAGGATGAAGTGGAGAGGCTGAGGAGCATCAGGGAGTGTGAAAGAGAAATTGACTGGTGGGTGCACTCCCTGAGAGTAGGGGAACAGGTTGAGGCCCTGTGTAAATCGGAGGACCCTCTCCCCTCTTCTCATCAAGCAACAGGAGAGGATCTCAGAGAAGAGGAGGAATGGAAACAGGTCCCTGCTCGGGGAAGCAGGCGAGTCCCCTCCCAACCTCTCCCAGCTTCCCAGTTACCCCTGCAGAACAGGTATGGAGTCCTGCAGGAGGAACTGGCCGATGGAGAGGAGGATGGCACACCAAGACTAGAGAAGACAGAAAGTACACGTCACAGCGGACCCAACTTCACCACTAGCTCCAAAAGGAAAAGGAGAAAGGTCATAGTTGTGGGTGACTCTCTGTTGAGGGGGGCAGAGGGACCAATATACCGCCCTGACCCGCTACACAGGGAAGTCTGTTGCCTCCCTGGGGCTCGGGTCAGGGATGTGACAAACAAACTCCCAGACCTAGTAAACCCCTCTGATTATTACCCCCTGTTAGTATTTCAGGTGGGTAGTGATGAAATGGGTAGGAGGAGGCTGAAATCAATTAAAAGAGATTTTAGAGCCTTAGGGCAGCAGCTCAAGGGGTCAGGAACACAAGTGGTCTTCTCTTCTATCCCACCAGTGGCAACTGTGAATAAAGAAATTGATAGGAAGAGGCAACAGATCAACTTGTGGCTCCAGGACTGGTGTTACAGGCAGGGCTTTGGGTTTTTCGAACATAGGTGGCTATATGAGACACCTGGCATGCCATTGTCAGGTGAGACACAGCTGTCCCAGAGGGGGAAAAGAATTTTGGGGCAGGAGTTAGCAGGGCTCATTGACCGGTCTTTAAACTAGATATGAGGGGGGAAGGGGAGATAACTGGGCCTGTCAAGATTAAACCTGAGGAAAGCATGCCACGGTTTGAAGGAGGCCACATTAGTGAGGACTCACACTCTGACGTTTCATCAGAGAAAGGTGATAGACGTTTAGAAATTACTGCTAGAGAACAATGGGAAAACCCTTTCCTAGAAGGGGAAAAGGGTACTAGGCTAAGAGTTAACAAAGCTCACAGACAGAGCTTTAAGCCGAAAGTTAAGGGGGATGGGGATAAAACCAGGCCCGCTGGTAATGAACCTGAGTGTCAAGGGCCAAAGATGGGGGTGAAATCAGTAGCCCAGGTCAAGTGCATCTACGCTAATGCACGTAGCATGGGCAACAAACAGGATGAGCTGGAAGCCATGGTGCGGCAGGACAACTACGACATAGTTGCCATCACGGAAACGTGGTGGGACGATGGTCATGACTGGAATGCTGCAATAAGTGGCTATAAGCTCTTCAGAAGGAATAGGCAAGGAAGGAGGGGGGGGGTGTGTGGCTCTGTACATTAGGGAGTTGTTTGACTCTATAGAGATAGACTCCAGTGATGAAGAAGTGGAGTGTTTATGGGTAAGGGTGAAAGGGAAGGCTAACAAAGGTGATTTTGTGCTGGGAGTCTGCTATAGACCACCCAACCAGGATGAGCAGGTTGATGAGGTATTCTATAAGTGGCTGGCTGCAGTCTCGCAAACGCCAGCCCTTGTTCTAGTTGGGGACTTCAACTTACCAGACATCTGCTGGAAATATAACACAGCAGAGAGCAGGCAGGCTAGGAGGTTCCTCGAGTGTATGGAGGATAACTTCCTGACACAAATGGTAGGTGAGCCTACCAGGGGAGGTGCCTTGCTAGACCTACTGTTCACAAATAAAGAAGGGCTAGTTGGGGACGTGGAGGTCGGAGACAGTCTTGGGCTTAGTGATCATGAAATGGTTAAGTTTTCCATTCATAGTGAGGTAAGGAAGGGGATTAACAAAACCTCCATCTTGGACTTCCGGTGGGCAGACTTTAACCTGTTCAGAACCCTGGTTGGGAGAGTCCTGTGGGAGGTAGTCCTGAGAGACAAAGGAGCCCAGGAAGGCTGGACGCTCTTCAAGAGGGAAATCCTAAAGGCCCAGGAGCAGGCTGTCCCCATGAGGCGCAAAATTAAAGGGCGGGGAAAATGGCCGGCCTGGATGAACAAAGAGCTCTTGATGGGACTTAAAGAAAAAAGGAAGGTTTACCACCTTTGGAAGAGGGGACAGGCAACTCGGGAGGAGTACAGAGATTGTGTTAGGTCATACAGAGAAAAAATCAGGAAGGCAAAAGCCCAGCTGGAACTCAACCTGGCCATTAATATAAGGGACAACAAAAAAAGTTTTTATAAATACATCAACAAAAAGAGAGTGACAGAGAATGTCCATCCCTTACTGGATGTGGGGGGAAACCTTGCAACGAAGGATGAGGAGAAGGCTGAGATACTTAATGCCTTCTTTACCTCTGTCTTTAATAGTCAGACCAGCTACCCCCAGGGTGTTCAGCTTCTTGGGCTGGAAGATAAGAATGGAGAACAGAACAACTCCCCTGTAATCCAGGAGGAAGTAGTTAATGATTTGCTTATGCACCTGGACACGCATAAGTCTATGGGGCCGGATGGCATTCACCCAAAGGTTCTCAGGGAGCTGGCAGGAGAGCTCACCAAGCCTCTCTCCATTATTTATCAACAATCCTGGTCAACAGGAGAGGTGCCAGATGACTGGAGGGTGGCCAATGTGACGCCCATCTACAAGAAGGGCCGGAAGGAGGATCCTGGAAACTACAGGCCTGTCAGCCTGTACCGGGAAAGATCATGGAGAGGATCATCCTGAGTGAGCTCTCAAGGCACGTGCAGGGCAGCCAAGGGATCAGGGCCAGCCAGCATGGGTTTATGAGAGGGAGGTCCTGCCTGACCAACTCGATCTCTTTCTATGACCATGTGACCCGCTTTCTCGATGAGGGGAAGGCTGTGGATGTTGTCTACCTGGACTTTGGTAAGGCCTTCGACACCGTCCCTCACGGCATTCTCCTGGAGAAACTGGAGAATCATGGCATAGACAAGTGTACCCTCCGCTGGATAAAAAACTGGCTGGATGGCCGTGCCCAGCGAGTTGTGATTAATGGAGCAAAATCTGGTTGGCGGCCGGTCATCAGTGGTGTCCCTCAGGGCTCAGTTTTGGGGCCAGTCTTGTTCAATATCTTCATTGATGATCTAGATAAGGGGATTGAGTGCACCCTCAGTAAGTTTGCGGATGACACCAAGCTAGGTGGGAGTGTTGATCTGCTTGAGGGTCGGCAGGCTCTACAGAGGGACCTGGACAGGTTGGACCAATGGGCCAAGGCCAATGGGATGAGGTTTAATAAGGCCAAGTGCCAGGTCCTGCATTTCGGTCACAACAACCCCAGGCAATGCTACAGGCTTGGGGAAGAGTGGCTGGAAAGCTGCCCGGCAGAAAAGGACCTGGGGGTATTGGTGGACAGCCGGCTTAACATGAGCCAGCAGTGTGCCCAGGCAGCCAAGAAGGCCAACGGCATCCTGGCTTGTATCAGGAATAGCGTGGCCAGCAGGAGCAGGGAAGTCATCGTGCCTCTGTACTCGGCACTGGTGAGGCCTCACCTCGAGTACTGTGTTCAGTTTTGGGCCCCTCACTACAGGAAAGACATTGAGCTGCTGGAGCGTGTCCAGAGGAGAGCCACCAAGCTGGTGAGGGGTCTGGAGAACAAGTCCTATGAGGAGAGGCTGAGGGAACTGGGCATGTTTAGTTTGGAAAAGAGAAGGCTGAGGGGAGACCTCATTGCCCTCTACAACTACCTGAAAGGAAACTGTAGAGAGGTGGGTGTTGGCCTCTTCTCCCAAGGGAATAACGACAGGACCAGAGGAAATGGTATGAAGCTGCGGCAAGGGAGGTTTAGATTAGATATTAGGAAGAATTACTTTACTGAAAGAGTGGTCAAGCACTGGAACAGCCTGCCCAGGGAGGTGGTGGAGTCACCATCCCTGGAGGTATTTAAGAAACGTGTAGACGTGGCTCTTCAGGGCATGCTCTAGTGCCTGGGATTGTTGGTTTGTGGTGGGGTGTTGTGTGTGAGGTTGTGGGTGTGGGGTTTAGTTGGTGGGTGCTTTTTTTTTTTTTTTTTTTTCTTTTTTTGGGGGGGGGGTTGTTGTTTGTTTGGTTTTGTGTGTTGTGTTTTTTTGTTTGTGTGTTTGTTTTTTTTTTTTTAATGTGGTTGGACTCGATGATCTCAAAGGTCCCTTCCAACCACTAAGATTCTGTGATTCTGTAATTTCTTCTGGCAGATCTGACCATGCCAGAGTAGAACTGGGTCTCCTCCACAGAAGGTGTATCCGACACACAGTATGTGGATCTCACTCGGGAAAATGAAGGACTAGCAACCTGCTAACCACCATTTTACTTCTCTGTTTTTACTGACTTTTAAGAACGTTTGTTTTGTTTGTTTGTTTCAGTTTATTTAAGTTGTAATTTGGAAAAATCATTCATTAACCATAACACTGTGGCCTTTGTTTTAATACCCATTCTTCTTCTGAGAATATGCATTAGCCCTTCATTCCCTAATTCTTTGTATTTCACCCACAAGAGGAATGTCAAACACAGCATAATTGTAATATTGTGCTCAGTTCCTGTGCTAAGTATTTCCTCGTGCTGTATTTAAATGGTCACATATATAAAGTATAAACATAGGATAACAGTATCATAGGATAAAAGGATAATCTAGGTTGGAAAATACCTCAGGAGGTCATCTAGTCCAATTGCTTACCAAAGTAGGGTCAACAATCACTCATCAGCTTACCCTGGATAATTAGTGAACGGTGTAAGCTGGGTGGCCAAAGAACATATGAACAACATTCGAAATATTATTTAGATTAACTCTTGGCTCATCTCAGTGAGACGACCAAATATAAGCAATACACACTGAAATGATAACAAAACATATGTGCACATGTACAGCCCCTTTCTCCTTCTTACCTATTAGAAATTCATAGAATCATAGAATCATCCAGGTTGGAAGAGACCCTTGGGATCATCGAGTCCAACCATCTACGCTACACTACAAAGTTCTTCCCTATATCATATCCCCCAACACCACATCTAAACGTCTCTTAAACACATCCAGGGATGGTGACTCAACCACTTCCCTGGGCAGCCCATTCCAATGCCCGACCACTCTTTCTGTGAAAAATTCTTTCCTAATGTTCAGTCTAAACCCACCCTGTTGGAGCTTGAAGCCATTCCCTCTCGTTCTGTCATTAATTACCTGTGCGAAGAGACCAGCACCAACCTCTCTACAGTGTCCTTTCAAGTAGCTGTAGAGAGTGATGAGGTCTCCCCTCAGCCTCCTCTTCCTCATACTAAACAGTCCCAGCTCCTTCAACCGCTATTCATACGACTTATTCTCCAGACCCTTCACCAGCTTCGTTGCCCTCCTCTGTACCCGCTCCAGCACCTCGATATCTCTCTTGTGTTGAGGTGCCCAAAACTGGACACAATACTCGAGGTGTGGCCTCACCAGTGCTGAGTACAGGGGCACAATCACCTCCCTACTTCTGCTGGTCACGCTATTTCTAATACAAGCCAGGATGCCATTGGCTTTCTTGGCCACCTGGGCACACTGCCGGCTCATATTCAGCTGCTTGTCAATTAGAACCCCCAGGTCTCTTTCTTCCAGGCAGCTTTCCAGCCACATTTCCCCAAGCCTGTCATCCCTAGCAGTCCCCTGTACTGGACTTTCTGAAAGACCTTGCATCAGATAACAGAGAGCATTATCCCTATTTTCCTGGCACCAAAAAATTCACTTCAAACCTATCTAGTGTCAGAAAAAACAGACACATGTAATCAACAGAGCAGAGCATGTTCAACTTCACACACCATGCACCAAATCTAGGCTCATAACGCATTTGCCTAAAAACCACCAAAACCAAGCATCCCAGAGCAGTCCTATCTTCATGCTGCCTTCTGTTTCTGATAACCGTGTTTGGACAAGGAGCGACCTTGGTTTCTAAGGATCTCACAAAAAATGCCTATGGATGCATAAGAACAAGTCTCTCACTTTTCTTGAAGGGGGGGATAGTTTTTAATCTTGCCAATTTCATGTAAGCACTGACACAAGTATCTGCTCATATAAAAAAATAATTTCATCTTCAGAAAGCCTTGACAAAGCACAGGACTCTTTAAATAAAGCAGGAGTCTAAGTATGCAATTATGGCTATTGAACTTGAGACCCTCCTATCTAAAGTTGTTTCATACTTCCCACTAATTATGTATTTTTTTTTTTTTAAGTTTTCAACCTTCTGTGAAGTTCTAAGAAGTCAAACTAAGACCTTCACTTGCCATAATGCAGCTCCAGGAAGACAGTAACTGCAAGATACACAACAGTTCAGCAGAAAGTAACTGCCTACGCTCTCTTTTGGCCAGAGCCTACATCATCCTGGTTAAAAATCACTTTTTTCAGTGAACCATTTCCCTCTTTTCACCCTGAATCTCATTTGCTGACATGAAATCTATTATTAAACCAACTGATTCATGGGAAAGTGATTTGTAACCATAAAACTTAATAAATCAGAATCAGGTCTGAATTTGTGAAAGGCCTCTTGCACAAAAATCCACAGTGCAGCCTTTAAACAAGCTCAAACTCCCTCTGCTACAGAATGAGGGAAATTAAGATACTGTAAATGTGACCATTAGCAGTACTACCTTACCTCATGGTTAGTGAGAAAACAGGTTTAGTCCCCAAAACAAAGTCATTGTAAGCATTTTAATACATGCCAGCTAAAACTAAAACCTGACCTAACTTTATGATCATTGAAAGAAATAAAGAGGAAAAAAAGATTTGTTTTTCTACCCTTTATAATTCTATAGTTATGCAATGTTATAGTTATTCCTGACACCCCAACAGTAACAGTACAAGTGACTTAACTCACAGAAGTGTATCATATACATGAAGTACAGGCTCTCAAGAACTTTTTTTTATCACACTACTTACAGAAACTCCCCATATGGCTCCTTTGAACAAAATGCATTTTCATTTACTTGCAGCAGAAAAAGTCTCAAGGTAGTTGTTTTTCTTTTAAAGACGTATTTTTAATTCAAACCCATCTCTTACCATAACTTCAGGAATCACCACGGCATTCAGAGGCTTGTCATTGACAGTTGTATCTTTAACTAGCATATATATTCTTTCAGCTTCAGAAAAGCATGAAATTTCGAGTACAACAGCACCTGTAAAGAGGCATGAGACCTATTTTTCATATATTCTGTTATTATTAAGAAATCAGTACCATTATACCACAGCAATAGCCTACTGAGTTTACTCAGGACATTATTCAGTAAAAGTTACCCTGTGACACTCTGGTTGTTGGTTGCCAGTAAATTGGGCTGTTTTGCTTTTTAAGCCTTCCTTCATACGCCCAAATACATCCCAGAATTTTGTTACAGCAAAGCAGTTTGAGGACATGAAGAACTGCAGCACAGAACTGATGCATATTTAAAGACTTCATTTGGGCTTCAGAAGCATGGCCTATTTCCATACTCTTTATCATAACTAATAGGCTGTTCTCATCATGTAAAAGTGACAAAGGTATCAGGTTTTATTTTGTATCTCATTATTAAAAACCCAGTGGTTCTATTTGTCGACAATATCTCAGTAAGAATTACTACAAGCAAAGATTTGGTTTGAGAATCAATTTAAGACCTTTATGTCAGCTTAGGTCCTGTATGGGGAAGCTGGGGAAGAAGGGAAGACAAAAAGGAAAAATTAAAGAAAACAAAATACTGTCAGGTTAATTTAAAGTAGGATACTTGGTGAGAAGGACAACAGGGCAGGAAAAGACTGAAGTGCATAATGGACAGCGTATGAGATGTAAGCTGGTAACACAACCTGGCTGCAACCAAAAGTGAGACCCAAGAAGTTGGAGAAACATAAAAACACTCAGCAAGGGAAAAAATCCAAAGAACAGTAAGAATCACATACAAGCAGAAACATCTAAAAAGCACATGCAGGTAAACTTGGTTAAATGAAGCTGTGACCTGAGAAGACTATCCCAAGCAACCCTATTCTCCACTGACAAATATGAAAAAGAGAGGGCACATCTGAAAGCTTTATGGTTTTCCTTATGAAAAGTCAGTATTAACCAGCCCCGTGGAGACCGCAAATACATGAAGGAAGCACGGGTCAGTCTTCAAAACCATGCTACAGAAAGATTCATTTAGCAGTCATGCGAAAGTTAAGCCTGTCAAAGGACGTGGAACATCCAGGATATATCTTGTACGTTTAGGTGTCCATAAGTTCTACGCTTTTAAGTTTTACCAAAGGCAGCTCTCCACCTGACCACAGCACTAACACCAGCTGCTCCGGCTCTCAGAAGCCTCATGGCTTCTCCCACCTGGCTGAAAAGAAATTCCCACAGCAAAAGCCAAGCAGCAGCTCACAGGACGAACACAGAGGTAAGTGTACTGATTTTCTTCAGACTTCCAGCCACCAAACCCCTACTGAACACTGTGCTAGGAAACACTGACTGTGAAACAACCCCATCTAGTTCAAAAGCAGTACCAAAATTATTTCAGAAGTCAAAATAAAGAGAGAGGACTTGAAGGGCTTTTAACAGGTCAGTGGTGTTAGACTGTTCAGTTGAGGTGCAAGTTCAAAAGTCTTTTTTGTGATATTTGTGATGAAATATTACCACTTTCTGGTACACAAGGCTTGAAGCCAACCTTTTTACTTTTTTAAATAAGGTAATACTAATCCACTGCTCTTCATAAAGATGTGTTACATTTTATCTGAAGGGCTTTTTTGCTTATGCAATAAGACTAACACGCTCTGAGCTTAGAGCCTCTAGTATTAGGCTGCAGTTTTGAAAATAGATATTATCTGCCAGACTAAAAATCTTGATGCTTACCTTGTGCTTGATAAACATGAGTCACAGATACTACATTTGCTGCAAAGGGAAAAAATATAAACACATAAAACCTTGGGTACATTTAGAGTAAATATTTAAAATATTTTCAAAAGTTACATAAATATAATATAAATAAATATTAAAAGTTATACAAATACAGGGAGAACCTCCAGCTAACACTTCCCCTCTCCTAAGTTCACTTTGCAAGTTAGAAAAGCTAAACTGATTTTCATAAAAGGTGACTATGAATTCTTCCTGGCATTTGAAGTTTAATACCTCTTGAAGTTGCATAAAAGATTGGGAAAAATGCTTTGTTTCCTGAAACAAAAAGCATGACACATTCCTGACACTGTTTATAGAACACACTGGTTGAGAGAATATTATGAAAAATCAATTACACTTCTTTGAAAAAGAAAAATAAACTCATTGAACTGGGCACTTGTCCATATGTGTGTGCACACACTGCTCATACTTCTCTGTGATGAGGCACAGAGCTAATGAACAATACGGAGGAGAGCCCACGCAGAAAACATCACAGGTTAACAAAGGCGAGGAACATTCACGTACAGGGAATTAAACCGCACTGCCATAATTTGCGTGGTGTAAGGTATGTAAGGTTCAGTTCTAAAAAGTGATGCTTTTTCACTAAAAAAAAAAATAAAGGTGTGGTCACATATAACTCAAGTAATGTAATAATAATTCTATGAATAATGAGCTGTTACATCTCTCATGGAACCAAGAACACGTTAAAATTAATAAAAAAGCCACCCGTGAGAGTACAAGACAGACTGATTTTTCAAAGAAGGTCAGAAAATGCTAAGAAAAAAAAATAATAGAAAGGAGCAATAGATGCTACTACATTTTATTCTGTGCAAGTGAATGTATCTTAAAATGCACCCATTTACTTACTTTTGATAGCTAATTCATCCTTGAGAATATTTGTGTATTCTTCAGGGGACAGCTGAGGTGGAAGGCCACCAACAAATAAATTTACTCGTACAATGGATTTACTGTTTTCCACAATGTAAAATCTTGTTTGATTCATCTGACGTATTGAAGTCTACCAAAAGAAAGAAAAATAAATGACATGACATTTGGCAAAAAGATATTCTGAAACAAAATCCCAAATAGTTCTGAACTTAGCGATCAAGTCCTCTACGCCTACGGAGTATCACAAACAGAAACAAACTTCAGTCCAAGCACTTAGCTTCTCTACAGAGGAGCCAGCTTGGGGGGGGTAACTGATTACTTAATTTTTCTGTAAGAAAGGGGACTCCTTACTTGCTATAGTAAAGGATCGTGTTTTTCTTTTTTCAGATTTACCTTTCTTATGTCCTTGAGTCTGTTAAGAATCAGCTCCTGGTTGTCCAAGACCATGCGCTGAACTAGAGGCAGCAAAAACATAAATCGCATTGGAAAACACTGAAAGTTTTTAATCAGGCTCAATTAAACAAAAGCAATACAAAAATTTTAGGGAAAACTCACAACTTTATGTTACTGTTAGCTGTACACAAAGTACCACGCAGACCTGAACTACTCATTATTCTACAGAAACACAATGTAGGTGCTTTGAACAGTCTGATTTTATTCTTGGGTCTTAAACATGACCCTCCTTTAAAAAAAGGCAGAGACAGCTTGAAGCCACTCAAAAGACAAGCAGTGCTTTGGTAACAAGCTGTTTGACAGGAGACTTTAAAACTACATTCCCTGACGATTACAGTAATAACCAACTTCAGTATTTTATTAAAATATTGCCACTATACTCGGCCCTGGTGAGGCCTCACCTCGAGTACTGTGTTCAGTTTTGGGCCCCTCACTACAGGAAGGACATTGAGCTGCTGAAGCGTATCCAGAGGAGAGCCACCAAGCTGGTGAGGGCTCTAGAGAACAAGTCCTATGAGGAGAGGCTGAGGGAACTGGGTGTGTTTGGTTTGGAGAAGAGGAGGCTGAGGGGAGACCTCATTGCCCTCTACAACTACCTGAAAGGAAACTGTAGAGAGGTGGGTGTTGGCCTCTTCTCCCAAGGGAATAACAACAGGACCAGAGGAAATGGTGTAAAGTTGGGGCAGGGGAGGTTTAGATTAGACATTAGGAAGAATTACTTTACTGAGAGAGTGGTCAAGCACTGGAACAGCCTGCCCAGGGAGGTGGTGGAGTCACCATCCCTGGAGGTATTTAAGGAACGTGTAGACATGGCACTTCAGGGCATGCTCTAGTGCCCGAGATTGTTGGTTTGTGTCTGTTTGTGGGTGGGGTGGTGTGTGGTTGTGGGCGTTTGGTTTGGTTTTGGTGTTTGGTGTTCTGCAATTTTTTTGGGTTGTTTTTTTTTGTTTGTTTTTTGTGGTTTTGGTTTTTTGTTGTTTTTTTTGTTGGTTGGACTCGATGATCTCAAAGGTCCCATCCAACCAAAAATATTCTGTGATTCTGTGATATTAAAACAATTGTAGAAACTTCTAGCTAAAGCAAGGTTGTAAATGATGCTTTAAAACAGAGCGCCAGAAACCAACCAAGGTAAGACATTCACAAGGCTACAATAACCTTATAAAACAACTTACTGATGATGTTCAGAAAGAAGGCAAAGTATTAGGCTGGTATTTGAACTAAAAAGATATTTACTGGGGTGCGGCCAGGGCATCATCAGGCTACTTCAGTGGCTTTATTTAGCTCTCTCCATGCAGCCTTACAAATAATGAAGCACAAAGGGGATGTGAACTTGAAGATCACCAGCTCAGCTCCTGCAGGATCACAAGCCTGTCAAGCAATGCTAGGACTGTGTATTTCTGCACTTCATAACGCACACACGTACTCCTTGGACTACCTCACGACTCGAATTTGGTCTTGTTTGGGGGCAGTGTCAGGGGGAAAGAGGAGAGAAGGAAGGGAGCCAACTGAACTTTACAATTGATCTTTACTAAATAACTGCAGTTAAGAAAATGTCAGCTAAAGGCAGCTCCCAAAACAGGCCTCTTTGCTAAAGTGTCAATTGGCAATTGTCAATCAGGAACCACTAATAAACCTTTATGTAGTGATGAAGAAAGAGAAGGGAACCACATTCCCACAGGACACACAAGACCAAAAAGAACCAATATCACTTCTGATTAAGTATTTCAACGTGATGGTGAAGTTTTATTTGTGAAGGCATTTACTGTAAAAAAATTAACCGTGACTGTGTTAAAAAGGGGAGGAAAAAAGAAAAAAAAGCTAGAAGATCAGTTATAGATGTGCCTTTGGCCAATGCTCCTTCACTTACCTTGCTTACTGCCCATAAGCACTTCCACCAACTTGAAATTCTGGAGGCAATCCATCTGCCGAAAGACAGAACACGTAAATGGAGTTTCTGAATGAAACATAATTTTTCCAGATGTTCATGTTGAAGTTATGTTATACACTGAACACACACAGTGTGGAAAATTAAACATTTTTAAATTAACCACGATGTTGATTTCTTCACCCTAACCCACTCCTCCTGAGCAAGGAATAATCTTCATTTTGCACACTCAGCCTCCCAAATCTGGCGTCGGGCTTCTATGTCCTCCAACTATGTTGGCATCCTCGCAGCCCCACAGTGAAGGGGCACCTTGAAAGCACTCTACCTCCCTTCAGTGACCAGCAGCTCAGCTAGGATATTTCCAGAGTGTCCTTCCAGAGAAAGCCTGCTGGGAATGGACCTGCTCTTCAAGAAGATGGCCCAGGAACCAGGCTTGGCAAAAGCAGGCTGACCGGTCCCCATTTCCTGGGGCACGCCACTGGCACTGGTGGAACAAAACCCTCTTCACACTTGCCACAGTCACTTCTCCAAACTCTACTGCCAGGGACCAGCCAAGTCCCTCACGGCTGGACGAGAAAAGCTGGCACAGCCAAGAGTTGAACCATTTACTAGGATTACTGGAACCCTGGGAACCTGACACTCAGGACTGAGGAAGTGTCTTAATTTTTGGCCTAGAGACTCAGAGGACAATTGCTTTACATGTCATGAACAGGGGTGTGAAAAGCCTCAACTGCCTACATTTGATTTGCCTGAAATTTGAAGAGAGCGACTTGGAGAGGATCTTCAGCACAGGCAAAATCTGGATACTAAAAAGATATTTCCTGTATGTGCATCTTCATACACAAGAGAATGATATATTAATATCAGAGAAATTACAATTGAGCGAAGAAATTAAGTCTCTTGTAACATAAAACTAGCTTCCCAAACAGAGATGTGAGGATCTCTCCCAAGCAGAAAGATGTGAGGATCTTTCCCAAACAGAGTACCCAACTATCTCGTTTGACAGTGGCTTTTTTCAGATGAGACAAGACCTCAGACGAGATTTTCCAAGTTTTATTAAAAGATCCACAGCACTTGAGGAAAAGGACTGAAATCAAATCCTAGAACCATCCTATGGCACAAAAGGAGCTGCATGCACTACAGAGCTGTGCGCACCTAGACAGAGAGCTACAATCATCACCTACTGCAGGTAGCCAGCCACGTGTATATAATAAGGCCAAGTGCCGGGTCCTGCATTTTGGTCACAACAACCCCAAGCAACGCTACAGGCTTGGGGCTGAGTGGCTGGAAAGCTGCCCGGCAGAAAAGGACCTGGGAGTGTTAGTGGACAGCCGGCTTAACATGAGCCAGCAGTGTGCCCAGGTGGCCAAGAAGGCCAACGGCATCCTGGCTTGTATCAGGAATAGCGTGGCCAGCAGGAGCAAGGAAGTCATCGTGCCTCTGTACTCGGCACTGGTGAGGCCTCACCTCGAGTACTGTGTTCAGTTTTGGGCCCCTCACTACAGGAAAGACATTGAAGTGCTGGAGCGTGTCCAGAGGAGAGCCACCAAGCTGGTGAGGGCTCTAGAGAACAAGTCCTATGAGGAGAGGCTGAGGGAACTGGGCATGTTTAGTTTGGAAAAGAGGAGGCTAAGGGGGGACCTCATTGCCCTCTACAACTACCTGAAAGGAAACTGTAGAGAGGCAGGGGTTGGCCTCTTCTCCCAAGGGAATAATGACAGGACCAGAGGAAATGGTATGAAGCTGCGGCAAGGGAGGTTTAGATTACATATTAGGAAGAATTACTTTACTGAAAGAGTGGTCAAGCACTGGAACGGCCTGCCCAGGGAGGTGGTGGAGTCACCATCCCTGGAGGTATTTAAGAAACGTGTAGACATGGCACTTCAGGGCATGCTCTAGTGCCCAGGATTGTTGGTTTGTGGTGGGGTGTTGGGTGTGAGATTATGGGTGTGGGGTTTAGTTGGTGGGTGCTTTTTTTTTTTTTTTTTTCTGGTGTGGGGTTTTTTTTTTGTTGTTGTTGTTGGGTTTTTTTTTTTGTTTTGTTTTTGTGTGGGTTTGTGTGTGTGTTTTTTTTTTTCTTTTTTTTTTTTTTTTTTAATGTGGTTGGACTCGATGATCTCAAAGGTCCCTTCCAACCACTAAGATTCTGTGATTCTGTATGTTCCTATACACCCTGTAAATAACCACAAAAGGCGTTGGTCACCCTCTGTGAGCATAGCAGAAGCCTGGAGCAGCAGAAGCCCCAACTGCTGAATGAGATGTGCATGCTGTAGCTTCACACCTCCACATCTGTGTGTCTGACCGAGACTGCCAGCACCGTGGCACACCTGCAAGTTCTACTAACACACTTCCTAAAAGTCAGGCTATCTTGGCACCAACTGTAAGAAAAACAGGCAGACTGAAAAGAGATCATCTTCCAAGGAAAACATGTGCATCTGCAAGATTACAAGATGTATCTAATCATTTCCAGTGAGGTGGGAAGAAATGCAGATGGTAAAGAACATGGGCGCCATTCAGCTTTGAGTCCTTCCTTGTAGTCCTTAAGGACTACAGAGATGCTGTTCGCCACTGTAGGGAGAAAATTCATGTGGCCAAAGCTTGATTAGAGTTCAAGCTGGCCAGCACTGTGAAGGACAACAAAAATGTCTTTTTAAAATATGTCAGCAGCAAAAGAAGGATTAGAGATAACACCGGTCTGTTACTTGATGAAGTTGGTCACCTCACAAATACGGAAGTAGCCAGAGTGGAGACATTTAGTGCCGCCTTCGCCTCCATCTTCAACGCTGGTGATGGGCCCTGGGACCCTGAAGCCCTGCACTGGAAGACCGTGACTGTGGGGATGATCAACTTCCAGCCAAACCTGAGCTTGTTCAAGACTTGCTGCTCCAGCTGGATGCACGTGTAATCTATGGGGCCCAATGGGATTCATCCCAGAGAACTGAAAGAACTGGCCTGTATCATTGCATGAGCTCTCTCCATTATTTTTCAATGGTCCTGGGAGTCTGGAGAGGTCCCATTTTTCAAGAAGGGAGGTCCCATTTTTCAAGAAGGGTAAGAAGGAAGACAACTGCCAGTTGACTACTGGCAACTACAAGCCTGTCAGTCCCACTTCAGCGCCTGGCACAGTTATGGAGAAGGTTATTCTGGGAGCTATTGAAAAACATTTGAGACAACACAGTCATTGGTCATAGCTAGCACAGGTTCACAAGGGGAGAGTCCTGCTTAACCAACTTAATTTCCCTTTATGACAAAGGCACCCACCTAGTTGACCAAGGGAAGCCAGTGGATGTGGTGGTTTTGGATTTTAGCAAAGCTTTTGATACTGTCTCTCACAGAATCCTTCTGGATAAACTGTCCAGCACACAGCTAGACGAGTTCATAATATATTGGGTGAGCAACGTTGGCTGACAGGTCGAGCTCAAAGAGTTATAGTAAATGGGGTTACATCAGGCTGGTGGCCAGTCACCAGTGGGGTTCCGCAGGGCTTTATTTTAGGGCCAGTGATCTTTAATGATTTTATAGATGATCTGGACACAGGATGGCAAGTTGCATATGAGTTGACAGTGTGCCCTGGCAGCCAAATGGGCCAGCTGTGTCCTGGGGTGCACCAAGCACAGCAGACCTAGCTGCTCGAGGGCGATGACTGTCCCACTTGACACTGCATTGCTGCAGCCCCACCTTGAGTCCTGTGTGCAGTTTTGGGCACTTCAATGTAAGAAGGACATCAGACTATTAGAGTGTGACCAGGGCAGGGCAACCAAGACGGTGAAAGGCCTCGAGGGCAAGACTTAGGAGGAGCAGATGAGGTCACTTGGTTTGTTCAGCTTGAAGAAGAGAAAGCTGAGGGGTGACCCCAATTTGCAGTCCACAACCTCCTCAAGTCAGGTGTGGAGGGGGAGGTGTTGATCTCCTCTCTCTGGTGACCAGTGACGGGACAACGAGGAAATGGGGAAGGTCAGATTGTACAGTAGAAAAAGGTTCTTCACTGAGAGGATGGATTGGTCACTGGAACAGGCTCTCCACAGAAGTGGTCACACCACCAAGCTGGTCAGACTTCAAGGAGCATCTGGACAACACTCTTAGTGATATGGTTTAGTTTTAGGTAGTCCTACAAGAAGCAGGGAGTTGGACCCAATGATCCTTATGGGTCCCTTCCAACTTGAGATATCCTATGATTTCCTTTGCAGAGCAGCACAAAGAAGTAGGAGGCAAGCATAACCATCCTAACAGTGAGTGCCAGCTTCCCAACAAGGTAAGATTGTGTAGTTACAGTGTAGTTACACACAAGTGTATTTTAAATATATCAAGAGATAAACAACCAGAAAAAAAATATTCTGCACACCAACAACCACTGTGTTCACACAAGTAAATGTGCTTGACCCAGAAAGACTGATGGTAACTTCCAGTGCAGAGCAACCAGGTCTACCTTCAAGACTGCAGAGAGTTTCGAGCATCATACCAGCCACAAGAGATCACCTACCAAACATTAACAACATTCACATTAACAGCTAATGGACTGATTATAATTTTTTTGAAGAGAAAAACACACACCTCAGAATCACTCAGGCTGTATATAAACATGTCTATGATCTTTCACTTACCTGCCTTCCAAGTAATGGAAGCACTTCTTTGATCACAGTCTGCGTAGTGCTATCTTTATTTACTCGTAGAGAAACATATGCCATTCCCACCCTAAAAAGAAAAAAAAATGCTTATTTTAAGACAATCATTTGACCTATCCTGTGTGTACTTTTCTTACCCAAGCAGCAAATTTTCCATGGGGGTAGGCAGAAATTTTTATTAATTGAAGAAAGTTCTTCAATGAGGGTCATGGCAGATGCAGTATTAGCCCCACAGACAAGCAAAGACTTTCATCTCAAGGAACTGGTCATTACAATTCCAGCACTGCAAATTAGTTTTTTTCTATATACAGAACTACCTACAAGTCCTTCATAAAATTCAGCAATGTAGTTGCATTAGTAAAATTAAAAAATGTTTAAATTTTAGCCCATTGCTCTTAAGAAATGAATAGGTCACCAGCCAGTCTGGTTTCCACTGCTAAATATCCTTAAAATATATATTGTCTCAGTGGTAGTAAATGGAACATATTTTTTCTTTATTTTTTCCTCCTATTTTCACATTAGAAGTTACACTGAATTCTTCCCACTTAATATTTCTTCAAAAAAACCCATCAATCTTTCAAGTGACGTGTGTATGTCATCATTTGTTTACAGATGCAGTTAATGTAAGGTTTTATCTTCCTTACCAAACGCACAATAATAGAACTGAACAAGTTGCACAGTACGTCCCACACTCATAAAGAAACCCACAAGCGCATTTCCAGGCACGGGGATGAATAATAAGTATACTACTCATTCAGAAAAATAAATGGAAGAATCCTGAAACACAGAAGATGAAACTACATTCTCTGTTACACTTGTGCAGCTTCAATAACTGAAACACACCAGGCTAGACTAGAGAGGACAAATGTAGCAAAACAGGACAACCTTGGGATAAAGGAGACCACTCACTTCAGCCAGGCAGGATAAATTCTGATCACTTCCTCATCCTTTGGTTTGGCTCTGATGATCCAAGCTTCAGGAACGGATTCTCGGAATACCGAGCCCAAGTTGCTGTCCTCTGCAGCATCGTTCCTGTTGATAAAATCATCAGACAGCAGCGCCTGCTGTGTAAAAGTCTGAAGCTCATACTCCTGCTGGTCGTCGTTTATGTAGTATGCCCTCAAAGCAGCCTCCTACAACACAGCAAGATAAATTAACGTTTTCTTGAAAAGGCATCGTTAATAGCTGTGTAGCCATAGACATTTACGAATATCTTACTTATGGAACCAACCTTTAACGCATGCTTTAAGTGCAGAACGGTGGGTAAATAGCAATGGCAAAAACCAAAACAAGAGCCAAGCTTTGAAAAGAAATTTTAGTAGAAGATACAAAAACAAAGCCTGAGATATCAATGGATTTGAACACAGCCCACAGTATTTTTGTCAAGTGATAGTCATTTTAACTCCATAGATCACGTGTAAAAATTCAGCACCAATACAGCTACACTCACTGCATGCAAAATTCACTCCACAAGGAAAATGGTAAAACTACACTTGATTGATTGTGCCCAACTTTGCACTACGGAGATGCTGAAAATCACTGAGCTTCTCAGCCACAAGGCTGCCCTGAACCACACACCTGTGAAGAGGAAAGGTAAGGGCTGTCCTTGGAAGATGCAAGCAGTGACAGGAATTTTACATCCATCACTGACCCTTGTCTGCAGCACCTCTACTCACACAGATGCTGTAGTGAATAAAGCCCAGTAAGTCACTTTCGAGAACTGGTATTAATCTGCCCCAATATGTTAAGAAGCAGAGTGATAAAATGTGCATGAAAGGCAGGTAGCACTCTTAAATAAAAGCGTTTTCAGCACTGTACACAATTTTCCTTGAAGATCTTTGACAAGCAGAACACTACAAACCATTTTCAAAACTCCTGTTGATTTTGAGCACAATATCAAGGTAAAAACCTTAATGAGCCATAGGTTTAAACTGTCAAAATTCTGACATAATAAATTCTCCAGACCCCTGTGCCAAGTCCTTTATGACTCTGAGGCCTCACCAAGCTCAATTCTACTGTGCACCACGCCGTGCTCCCTCTGGGCTTGGTTTCTGCACAGCAGGTGGTCTCTGCCCAGCTCAGTAAACTAAGATCTGTACAGAAGGTTTGATTTAGTACTGAGTCATGCTTCCACCCCAGATAGAGCACTGGAAAAGCCAGGGAGTGGCCACTATGGGATGGATAATTCATTACTTTCACAGCCAAGGAGTGGAGGTAACTATGTCATGCTTCAATCTTTGATTCAAAGCCGATTAATGGAAGTGCAATAGCGGTGGCTGTCCAAGAGAAACATCAAACCACTAAATATTATAGAAGGGGAGCAAGATCTAATGAGCTGATTATCCAGTACTGCTCAATCAGTAAAATCAGACTTCAGTGTCACACAGGGAAGGAGAATGACTGCTTAACATGTGATATGCTGTGGTCCCCGTTATGCGATAGATATGTAGGCCACCGCTTCTTCAGCTGCTCTGAAGTAAGAGCACTACACAAAGAAGACAAATTACGTTGTAGTATTATAGTCTATTTAGAGATTTTGTTGTTGTTGAGTCACATTTGTAGAACTATCAGCTTTTGACTATTGCAATATACAATCATACACCCCTTTATCACACTGGAATATTGACCTTCACCGAGTATCTTACCACAACTTCTTCATTTTTTGCAATCCTTGGAACTGAAATCAGTCGAAATTGATTGCGTTTCACTGCATCATTCCCATCAAATATCTTTAATGTTTGTTTACCTGAATGAAAACAATTGTTGTATTTCAATAACACACCCCTCAAATCATAAAGCTACCTGAACAGGAAGCAAATAACGGAACTTGTAAAAATCTGCTTTTAACCCACTGAACTGATTCTTTACCACAAGCTTTGAGGCCAAATCTTGTCATTTTTATTTTGTTACTGTTCATTTAAAACAAAGGTACATTCATGGAGAAAAGTGGGAAAAGTATTTCAGGTAATCATAGTTTTATCCTGGCTTTTGATATAACTGTTTATATCTAACTATACGGTTTATGTTACAACTTCTTCATCCTCACCATTCAAGGCTGCACTTCTTACTGGCGAGTTCAACAACATGAAAACCGAGACAGAGTGCCACCACCTTCAGAACAGCTCCCAAAGCAGTGCCAGTTCTGAGAGCACCCTTCCAAAGAAAGTCCTTAAAGTACCTCTGAAGACAGGCTGAGAGAGTTGGGGTTGTTCAGCCTGGAGAACAGAAGGCTCCAGGGAGACCTCATAGCAGCCTTCCAATATCTGAAGGGAGCCCACAGGAGAGATGGGGAGGGACTCTTTATCAGGGAGTGCAGGGATAGGACAAGGGGTAATGGTTTTAAACTGAAAGAGGGGAGATTCAAATGAGATACCAGAAAGGAATTCTTTACTGTGAGGGTGGTGAGGCACTGGAACAGGTTGCCCAGGGAAGCTGTGGCTGCCCCATCCCTGGAAGTGTTTAAGGCCAGGCTGGATGGGGCTTTGAGCAACCTGCTCTAGTGGGAGGTGTCCCTGCCCATGGCAGGGGGGTTGGAACTGGATGATCTTTAAGGTCCCTTCCAACTCTAACCATTCTATGACTTTTAAAGTATTTTTTTTATATGAAGAGTAGTTTTACCAGGTGGAGTTGGCTTTTCAGTTTTCCCTTTTTTTCTAACTATCAACTTAGTGGTTTATGTCTGTTGTCAATTTTTTTTTTTTCAGTCACAGTATAAGAAACTTTTAAATATCAACTCTCACTTTAAAAGTATCCTTGAAACTCCACTGCCATTGCATTGAGATTATAACACGTTAGAAAGTGATTCAACTTTTAAACTCTGCTAGATTAATACCAGAAAAAGTGAAAATTTTTTTTAGAAACAGATTTCTGTCAGAGTGATCTCCATGGTGACTTTAGCATAGCCAAATTTTAACCAAAAGACACACAGTGTCCTGGGTGACTTTCTTTAGGGTTAACACAACTTCAGAAAACACAGCAAACACTGGTTACTGACAGCACAGCCAATGTTCTGAGTATGAACTTTCATAACATTATCAACATCTCTGTTTTCTCTTGCAATCCAGAGGGTAGACAACCATCTGAGAACAAAAACATTCATCCAAGTTTTAGTACTTGTTTTCATTTGAATTGCCTTTGTAGTCTGTTCTTGTTAGATACTAGCTGGCCTGAGAGAATCGCTAGCAATTTTAACTGGAGATTTTTTTTTTTTTTTATGAGCTCTCCACTTAAGACCAGCCAAATGTTGCAAAAAGTTGGCTTGACTCTTAAAATATCGCAAGGAGGAGTTTAGATCTACAAACCAGTAGTAACATCCTAAACTCAAGTACATTCCTTAGCTAAATACACAGTATGCTCAGCCCTGCTTTCCTTAAGGTAATCTGGTTATCCGTCACACCAAACAAGCTCAATTTATCAGCGGAAAATCATGTGTAACTTTGTCACTGTCGTCCTCACAGGGGTCACTTTTACTGCAGCCTGATGGAAGATGTTTTTTCTTGCACATGAGCTTCTGGAGATGCATTAACAAAAGAAAAAACAGCTACTTATTGGACCACAACTAGTCATCCAGAAAAACACTTATCAACTAATTCAAGTGCACATCCACAACATGAAATTAAGGGGTGTCTCATGCCAGCCTAGTTTGTCTAACTAGCCTTGGAAAGAAGCTCAACTATAACCACTTTTGAAGTTAGATAAAGCTCTTTCTCCCTCTTGTTCCAGTTTTTAAAAATTAGAAAATGACCTAATTAAAGAAGTGAAGTCTACATACCACTTCTTAGTATTAAAAAAACCCTTGCTAATATGCAACAGATGCACATAAAAATTCTGGTATTTAAAGGAGTTACTGCCTGTTTTAAAAGACTGACACTTTACTGCCAAACGTCTTTTATCTTTTCCTGCTGGATCAGACTACACAGTATCAGGACTTTCTCCTGAAAAACACATTACTTTTTTTCTTATCATGGGATACTGAGTTGAAAAAAAGCTGTTCTTCAGGCTTATGCTATTCAAGGGAAAAACGACTACAAAAAGGTCCACTCCAGGCATAATCTACCGAACTACAGAACTTGATTTCAGAGGCTAAGATACCAAGTTTTCCTGGGAAAAGGCTAAAGAGCATTTGATGAGTCCAAAGTGCATGTCCTTGTGACTTCCAAATCCCCATAGACAGGAGGACATAGGTTCTGAAAAGACTTCTGTGTGGTTTGTGGCAGAGATAGGAAAATTATGTAGTCCTGAATGCTTTTGCCACGGAAGAAAGCTAGAGGCCTACACCAAGCATTTTAGTGGAATTTACTCTTAAAAGGCTAAATTCTAGCAATGCCATTTACCAAGAACCGTTCTGCCCAACAAAACTTGTGCCCTCCACATGATTTCTGCTCTCCTTCTCTAGTCACTGCTACTTCAAATTACAACAGTGTGGACTGGTAAATTTTGGTGTATTTCAGTATTACCATTCATAACCTAAACCGCAGCAATAATGCAAGTAAGAATTGTGCATTTTTTTCTTTTATTGGTCTTGAAGAGTCTTTCAGAATCCCAGGTTCTTCCTTTCTCCAGCTGTTCCTCCTCCAGGCAAGCCATTTGCAGGTGTGTCACTCCTCTGAACTACTTTTTGTGACCAGCTCAAACCCCTCTAGTTCCAAGACAGTTTTGAAGGACAAAGCTGTGTTAACAGCCATCCTCCCATACTGGTAGCCACCTCTTCACCCTTCTCCAAGCATCTGCTATATGTATCACCACTTCACCTGGTTTCACCTGCTTCTCCCTCTAGCTTTAGGGCTCTAAATCCATTTCATTCATATTTCAGAGGAACATGTGACATGCTTAGCTATCTGTAAGCGGTTTTAGCAGAGTACAATGACCCTTTTTATGAAGGCTGAACATTTTCATAAGTATCTTTAGAGGAAAAATCCTTCAAATCCACACACGTCGCCTTTTCTTCTTTCTGAAAACATTTTGTTCCTGCTTGCAGAATTACAGTGAAGATTCTCCTCCACACTGTCAGCAGGTTTGGGAGTGGACATAAGTGAGCCATAAGCCATCTCCCTTAGTCAGCACATGAGCAGCACACTGCCTGGCAAGAAATGGGCCGTGAAAGGACACACTGTGGAAAGGATGTCTGCTGACAGCACTGCAGCCCTCATTCCTCTCCTCAGTCAGGTTCCCCTAAAAACTGCTTCAAAGAGGGTTTTCTCTTGACGGCTGCACTTTCTCCTGCGGAAGATGGGCACATGCTGAAGCAGAGTTCACACACAGCCAGCAAGTGACGAGAGACACTCATGGGGCAGAGACTCCCAGGTCAGGACCGTGCCCTTTGCTCTTTACGCATCCCTGTCTGACAAATGGGTTGCCACACATGGCCAGAAAGTCTCTTGAGCCCTCAACACACCTCCCAAAACGTGCCTCTACACGTTTCCAGTGGGCTGCTATGGAGAAACTGTACCTAAGGATGAAGACTAGCAGGATCTTAAAGCAAAGAGAATGCATAATCACAGAAACAACCCAAAAAGCATGGATCATCATGTCATTCTTAAGTATCTACCGTTTAATTTTTAATTTGATAAGCCTTGTCATAAGGACCTCTAAGGCAGGGAATAAATTAACACTAGCTAATAACATTTGCGAATATCTCTCCATAGCCTTCTGGCAATCATGCTACAGAACTACAGGGAGATTTTTTCAATCTTTCTTCACTGAATTTCACTGAATTTTTTTAGAGTTGGAAGGGACCATATAGATCATCTAGTCCAACTCCCCTGCCGAAGCAGGATTGCTTAGAGAATGCTACTCAGGACTGCATCCAGGCGGGTCTTGAAAATCTCCAAAGAAGGGGACTCCACAACCTCCCTGGGCAGCCTGTTCCAGGGCTCTGTCACCCTCACTGTGAAGAAATTCCTTCTCATATTCGAATGGAACCTCCTATGTTCCAACTTGTGCCCGTTGCCCCTCGTCCTGTCACTGGGAACCACTGAAAAGAGTCTGGCTCCCTCCTCCTTCAACCCACCCTTGAGATACTTATAGGCATTAATAAGGTCTCCCCTCAGCCTTCTCTTCTCCAGACTAAAGAGTCCCAGCTCTCTTAGCCTTTCTTCATAAGGGAGATGCTCCAATCCCTTAATCATCTTTGTTGCCCTTCGCTGGACTCTTTCCAGTAGTTCCCTATCCCTCTTGAATTGGGGAGCCCAGAACTGGATGCAATGCTCCAGTTGTGGCCTCACCAGTGCAGAGTAGAGGGGGAGAATGACTTCCCTCGACCTACTAGCCACACTCTTCCCTATGCAGCCCAGGATTCCGTTGGCCTTCCTGGCCACAAGAGCACATTGCTTGCTCATTGTCATTTTGCTGTCTACCAGATTGAAGAGATTTTCCATAGAACCTCTTTACTTTTTCAGGAAGCAGTTAGGAAGAAGTGCTTGCCATCCCTGAAACAGACATCTAGAGCAGCCAACATTTTGACTACCAACTAATATGAGACATCCAAGGATGAGGGAGAAAGGGATTCAGGGAACAAGAGAGGGACAGGCAGACTGAAAGGGAACTGAGCCAAAGGGGCAGCAACACTGTGGAGCAACACATTGTGCTTGGGGAAGGAGGGGAACTGGGAGAGACAAGTTGGGGAAGAGCACAAAACACAACCTGGTGAGAAGCAAGTACAATAACAGGCGACATTAAGTGTCAGAAAAGGCAGATGATGGGGGCTGATGGGAGGAGAGGAAAGAAGATACGAAGATTGGGAAAAATGAAGCAAAAGAAAAGTAACCTGATTTTTCAGAACACTTGTTTTTCTTTTTCCAGTATTACAGGCAATTACACCAAGAGAAGGAAGCACACAACCTCTTCCAGCACTTAAGCCACTAGTTCATTCAACACAGTTGAGCATAATCCTCTTTTTCAAAGTATCTTCAAATGCAGGTGAAGCAAACTGTCTTGGGGCAAAAACTGTTTTCAGCATGACACCAGGTACAGCAATTCAACCTATAAATGAGTATCTCTTGAAGTACCACTGAACAGAAGCTTTTGTGAGAAAATAACTTGCTTCTCCATGCCCTCAACAAAGCTCAACTACTATCTATGGATAAGCTTCAAAATAAATAAAAGCAGCCTAGGCCTCACTATACAATAATCAAGTACCTTCAGCTTTTATGATTCCTGGCAAACAATTAGGGCAGAATCTAATGTCTTTTCATGTTCTCAGACCCCTCCAAGCTGACACACAAATAAGAGCTCTTAACTCATTTTTTTATTTCAGGAATTACTGAGATGGCTCCTCTACGATTCATTTGTTGTATGTATACAACAAACCAAATTTATTTTTTCCCCTCCACTTCCCTTTCATATTGCCATGAAATAATAGGAATGATTTTCAGAAGTTTGCCGTTGACGTCTCAAGCTTCACAGATTACATCTGTGGTTGCATCTCGGCCGACACCAATGAATTCTGCCTCCAGGAAAACTAGAATAATCTCTGCTGGCTGAAACCTAGTTCAACATCGCATCTCAGAAAGGACAGTCAATGCACACTCCTGAAAGGCACCCCTAAGGAGCCCTTTTAATCCCCTTCTTTACCTCCACCACCAGCTATCTGAGGTCTGCCAGCACAGAGCAGTTTTATTACTTCTATATTCCCAGAATGACCAAGAATTATTTTAGTATGAAAACGGGCATTGGGACTCAACTATTTCCCCACTACACTAACGACAGCATCCACCTGATGTTTATCCTACCATCCCCGTAACATTCAGTTCTCCTTAGGTTAACTGTCCGGTGCCCAGACAAGTCCTTAAAAGCTGGCTTATGTTCTCACACACAAGGATTTATAGTCCTTTTCCAAGCCTGCTCTGTAAATCTGTTAAATCTATCATTTCAGAAAGTGTAGGGTTGTTTTTATGGTCATTTTACGCTTTTGGCCTCAGTATCTTGGTAGGCTAAATTCCATGGTTGCTTTAACGTATTTTAGCTTCCAAAACTAAGATTTAAATTTTCTAACTTTGCAGTTCACTCAACAAGCAATAACAAAGAAACAAAAGAGAATGCACACCACTGATTCAAATTTTCTTCCACTATTAATCTACAGATCTTGCAGCCTTTTCTACTGGCTTCTTTCCTGTGGAAAACTGTGTCTTTACAAGTCAGTATTATTTCATTTGTTCTGACTTATTTTCACTGTTTTTAAAAATATGTATCTGTAAAATGTGGAGAGCTGGGATTAAGAAAAGATACAATATTCTGGAATATAATTCAATTCAGACACGCCTGAGGGAGAGCATGGTAACATCCCAAAAGATGTGGCAGATGTACTGAGTCAACACACAGAACTTAATGAGCAGCTCACTCCTGACCCATATTACACAAATGGTATTATCTAGATACTGGTGGAAGAGGTCCAGCAGGCTATAACCGTGCCGTGTGTGGGTTATGACTCCACACACACAGAGAGGCACAGAAGCACAACGGCTGGCAGGTGAACCCCAATAACTTTGTCAGAGAAGTTATCAGAGAAGCCATGCCCTATCCTGATGCAAAGGCATCAGCCCCATGGGCTGGGTGTTGCACCCACCCTGTCAGTCCACAGGAGAAACTCTGTGGGTCACCTCAGCAGCTGATGAGGCCACTAAGGAGGGTGTGGGGCTCTATGAGATACATGGGAAGAGCATTCTGGATTTGTACAAGAGCTGTTAGGGGATGTTTAGGGGAGGAACCAAAGGCAGGGAAAGGGAGGGAACAAGCCAGTATGGGGAGGAACAAGCATGGAAAAATAGAGGGATAAGGAGACAAAAGAAGCTGGTCACAGGCAAAGAGGTTGCTGGTTGTTGTGCCTGCCTGGCCATGCCCTGCACCTGATCAACACAGTCTGTCCTGTCCTCTTATTAAATGCTATTTCTAATTTTCTTTGTGGGTGTCGTTTCCACTCTTCTGCATGTGTGCATACGGGTTCGTCAGTGCAGCAACTGAAGCAGGACTGCAGGTCACTGTGACCACATGTCCATGGTGCAGCAACCAGAGTGGCAGATGTTGTGTGTCTCGCTGGCACGCAACGTTAAGTGGCCTGGAAGCCACATGTGCGTGCATCTCTATGAACGAGGCACCTGGCGGAGATGGCTACCGGAGGGACCATGAGGTCCAGGATGACTGCTGGAGAGATTGTGGGCGCTGGGGGTCCACCAAGAGACCTAGAAGGGGAAGGGGGCTGTGTGCATATATGTATGCACACATGCATGCACACAGCCACACACACGTATATGTATATACATATATATATGTATCAGAATACATATATGTATACACACACATACTCCCAACTAACAGACCTTCATCCTGCTCAGCCAGAGGGGACAGGATGCTGCAGCAGCTTCACCTCTACTGGGGTACCGGATTTGGAGACCCCTAACATCATTAAACTAAAGCTTTCAAACATCTCAGCAATTTTTTTTGTGAGTGCTTTGGGTTTAGAGACATTAGAATCACTCCCTACCTATTAAACTTTCTAAATCATAGCAAAGTAACTGGGCTCTACATTGACTTCTGTTTTGTGAAAATGTATTAAGAGGAAGTAATTTCTTTTAATGCCACTGCTCTATTTAAAACACAAGTAACACTTCTTTACATGAGCCTTGAAAATGTATCGTTTACTGCTGCTGCTTCCTCCACTCCATAGATGGACACTATATGAACGAAAGACACAGTAAAGTTTGCATCCTGCCCCAAGTTTTCCTATCTTTTTTCCTTCTTTTGTGAAGGCTGTCTAAAGCTGAACTGTCCTGTACTAGTACTTTCAACCAATCCAGTTGAAATATCTGGATCCTCAATTTGCTCTCTTTGACAGTTATGAGTAAGGGAAGTAGCCCTAGTTTATGAAGTATAAAAGTCAATGACTTATGTCACTTATAATACTGAAAAAAGTGAAAGTTTCTTAGATAAACTTCAGTTAGTCACAGCCTTCTCCAATAATAAGGGAGAATGCTCGTGGATCATAACTTAGTCATTAAAGAGACATCAGTGTCAAATCTTAAGAAGTGAAATAAAAGCATGCCTGAGATCACTTCCATAACTGAGTTAATTGTCTACTGAGCTGGATTTCTTTAAAATCCAAACAGCATTTGCACAATTATGCCATTGATTTTGTAAGAACCTTAGACTAAACAAAAAAAAAAATCATATTTATTGATTGGAAATTTCATTTTTTACAACAATCCATGCAGCTACATTAGGTAGCAAGTACTATGTTTTTCTAGTTACTATGATGGATATAGGAGGTGGGATGACCTTAAATTGTGTTTGGCTTCATCTTCTGAGAAGTAGGAGTTGGGCTAATTCCAACACCAGAAAGCTCCACACGCATAAGAATTTAACTGCATAAGAAGCAACCAGCCAAGCCCAATCCTGATGCAGAGGAATACATATACTTCTACTGCAACATATCCAAGCAAAAAAAAAAAAAAAAAAAAAAAGAAAAAATAAATAAATTACCTGGTATCTTCAGTAAGGTTTGGATCCAGCTATTTAATATTTTTTCATAAGGCAAAGCAAATTAAGATTACATGAATAAAGACTGGTATGGGTGACTATTCACCACTTACTAAAACTCTGCTTACTTGAATCTGCTGAAATTTGGACATCTTTTGCTGATCCCTGTGTTGAGCCATCAACATCATCATCTTCATCTGTGAAAACAGAAACATTTTAAGAAAGGATTCTTGTTAATTTGAACTAGGGGAAAAAAAAATAAAGCATTTGTCATTTAAGGATGGTTTCCCTCAAAGAAGCTAACAGAAAAGAATCCAGTCAGAAAAGCACGCTTTCTTCTGCTGCTTATTTTACGATAATAATCCATACTATAAAAACAGCATAAAAAACCCCAAACCTGCATTGTCATGTTACTACAGTGAAGGCATACCTGAAGTCCTTCTACTATTAGCTTTAACATTGCAACTACTGCATTTCATCCCTTTCTCAAGCTGTTTGCATGTGGCCAAATTATATATGGTTTCCATTAAGTTTTAAACCAACAAATCAGAGCAGGAATTGCAGTAACAGCTTTCCAGTCAGAAGTATGGGTATTATATAAATTACTTCCATAACTGAAAAATAGATTTGCTGACACTCAAAGACAAAGAAATTACTGCACTTCAGAAGAGGACTTTGACAGCAGCTCAACGCTCTCACTAAAAGCCAGGAGTGAACTCGTTAGATAACTCAGCCTGTAAAATCACACATAAAATACTTAGAAAATATTAAAATAAAAGCCACTAACATTTACATTTGCTTCTGTGAAGATAACATCCCGACTACATTCTCATTCCTGACACTCAGGTCCACACAGGAAGAATGGTGAAAATCCAAACATGAAAAATTTTTCTTCTCTAAGGGTAGCAGTACTGTGCAATGTAAGAACCCAGCATGCTGATCATATCATGGTATTCATACTCCCACGCGTTGAAACTCAGAGTCAGTCTTCACTGGGATGCAGTCAATTGGCATCCTTTATAAAACTATAAACACCTTTTATAAAAAGGCAACACCTTTATAAAAACTATGCCTTGCAGTTGAGGGAGAATGTAGGAAATCAAAGCACAAGGAAAAAAAAAAACCAGAGAAAAAAATAAAACAAAATCAGTAAAGACAGATCTTCAGAGCAAAAAAAGGTACCAAGGAAGTCAGAATCCTAACGCAGGAAAACCTTCCCAGAGGCAGAATCACAGCATGTCAAGAAGGGTACTTAGCAGGAGTCCTAAACTGGAGACCCTGCAACTTACTGAATATTTGGGTAACGCCTCATGTGACTACGAGAAAGACCAACAGTAATGTTTCTGGGTGGGGGGTTTTAAAATATAAAAGAAGGGCTGAAATACTTTCCTGTTATAGTTGACAGACAGATTAAGTTTAAAATTGGAGAGAAATTTAGACAATATAGTCTTGAAAGTCCCTGAAATAAATGGTAGCTGAACGCCTTCTTGAATTTCACTTCAGACAAAATCAAATTAAATAAAGAATAAGTAAATACAACAATAAGAAATTAAAGGTATCCTGGTTGCTCCCCATTCTCCCCTTTTTTAGTTTAGATGGGAAGAAGTTGACATCTTTATTACTCTTTCTCCCTCAGTCTGGATAGTAGGCAAATCTACACTAACAGCATCTTGAAATTATTCCAATGAAGTTCTTCTTACGAAATATGCAGAGATAGGAGTCACTTGGAGGAAGGGGAGATAACTGTTCCACCACTGCTTCCCCCTGTAGCCCAAGAGTTTTGCAAAGCCACTTTTAGCACAAGAGATGTTCACAGAACATTGGCCATGAAGCCCAGCGTTTACTCAGTGGCAAAAGCTAATCTGGACAAATGCTCCCCAGCAGGTCAACGATGATGTGCTCCTTCTCTGTCTAGGACAAGTAGCTGGCGCTTCCCAACCATCAGCTTGGGAAGATCTGTGCTGCAGCAGTTCACTCATCCAGGCAACTGCCAACACCTCTTTGGCAGCGCAGACTGGTCTTTTCACAACCTTCTAAGTGATGCCCTTCATCAGCTGCAGCAACAGATGAGCACCACCCATGCATGCCACGGTGTGAGGACTTCTGAACGAGCGTGCTTGCATGACGCATTCCACAGAAGTGAGGACAGAAGTGCTAATTATCCTCCAACTAAGCTGAAGTGTTCCTTGCTCCCTGGAAATATCCCTAAAGTGCATGCAGTCTTTGAGATCTGCCAACCTGGAGCCTATGCTTTCCTCTGGAAAAGCAGCAGCAGCTCCCAGGGCAGCTGTCTCAAGCTTCTCCGTCGTCAGAGGAGCTTCAAATACAACCTGAAGAGTGTTAGGGAGCTGCTGGACCTGTCACATGTCTTGGTAACTTTCAGCACATGCCAGAATCTAGTGGGTTTTTGAAAGAAAATGGAGGTCTGCTCTATGAGAACAGGTAAGAAGAGGGTCTACCACGCCACAGCACTGAGCTCCCTCAATGCGGGATGATGTGCAAATTAGTTTAAGGCAATTCCCAACTCTGTCTTTAAGGAAGAATCTGGGCAGAAGGAAAGAGCTGCGTAGTGACGGTATTTGGTGCCTTTGGCCGGGACCTGCAGAGAGCTGGTCTCCAGTAGATCACTGAGAGAGGCAAACAGCTCTTAAAGCAAGCCTCAACAGGATGTGAATGGTGTAATGAGGAGCCACGCCTGACAACACAGGACTTGTACATGAACATCAGGGACCTAAGTGCTAAAACAAGTGTGTCCAGCTTTGGAGTCCTCAACACAGGAAGGACATGGACCTGCTGGAACGGGTCCAGCGGAGGGCCACAAAAATGATCAGAGAGCTGGAGCACCTCTCCTATGAAGACAGGCTGAGAGAGCTAGGGTTGTTCAGCCAGGAGAAGAGAAGGCTCCGGGGAGACCTCATAGCAGCCTTCCAATAGCTGAAGGGAGCCTACAGGAGAGCTGGCGAGGCACTCTCTGTCAGGAAGTGTAGCAATAGGATGAGGGGTAATGGTTTTAAACTGAAAGAGGGGAGATTTAGATTGGATATTGGGAAGAAATTCTTTACTGTGAGGGTGGTGAGGTGCTGGAACAGGTTGCCCAGGGAAGCTGTGGATGCCCCATCCCTGGAAGTGTTCAAAGCCAGGCTGGACGGGGCTTTGAGCAACCTGCTCTAGTGGGAGGTGTCCCTGCCCATGGCAGGGGGGTTGGAACTCAATGATCTTTAAGGTCCCTTCAAACTCTAACCCTTCTGTGATTCTATGTGTCACACCCCATCATCAGCTAAGAAAAGGCGCAACAAAATGCCTTACGCACAGCAGACTGCAAGGCAGGTACCACATCACAAATATTATTCTCCATGACTTGTGCTGAGCCACAACTGTGGCCCATCAACCATGAAAAAAGGAAGATGTCAAGTGCTGGGGGTAGCCACCAAGCTCAGAGGCAGGCCTGGGACCAGCAGCAGGAGGAAAGGGGAGCATCCCCATGGCTCATCCCCTGCTCCCCTGGGTGTCAGCAGCCCCTCAACCCTGAGAGGCCACTGCCCCCCGCACCACAGGGAGCTGAGCACCAGGAGCAGAAACTGGTATGAAAGAGACCGGGTGTTAGAAAAAGAGATTTTTTCAGGGTGTTGCTGTATTTTATCTGGGTATGTGCAGGCTGAGCACCACAAAAATGCATTCTGGCTTCCCAAGCATGGTGGGTTTCCTTTGGGTTTTTTTGTTTTTTGTTTTTTTTTTTTCCCCCGTATCACATTAAAGCACTGTAAGTGGTCCAAATTAAGTTACTGAGTATTTCCCCTTGCCTATGCATCTGTTTCTGACCATCAGCTAATGACTGATCTGCATTGCATTCTCTCAATTCAAAGTACAAGACATATTTTAATTAAAGGAATGCAAAAAGCATTATTACTTTGAAAAAACTTGAATATGCATTAACACAAACTCATATCCTTCACATATAGCCCAAGTCCTGAAATGGAAAACCTTCACTTCTATTATGTAAAATAATGAAGGAAGAGAATACAGGGTGCAGCTACAACCTTGGATTTTTTCACTCAAGGTGCTCCGTGTTCAATTTTTACTTAAGGGTGATTTAAAAATTAAAAACGGAAGAAGTTTAAGTCTGACATATTAAAAGAACACACCACTGTTTAGAAGACAAACAGCTAACATCAGAAAAGGCACACTCAAAGAGGCTATTTAAAACGTTTGTGATTAACTCCTGTTAATAATAATACAACTTCATCTTCACTTAAGCCTTTGGGACACTTGCAGAATTCTAACACTAGACCTGAATCAAGGCTCATAATGAGTCTTCCAGCAAAACCAAGCTCATCTAGATTGTTTATTTCTGGTATTTCTTACATTGAAAGCATTGAAAACTATGACTTTTAAGTATGTGCTGTACTTCACCTTCCCCCACTCACAAGCAAATTCATTAAAAGGAAAAATAACTCACTGAAAAAAACAGGCCAACCAACAAAAGCAACGTAACGCCTCCTCTCCCCCTTCAGACTTCCATAGGTCACTTCAGTGTGTTCAGGTTATGCAGACTTAGGGTCAATGCAGTCTGTGCAGCAGCAGGGCCCCTGCTACAGCTTCTGCCCATGAGAATGCCTGACTCCTGCTAGTGAACAACTGCCTTCACCAAAACCCAACCTGCACGTTCAAAGTGGAAAGTTCAAGAACAACTTGTCAGGTTGAGAAACGTGCAGTTGCAAACGTTTAACTTCCACGACCTATATTTTGCCTACCTTTTATTTGTTTTCCTATTGTATTCAAGCACCACAAGAACATAATAATCAAAATTTAAATTAGAAAGTACTTCAGTGGCTTAAAAAAAACCCCTCATTCCTAAAGAGCTGTTAAACAAACCTACACTCTAGATGGCAGCAGAACATTACCCTGCTCAATTCATTATTTCCTTCCAGCACAGAAATCTTAAAAGGGCAGATGCTTAATCAAAGAGGCAAATAAGAATATCTGCATACATGATATGCCAAATAAAAACCAGCATGTGTATCAGCAAGTGTTTTTAGCAATGATAACACTAATCTGCTAAGCAAATTTTGGTTTTTAGGTCTTCACTTTCTGCATGCTTACTATTTAAAGAAAGGTTTTCAACTTGCCCTCCATCAGTAAACAGAATTTTCAGCATTTTGCACACAGTCTGCATTTAAAAATGTCTATCCTGCCCCAGGAAAGACCAAGAAGTTACAGTATTGCCAAAAAAGGCATTGAAAATTAGCAATCTTATGCTTCAGTTAGTTACAACATTAGGTTAAGCGAGCTCATCAATTAATTGCATTCAATGTCAAAAGTTTTTACCTGATTCTGTTTGCAAGTTTTCTGATATTCGAAAACAATGCAGTTTGCTGAAGTTGCGAGAAAATAACTGCACACAGCTTGGAGGAAGAATCATATTCCTTAATCTTCCAAAAGTACATTCTGGTGTGACAATTATGTAGCAAGCAGCATGAGCCTATAAATAGAAGCATCAATTAAGAACTTAGTGAGACACAAAGAAAGTAGATTTGTTTATAGCAAAACATGCACTGGAATTGCAAAACTCAGGCTAGGACATATATAGACCTTTGGTAAACCACTTTCATGAAATGAGTGACTCATTTTTGACCCCAGATTTTCATTTGTTTGATTCGGTTTTTATATAACCAATCATGGGAAGTCTTAATGTGAAGAAACTCCCCAAGTACTACAAACCTGCTCTATTAAAAACTAAAGGTTTTTATACAGTTGTGTGGAGAGATTTAAAGTTTTGGTCTCAAACCCTGGATCTTCCATACTTTACAGCTATTTACTGGGAAAGGTAGGCAGGTTATACTGAATAGCTTGCAAATAGCAATATCCTCTTGCACAGCTGTACCCACTTGCAGATTCAGAGATAATACAGTTTGGAGTTTTATTCCAAAACACAACTGGCTGGCTTCTGCCTTGATACTTGTGCGAGATCTTATGCCATTATTGAATACACATATCTTTGTATGCATGGCCATATGGCCTGTTATATTTGTTAGACTGTTCTTAAAGACAGCTCGTCCCACCTCAGCAATTATGAATCTGATTAAAAACACAAAACCCACAACATTTAAAAAAAAATAATTATTCAAATCATACCTGAAATACTCAGGTTTCATTTTAAATTATTATTACACAGAACACCTCATCTTGCATGAAATAGCAAACGAATGATTTATACTTTTCAGATCCTACCCCATCTGGCGCTACTTTGCACTTTCATCATATTTCAGAAAGAGGAAGCATTAAGTGGATGGATCAATTGTTATCTACACAGCAGACTGTGCATCAGGACATGAAAAGCTGTGGCTTTCATGAGGATTATTGAAGGGTACCATTGCATTGCACAGGAATTAAACATGTGTCATGTGAACGGAAAAACACAGAAACCAATAGCGATAGCTTAAAAAAACCACCAACCACACAGGTTAAGAACTATTCTACAGTGAAAGAGGAATAAGCATACTAGAATGGTAAAGTCTTTGACCTTGCAGAATTCATATGATTTGAAAGAAATTCCGATTTCATACAGGAAAAGTAACTGCAGCCTTCCAAGCAGAAATCTATAATAACTAGTCCCTGATAAATTTTAATTCCATTGGATTTACATAAACTTTAACTATAATTTTGAGAATTTATCATTTAAATGACTAATGGGGGAGTAAAAAATTCACATTTTCCATCTAACATAAATATATATATTTATATAAATAAGGGCATAAATGACATGTATTTATGAAGTGTATGTTTCTAAAGTGTACAAATAAAGTATACTGATATAAAGTTTAAATAAGCATGTGCATATATATATATATATGGTTCCCACAACTACATGCAACAGCACAACATACCAGGATGCCACACCATTCACATCTCATGCCAGAGAGCACCTCTGAAGAGCCACAGGTTTTTTTGCAAACTTCGCAACGAGCACTGGAAGAAAGGTTTCCCTCCCTCCAGTGGTGGTGGTAAGTATCCTGGGGGAACACATCACAACTCAGCATCGCAGAAAACAGATACAGAAGCATCTTCAACCTAACTTCAAAATCAGCAATTCAAACAGCTCTGAGGGAACAGCAACACAGGCTAGGACAGAAAGTATTTTCTCACTGTGCATCTGAACAATCTTATATTTCACCAAAAGAAGCTTAAAGAAGTTTAAAACTATAAAAAAAATTTATCACCTAGTGCTTTTTCTTCACAGTCCACCAAAACCAGCATTCTTTTTACAAAAAAAGATAATCCTGAAAGGTCAGTATGATGAATGTATTTTACAGTGAGAAGCTGGGCAGCTCCGCCTCAGACAGACCTCAGGAAGCCTGAGGAGCATAATAATGTTTGCCAGGGATGCAATGCAGCCAACATATAGAAAAAAACAAGAGTTCCAGGACAGCTTCTGCAACTCAAATTTTTATGTAAGATGCTTTATTTTATTTTTTTTTCCCCTCTTTAACTGGGATGTTGTATACATTGCCCAGACCTTTCAGCTTCAACAAGCATCGTGAATGTGTCGGAATTTAAGTTCACCTCGCTATCTGCGACACATTCTGCAGCCACATGTTTCCTTTGCCCGCCAAGAAGCAACAGAAGTGCTTTGATAATGGGCAGCATGCAAAAGAGAAGTCCCATACCCCTCCCTCTCCTCTACCCAAAACCCAAAACGCAGGACCACTTTCTGCTGGAGAGGCATCGGCACTTACGTGGTCCTGGTGCCCGTCCTGGTGACACTGCCGGCAGTCACTGCAAGCAAACAGGATACAGTCTGTGTGCACATGTAGCTCACAAACTAAAAGCGTGAAAACAAGAAAACTGCTGTAAGCTGGAAACCCCCGGGGTTTTTGCAGCTTCCCCCTCCCTCCCTTTCCCGTTCCCCCTCCACCACCTCTTTGCAGCATGCTTTCTTGCCTTCCTGCTCTTTTCTGTTGGGCAGAGCTAGGCAACAAAATAAGTTTATCAGTGTTGTCCTGTGTGTTGCTCCATATCCTTTGTGTTAAACTGATGCAGCAAGTCTAAGAAATGGCTGAGCTAATTTTGCTTCACACGCTCTTGCCTTTGTTTCTTCCAACACAGCAAGTTAAATTTGTAACAACTGTTTGGGTTATTATAGCTTTGTCCCACAGTTTGACAGGAACCGCTGCGTACTCCAACATAATTGTGCCTGAAGTCTACTTTGATTTAACCAAATCTAAAAAAAAAAGCTGAATGTTAGAAGCATTAACAGAGAGACACTCAATGGACTTAATTTCAAACCTGACCAGAATACACTGGTATGCTAAACTCAGGGAATACCGGTCCAAGCGAGGTCTACATAGGGTAAATTACCGTTTCATTGCCAGGAAAATAATCATTTTTTCAGCACACTCTCCTAAGTAAGCTTAACATTGTCTTCCAAAATACCTGTTATGTACAGTAACTGGAATAAGTTTTAGTGAAGCCTATAAAGTTCTAGGCAATTTTGGGTTTGGATAAAGTACTTTCATTATTTAAAAGCTGACTTGAAGTATCAGATGTGAAAGAAAAACAGAATCTACCCCAAAAAAACTCCAGCTAAAGTGCTGTGCCGCAAAAAAACATTACAACTAAAAGACCTCAATACCTAACTTCATTACTGCAAGAATTAGGGAAGTTCTCTATGAGCCTCATAGACAGAGATGGATGAAATAGATCCTCCTCTAGCTGCTTTTTAAAGACTTGCATATACAAGCACTCTGGGAAGGCTTTCGATTTTCTGTTGAGTAAATGAAAGTAGAGAGGCAAGCGTCAAATTCTTCAAATATTTTTCTGTTCTGCTCAAACAGGTTATTGCTCCAAGCACATCACAAAAATCTGAAAACTGTAACCTGAAGACTGGAAGCTGGCAACTGTGCGTTAGCCACGTTATCTGAAAGAATCTTGAAAACAGTATTAAATTACACAGAGAATAATAGCTTATTTGAAATCGCTCTCTGGACCGGCGATCAGCACTAACACCATCTTATTCTAACCCCACAGAAGACCATGACCTACCACCACACAAAAGCAAAGTGTCTTTTAACAGGGCTTACTAAGTCAACCGCTTTCATACAAGGTGTGACACAGTCCCTTCACCGCTCACATTTCTCCATGTTTATAGATATAACAGGAATATTTTACAGTTTTGCCAATTCGGCTACCAGGCAAGCTAGATGCTTTGAGTGATCTGGTTTCTGTAGACCGAATTATAGCTTCAAGGAATTAACAAAAGTGTTGGGTATTTTATCGTTACTTCTGCTAACGCAGGCACACACTGCTCTCTGCTATACTTTGTAGAGAACCAAGGTTGTGGGTTTTTCTCCCCTTGGTCTGATTCAGGTCTGCTGCTTCTAATATCACCCCCAACTCAGAATTAGTATGAAAACATGTGCATGAGAAGGGCAGGAGTGTCGCGGGAGTTAAACCCTTAAGACAGCTACCTTGCAGATAGCAGAAGCATGTAAAGATCAAGTCAAATCAGAAGGCTTACAAAAAAGTTTCATCTTTAACAGCCCTTCCATAATCTACGCAACTTTTTAACTCGTAACAGGATGACAGTTTTCTGTTCAAGCTCGTCATGAAAGTGCTGTAAACTCCTTCATAGTTGCCAAAAAAAAAAAAAGTTGGTTAATTTCAGATACCTAAGCTTGGCAGAATAACCTTTAAAATGTTAACTGCCTCCCTCCCGAGTAAATTTGCTGCCCCCAAATTTGATGCTTAATAGTAAACTTTTGTAAAGGATCCAACACTAAAAAAAATGTGTTTGGGTTACTCCCTTTCCTCTTTTTTTTTTTTTTTCTTTCCAGCCCTTCTTCCTGGAAAGAAAAGGGAGAGCAACTCTCACCATCACGAGCCGAGGTTCAACTGTTACCAGTGAATTCTACAGCAAAAATAGCTATCCAAAGCAACTTTCAGCAAAATTTGGAGTCCAAATATTGTAATTTTTGCCAACGAAGTGTACGTACATATCTCACCAGGGGTTAATACACATGCGTGCTCCTTTCTGAGAACAGATGCCCCACCATGCACCCACAGAGTTTAATACTTTTCTGAAAATTTTCAGCTTCCTTTCAAGAAAATTTATCTTATTGTAAGATATAGAGTCCAAAACAAGTTATTTATATTATTTTAAAAGTACATCTAATTATGTCAATCATTTGTTTAGAAAAGGTAACTTCATCTTAACCCTCTTTTCTCTCTCAATTACAGCAAAGATTCCAGGAAAAGTTCTTTAAATTCCAGTACCAGAAGAGAACATCATACCCAACAGTAGGCTTGTACTACTAAGTAAGCTAAGTCATTGGAAGTAAGAAAAAAAAAAGAAGAAAAGTTCAACATCTCCATCTGGATTTAAAAGCTCTACAGTTAAAACAGCTGACTTCTAAGGCAAATTCCGAAGTATTTTTGAAGAGTAAAGGAAGAATCTTGTGCATCTTGATGAACCTCAACTGCCCTCTTAAAGCTACATTTTGGGAAAGTATCAGAGAAGCAAGTTGCAGGCTTATTGGTATTCAGAAAACGGGATAGCAAACAAGTCACACAAAACAAGAAAACTGTTTAATCCATGCAAGGCACACAATTCAGAACCTTCACTGAACCAGAAAAAAAAAATATGTTTGGGCACTTGTAATACCTAAATGTAACATGGGATTTCACGTGTTTCTTGTTAAAGAAGACTTAAATGGAAACGTCTAAAAAAATAAATATTCCCTTGCAACGGGTAAAACGCTAATACAGTAGAGTTAAGAAAGTGAGAACATGAAAGCAAAACCTAGAAAGCTTTAACTAAAATAGATCACTAAAGGTATTTTCAAGAGTTAAAAGGACATAGCTAGTGAAAATATTATTTTCAAATTCTCTATGTTTGTCTCATGCCACACAAGTTTTGAAGCTTATGAAGACAGGTCATCAGAAAAGACTGTGTGGTATCTGCAGCTCTCTGACCATCCCACCAAACCATCCAACTCACACAGTAACTTAATAAAGTGACAGATTCCCACTAGTCAGAAGAACATAGTTTAGATTTATTATGCAACTCACCAGACAAAAGCAGAAACACAACCACTGCACCATTATAAGTCTAAATGCCCTGATCAAAGAGAAGTGTTTCCCCTACACGTAGGTGACCATATTAAATAAGACATTATATTTAGCATAACAATTTTGAAAGCATCTCAAATCCCTACAGAATTTGTTCTTCCCTCAGGAGACTCTATTTATTTATTTATTTTTAAACAGTTCACAGGTAATATTCCTTTAAAATACTAAATTCTATTCAACCTCACAACATCAAATGTACAACAACTACTAGACATTCAAGGTGGGAGACAAGAGAGAATTAAGGAGTTGCCCCACATCAAAATCAGTCAAGTACTCACACCAACATGTGTTTCAACGAAAAATTCTGGTGTTTGGGTGATTTCTTTAATTACTGTTTTTTCAGAGAATCTGTGTCAGAACACTCAGAGCAGTACTATTTTGACAAATAATATTTTCAAATATCTTTCCGTTGAAGGCACGTCATCCCCATTACAAGCAACAGATAGCTGAGACCGGTAACACAGGAAAGTTATATTCCATTCTTCTGCAGAAAGGCAGAGGTTTTAGAAACATGAATACCTGATGATTCCCTGCATCAAAAGCTTCCATTGGAAACAGAAATAAATTACCTCAACAGGAGAAGTGTTTCTTTTGCCATAATAGCTTCTCATTCTTTATACATCCCAGGCTTGAAGTTATTGCACACCATTTACACCACAGACTTGCTCAAAGTAAATTGGAGGAAAGATGAAAGAGCACACGTTTGACAAAGCCTGTGGTTAATTCAAATTTATTGGTTTATTATTCCTTAATTTGAAGTACATGTTTCCATGATCAGTGAGAGGATGATAAACAACCCAAAAATCTCTCAAACACAGTAAGCGTGTCTGTATGTGCGTGTATGTGTACACGTATGTAACCTCAAAGGTACGTAATGTAAGCCACGTGTAGGCTACTGGATAACACACAGATGGATATACAAGTAGGGTTTAAGTTACCTTCACATCGAAAGGCAGGTGACTCTAGTGACTTTCTGCACACAGTGCAAAACTTTCTTTTGTAATGTCCTGGAGGCCCAAAACAGTGTGCAACTGGAACCTGCCAACAAAGAATGCATAACACATGATCAGCCACAACTTTCAAAGTGCCACTTACAATTCACAGAAACTGCTTTATCATGCAAGACAGGTACATACAACATAGACTTAACTAAGCCTGTGAACAAAATGTAGAGGCAAATCATCCTTTTAAAAAAGAATTCATACTTAAAAAAATATTTAAAATACTTTATTTTAAATATTTTTTTATTTTTTATTTTTAATTCTTGGGTTTTAATATGTAATGTACGTATTTTTAAGTGCCACTCAGCTTCTTGATGATTCACAGTGCCATGAATCCAAAGCTTTATTTTGGGTTCAGCACCATGCAACCTACCTGGAATCACAGTTTCTCTCCTAATCAACCTTCATTGAATCAAGGTTGATTAATAGTTTTGCACATGTATACAACAAACCCTAAAGACACACCCTCCACGTGCCTTTCACCTCTTCTCCGAATAGAGCCCAACCAACTGGTTGGTCAGGACAAAGGCACTGGTCTCCCTCCGCACACCCAAAGCTTCCAAGCCTGGATGGTACAGAGACCCAGTTCTTGAAGCACATCCACACCGAGGTTCCTGTTGATTTCAGGTGGAAGACGATACATTTCAATATCGTCTTGCCAAGAGCTGTACCAACAGTTTTAGCAAATACATTTCTAGTATAGTATTCACTTATCCTAAAAAGGCAGAGTATTTTTCTTGTTTAGTGGTTAACAACGAAGACTGGAAGTGATCTTACCAAAAGAACAACAAAAGAAAAGACAAAAAATGAAGAATAAGGAACATACTTGAGCTTTATACTTGTTCTAGAGACCATTCTTCCACAAGACACACACCTTTGTTAAATTGACATTCACATTAGAAGGAAGAAGCATAATTGCGTCTTTAAAATTTATTATCAAATGACTTCCACAAAAGTTTACCGTGACTTAGGTATATAGTTTTATGCATTTCACACGCCCTTCCTGGTATGACAAATACATCAGATTTATCTTCCGGTTCTTGCATCACAGAAAAAATGTATTGACAGTAACGGCTGACAAATGGTTATTTAGGTGTGAAATGAAATTAACGATTTCCAGTAAAAAGTTGGAAATAATGACTTAAGATACACATAGTCACCGATAGCTTCTTTTCCTCCCAGTAAACAATCTTCCAAAGATATCGAGCAGGATTTTAATTTTTTTCCTTGTGTATTAGGGTTTTCCTGGGAACCACTAGCAGCAAATCTGATGTATACTGGGAACACAGAATTTGATGACCCACAAGTCACTTCTGGTTATAAACGTCTGATTTGCACCAGCCTCTGAAAGTGTGGGACAGTTATACTAAACAATCCCGTACCTCGAGCATGCACAATGAAATAAATGAGATAAAGTTTTGTCAGATGCAACACAAGGAGAAAGGAACGCTGCTGGATGTTTAATCAAGAAAAATCACTGAACCCCAAACTGCAAAGCATGTGGTTCCTCCAGTTCTCCTTAGAATCTTTTCAGGGGGTAAAGGAGGATGAAGAGAGGTACAAAACATGCATGTGTTACCAGACACGATCAAGCTCATGCACACCACTTGAGCGGTCAAGCAGAGTCACCAGCTCATTGCCCCAGCAGACCATGTTGTCTGGAGGAATCCTTGGTCCCCGACTGACCAGGAAACTGCCTGCCCAGATTGCAGGCTCCCCATCACACTGGGCTGCCAGCCAGCCTACTGGAAGGATTTCCTATCAGTAGCTCCAACATGATATATTACAAAACATCCTTGCCTCCAAAAGCTTCAAATTTTTACTTTATGTACAAGTTCAGGATTTAAAAATACAAACAAACCATGCTTTGGGGTCTGTCTCCTACTCCCATCAACTCAAACAGAAATTTAATTCTCTGCAGCCCTCCAGCTCTAAATGAGACAAATATCATGGTTGGCTTGCACTATTTTATTTTATTTTTTTTTTATATCAGAGTATTCTAGTCATATAATGCATGTTTATAAAAAGAATATATATCCTTGGGGAAAAAAAAATGCTGGAGAGCCTCAGGAACCTTAATCAAACTATCTCAAGATGAATTCAAGGCTCATAATCCCTGCCCACTCTTCTTGCCCTTCTTTCATCTATTGCCTCAGGGGTAACGAAAACACCAAACCTCCTTGTCCAGTAACACAGAAGTTATTCTGGCTCAGCTATTCTGCAGGTGAAGTGCCAGAGCTGCATTCTCGCCCTAGCCACTCCAAAAATGAATGTCCAATCCCAGTTTGGTGGGAGCAGGCAACTTTCCCAAATTTCATCCTACACAATGAGTTCAAGCGCAGGCCAAGGTAAGAATGGCTAGGTGAGCACAATCCCAGCCAGACACAGCAACTGCGAGGAGTACTGAAAAGCCCTGGTGGGATTTTTTTTCAGGAAAGCTTGTCTGCGCATCCTCAACCTGTCTTCAGGTTTCAAGCATCACCTTCAAGGCACCTGCCCACCCCACTCCTGCCACAGCCCCAGGCACGGTGGAGCCAGCCGTCCCCAAGGCAACAGTGTTCCCAGGGTGAATAACGGACACCCAGGATGAGCATCCGATCCCCTCAGCAACCCGTGGTTGAAACACAGAGAACTCTTCCTTTCCTGGTCTCGAGCTTGGCTATTTTATCTTACACCTTCCATAAAAATGCAGGCTTTTCGTTACTGTCACAGAAAGGGTTCTCCTGAAGAAAAAGGACACTGTAGACTAAAGGATCAAACTAGAGTTTTGTGAAAAACAGTGTTTATTTTGGGAAAGATTATGAGAAAGAGCTTTGACAAGAGTCAAACATTCAGGGTCTGTCTACTTATCTAGAAGACTCAAGGGAAGCAGACTAAGTCTATATTTTTCAGCTCTTCAGGACCCTGGTGACAATCCTCTGATTGTCTTAAGTCACTGCCAAAAAGAAGGGAAGGGAACAACTGGCTGATTGAAATGTTGGGTGGAAAAAAAAATAATAATCTGGTTCCTTCAACTTCTTTCCTTCTGAAACAAGCCAAAGAAACTTTGTTTATTATGACTGGTCTTTCTAGCTTGCTTTAGAAGTGACAGGTATAAAACCACTGCTGAGCCCGCTGGGAAATGGGATGGGAATAAGGTGGAAAAAGAGAAAAGGTAAAAGAGCAAGTACAACATAACAAACTCATCAACCACATCATGTTCCTCCCAGCAGCTCCCTACATTTCTTCTGATGCTGAACAAGTTCCAAGCATCCAATACATTAAAAAAAATAAATAAAATCAAAACTCAGACTGGGAAAGCCAGGGAGGCAACATGTCAGAATATGAAATGTTGTGTATTGTTCTTTAATTTATATCCACTGTATAAGTACAGCAAAGTACTGATATATAACACGGCCTGCAGAGAGAAAGTTAATAATTGATGAGAGTCTAAAACTGCTTTTCCAATACAACTACTTAAATGACTTTATGGAAACCACTAAAATCAATTTCCGCAGAAAAATATAGAAAATTTCTGCTAGTAATAGCATTAAACAACATCTAATTGCCCTTACAGTATTGATCAGAAGCCTGTCGACAGAAAGTATATTGGTAATACTCCAGTGTAAGCTCCAGAATGACTTTGCACTCATGGACAAGATAGTCCTAGTTTCTATTTTGTTTCCTGCCATCTCTTAAGCAATCTGAAGCATTACAGAACATCACACATTTCTGTAAAAGTTCATATTAGCCTGTAATAAAATTTGATCCTGTAGAAACGTAGAACTTAGATTCTAACCCCTTTAGTGCAATCTGTGCAAACGCACAGCAGTTCTGCATCATCAAGAACAGCAATAAACTGCTCTTAACTTCCACGCTTTGGAAGAAAAAGAAAGGATAGAGTTGTTTTCTTTCCATAGTGCCTTTCAAAATTGTTCGTCACCCTGAAATGCCACAGGGTATCAAGAGTGTGGCCAAGAGCAGATCATGAATTTAAGTGCTCTTGGAATGACTATGTACAGAGCAGCCCAGATACCACCCAAACCCTCTGGTTCGCAGATAAAGTCAAGTCAGGTCAAGTCTTACTAGTCCACAACCTTCTGGATACCTCAGCAGAGAAAAATACAGCTCGGGGAAAGCTTGTTCTTCACCCAGCTGCAGCTGCTTTTCTACCAAGTCAGGCAGAAGAAAGTCTTTGACCTGAATCCTGAGCCAAAGACTTCCAAGCTCAAAGGGGAACGAAAGAAATACAGATATACCAAATGCCAGAGTGACAGCTGCTGTCTTTGGCAGTCTTAAAAAAGAATAACCTACTAGAAACTGTTCTTAGGCCTGTGTCTAAATATTATTGTGCCCACGCATCTCCATCCCCATCACATCGCACTTGGCAGGACTTTGTAAAACACACTGGAGAGACTGAGAAAGCAGGGCTGAAGGACCTACAGTAGTGTGGGGCCGATCAGCTTACAAGTAGGAAAGGGGATATAGAAATAAGGATAGAAACACAATAGCCTCCAAAGGTTGAGCAAAAGGCATTTAACTTAAGGTCACTAGTTTTCAGTCTGAAAACACTGTGGCATTTTAAGGATAAGCACAACCAGCCTGGAAGCAACCATCTTCTCAAATGCCCACAAGGGTAGTCACACAGGCTCTTTCACAAAACTGCTCTCAACATTAGTCACAAAAATCCTGCTGATACAAATTAAAATGGTGTTCCTGAAGCAAGAACTACTTCTATGGATTCCGATGTTTCAGGTGCAGAAGTTCTTCCTTATCTAATGCTCCTAAGGTTGACTCTGACACCAAAGAAACCTTTGCTCTAGAGAGGTAGGTATGCTGATCACACGTGAGTACACCCCATGATTATTCCGTCCCGGCTAATTAAGTGTCTAGACCACACCCTCTCTGAGAGAAGCTAACAACCGTGTGATTCAACTTTTCCCAGTTTTGACATCTTTTCTATTACTTACTTATTACTCAGTAATCACAAAGAGCCCTCTCATTTGCTTGAAACCTGTCTGCTTTAGTAGCAAAAGTGCAACTTAAATACATTTGAATGCACTCCATTTCTACGTTTTCCTTTTAGGGACAATGCCTGTTAATTACTTGTCAGCTGTGTCCAAATTGGCATTCTTCCTCTGAGCACTTGCTATTATCAGTTGGTGTTAAAAATTCCATATAGAAATTCTGAAATCAGATAAGAAATACAAAGTTAAATGGTGTCTCAATCTATCATAGGACAGGAGAGAACGAGAAAATCAAATATGTAGTTGTAAAAATTTTAACTGGGGCTAATGGCAGGGAATAATGCATACATGCATATGCAACTTAACCACATCCAGAATTTTTTTTCTCCATCCTACAGATCTCTGTGACAGGATAGAGATCTTACCTCCAGGCTCTCAAAGACCCTTTGTGATAGGAACCACACAGTGAATTCCATACCTTTTCAAATCAGGAATATATTATGTTTTTAATAGAAAATGAGACTTGTATAAGAGCTTTCCATTGCAATTAAGAGTTGCTTGGACTGGCATTTTTTGTTCTGGAAAGAGAAAACGATATGCAAAAGACAGTCACTCCTTGCCTTTATTACCACAGAGGAAAGCAATGTCAATCTCCCTTTATCAAGATAAAGATTAAGAATTAAAAGAAATAAACACAGTGACATCCCATACCACCTCTGAACCTGAAGAGTCATTGATACACCTACAGGGTTCATCTGGGAGTTCACAGGCTACGAGGCAGCTTGCACCAAGTTTCAACAGAGCATAACAAACTCCCTTGACTTCATGAACTAGGGGGTGGTAGCCCTTCCCTTTAACCTCAGGGTTAAAGGGACGATTGCTTTGGGGAGGAAAAGGAGGAAACTTTGGGGCAGTGCCAAGACTACCTGCAAGCAGTTTTACACCTCATTTGGCTTCTCAATTATGCCATGTGGCTGCCACACTCCAAGAAACTGCCTTGCCAGAACAACACAAGTATGGGTCAAGTGTTGAAGAACTAGAGATGGACCTTCCCAGTGAAAGCGGTCAGGTAAAATCATGGAATGATTTATCCAGAAAGTGTCCATGTAAAATCATGGAATGGTTTGGGTTGAAAGGGACCTTTAACTGTCAACTAGTCCAACCCCTCTGCAACGAGCAGGGACATCTTCAACTCGATCCGGTTGCTCAGAGCCCTGCCCAACCTGTTACCAGGGATGGGGCACCTACTGCCTCTCTGGGCAACCTGTTCCAGTGTTTCACCAGCCTCATCATAAAAAACATCTTCCTTATCTCCAGTCTGAATCTACCCTCTTTAAGTTTAAAACCATTAACCCTTGTCCTATTGCAACAGGCCCTGCTAAAAAGATTGGATTCCAACCATTGTTAGGACACCCTGTGAAAAAAAACCCTCACACCAGAAAAGCCTCTTTGTCACAAATAAATAAAAGGAGAAGAATAGAGAGAAGAAAGAAATTTCCCAAACCTGTTTTATAATACATAATACAAAAGATGAAAAATATTAAGCATGTATTTTGCAAGTCAAGCTCATGTTACCAATCTAAGAACCACCATCACCAAAAAATATACAAAAGGGGCAGGATAAAAACTCCCTTGATTGATGCATGCCAAATATACAGTAATTTGAAGATGAGATGTAACAATAATATGCCCACCAGCTTATTCAAAACATTGCATTTCAGCCTGTCTTCTATGACAGTCTGCTGGGAGAACCAGTAAAAGTTCAGCAAGCATTCACTGCAGCATTTTTTAACCCATGTTGATATAAAACCTCCAACACCTCTAACTACCACCAAGGAATGATTTTCCAGCTCTGATTTTTTTCCCCCTATACTCTCCAGAACTCCCACTCAACCCAACCACATCAAATTCTCCTTCCCAGCTTGCCAAGCTTTTTCCCATTTGTTAAAATGTCTATGAACCACTTGCAACAGCATTCCTTAAAAGCTAATTCTTCGAGGGCACTCACACAAAAATCCATCAGACATTCCTGACAGCTGAAAGAGATGGAGGGGGATTTATTATTCCAAGGCAAGCGAAGCAGCAACCAAACCTTCATAGTCTTTTGTCTCACACTTTGTTGGAGCTTCCCATTACTTCTTGGGCATGGAAGAGACGTCGGGAGAGAAAGTAAACAAAGAAGAGGTTGTGTCCCAGTACCGAAGTCCTTCAGCTGAAAACGAGTCCTTCAGAAAAATGAGGTGCTGCTGTTGTGTATAGAAAGTATGAAGAGTCCAATACAGAACAGATTATCAGAACGGGGGATAGTGGGATCTACCCTAATGCAAGTATCCTTTTTTCCTCTCTTCTGCTTTCAGTGCATGAGGAACCGACCCAAAGAACCACCTGCACACAGCGGAATCCAGCAGCCAGAGGAAGAGATTTAGGTCAGCAGGCAAGGGCAACACCTGCTTGCCTGAGCAGAGACCTCTGTGAGCGCCACAACCTTCCCATTCGCTATCGCAGCCCGTGAGCCCAGCGGTTACCCATGATCTGTACCACACAGCCAAGTTTTATTTTTAGCACAGGAAGCTTCAAGAGAAGGGGATGACCTAAACCAGCATTTTTCCCTTCTAGACAACCTGGCTTTATGAACAAAAGCATGCAAGAAAGTTTCATGAGAAGCCTATCAACCCTTCTTGAAGTGAAAAAGTTTAGAAACCACCACAGCAATGCACCAACAAAACAACAACAAGGAAAAACAAGCAGAGCAAATGCCAAACTTCCCAAAATCCACTTTTAATATACGCTCATTTCCATTTAGTTTTTGAAGAACAGTTATACAGGAAACACACATGCACTTCTACGGCAAATCTAAGGGGTAAAAAACTTGTAATACAGCTTCAATTCCAAACTAACAAGGGAAAATAAAACTTCACATTTCACACACGATCAAAGAGGGTTTGTTTCACTGTTATTTCAGTTTTTGTTGGGGGTTTTTTGTTTTTGTTTGGGGTTTTGTTTTTTGGGGGTTTTTTTGGTTGTTTTTTTTTAACCATACCTTGGAGTAGGCAAATACTTATGGCAATGTAGGGAAGAGAGGGTTTGAATTTGGAAAAATTGCCGAGACCTTACCAGTGAAACAAATCATATTCCCTGCAAACCATAAAAACACAAACTTGTTCAGAAGACTCATCCGTGAAGTCTTGTTTTGAAACATCCATCGTGACCAGGATCCAGTCTGGAATACTGAATGCAGGTGATAATGATTAACAATAGTGAAAAAAAAAATAAAAAATTGTAAGGGCAGCCTTAAGAGTGAACTCATCAAGACTGATCTGAGGCTGGAGCAGTCATGGCACACTTGTGACTCTGTGGGTCTTTACTTGACCCTGGGAAGTGAACCCTACTCTCAGGAATAGAAGTTTCCATGAAATGTCTGCTGAAAAATTATTCTCTGACAGTTTGACTTAGTATCAAATGACACACACTCTGATGAGCTTTAACAATTGCCATCTTCTCTAGATGAAATCCAGGGGATTAAAAAAAAAAAAAAAAAATCTCATCCCTGTAGTACACTGAATATTGACATACTAGAAGGAACTATCAGGAAAAAAATTCCACCAGTGTTCCCTCCTACGTCGAACCTTTTCATAAATAAATAATAAATAATCTGAAAGGAGAGCAGGGAGATTAAGAAAACTTTCCACACACTCTATAAACAATTATAATTTGTTTTTTGCTCTGTTATGTTTCTTAAGCAGATGCCAAGTTCAATATTTACTTCGACAGAGCCTGCACGCACAACGATGTCTCCCATATGGCAGACTTCACTTGCACAGCAGACAAGGATTAATGCAACTTGGACGACCACGTCAAGGAGGGCAAGACTGTCCAGAAATAATAGCACAATTCAGTATTTTCAAAACACAATCATTATCGTTCAACACAGATAACACACAAGACTCACTGCAGCTAAATACAGCAACACTGAACCGCAAACAGCTCTGAGGGCTGACAACACCACTCAGACAAAACAAGCTCTACTGCATGGCAAAGATAGTTAGATTTTATGTGTAAACAATAAACAATTATATAAAATTCACATTAGGGAGCACGTAGAAAATGGGGACTGGGAAAAGAACAAAAATACTATACTGACATCCATGACTGATGCAAGTGGAAACATTATTAAGGTTAAATGCAGAATTTTTACCACGCAAAAGCAAAGGAACAAATAGTATTTTGAACAATGAATTAAATGTAGAGCAAATTCACAAAAGAAGCAGTCACAAATGTTTACAGCTCTGACACTCTGAATTAAATGAATGTTGATTTGTACCATTCCCCAAAAGGCCCCTGCAAAGATACCTCCTATCATCTGACTTACCGTTCCTTTCCCTATGCTACCATGACTGATCTCCAGCTGAAACAGTAGTAGATGCTAATTCTTAGTAACAACATTCCTCACTATCTACATGTCCCTTTACTGTGGTTTCTCAGAACAGTATTTCTAACTATTTCCCTAGCAACTTTCTATGTATCAGACACCAGTTTGCCACCTGAGTTATACCTCTCAAGATGAAAAGTATGTGGGGGGAAGAAGTATGTAGCAAAGCCTAACAGCATTATCATCTAAACAAAGCAAATTTAGAAAAAACAAGTGGATAATTTCTCTCTATGCAATTCCTGTAAGTCAAGTTACATATACTGTTTTAAACTTTCCCATCTCACCCCCTACATAGGTTTCCACAATGTAAAGGAACTTGTAAAGCTTTTTAGGGTACAAAGAAGGGAACTGGTTTCCCTTCACAGATTTCCTGGCCTACACAATGTGTTCCCATAAATGTGCTTTTAGTCAGCAAGGTCTGTAATGCACATGCTTGTGATTTTACAGCCATGTCTCATTTGATTTTTGCATATACCTCCTTAAGGTATTTGTAGTATTTTACTATTTCTCTAATAAGTTTCTCATCTGCTTCTTCCCTTTTTTTTCCTTTTCTGTCATCCTTTCCCAAGTGGTTATTACACTTTGTTTTTCCTCAATTTAGCTTCTTAATAACTTCAGGGCATCCTGCTATCTTCTTTAAAGCTGATTCATCTTTCACATCCTTTAAAACCAACCTCTTAAGCACAAAGTCTGGTGGGAGAAAAAGTCACAGGGCACCTGAAAGCAAGTACTTCATTAATTGTGAAAATAAATAAATTTCATTTGTTACCAACAAGCAAATTTTTAAGATGCAGCAATCACCAGAAGTCAAACACAGCCCCTACGCTAGGCAGAGAAGCTTTAAGTATTTTCTCAGTACAATGTAATTGCTGTAAAAAATTTGGTGGTGTACAGAGTTTTTCTTCAGTATGACACACAGTAGGGTTTTCTGAGAGCACTGATATCAATCAGTCACTCCACTCCATTACTGCAAGGCTTCCAGGTAATGACACACAAGTAAGAACATCTAGTAACATTTGAAGAATGCAAATAACTGCTCTTCAAAGACAGACTATCCACAGTTGGCCATAGAGGGACTTTTCAAAGGAAATGTATCTTTGCCTTTGAGCAGCTACAAAACCCTTAGTGATGACTAACACAATTGATTTAAGCATTACTATATTAACAAGCCACCACTGTACTACACCATGTTCATTAGTGATAAATTTGTGCTATTATCCCAAGAAGGAGACAAGGCAGTGTGCGCTTACTCACCCTTACAAGGCTGGGAGCAATACATGAGCATGGTATCTTGACATTCTTGAGGCACTTTTCATGAGACATGAAGTTGCAAACTGTAGAAATAAAATAAGAACCATGAGCAAGTTTCTACAAACATGGGACTTTGAGAAAAACAAACAAAAAAATCACAGTGAGTCAAATACACTTAGGAACACATCTTTTTAATCACATTTGCCCTCCCTTAGGTTTGAGAAGGTACATGACTGTCACACTTCTTGCAGTGGATGAACTCCAGCTCGTTTTGTTACTAAGATGTTGGCCATGGAAAAGGAAGGAGAGTTTATCCCAATGCATTACAGGCCTACAGCAAGTCATGTCCTCCCACTCTCTCCAAAAGCACCAAAATGAGCTCTTACATTTCAAAAAAGATTTTAAACAGTCTGAAGTCTAAAATAGCTCTTTGATGTAGCCAAAGCAGATGGACACGTTTGAATTATTCTACAAGCCAGTGCACGTGACAGGCATAAATGGGAGAAAACACAGCATTGTTACACACTGAGTGTAATGGATGAAGGAGACAAAATTAAAGGTCACCAGTTGCATGCGGCTTTAAAAGTCAAGAACAACTAATTATTTCTTTAACTGTGGAAACAACAGGTTTCGAATTCCACCCGAGCTCCACAAAGCATGCTTTCAAAGCAAGACAGTGTTTGAAAAAAATCATTTCTCACGGGGGTGATATTTTCCACAGCTTCTTACCATGGATTTACATTATATTAATCTGTGCAAAGAGCACAAGGGATTCTTTATTTCATTCCTACCACCTCGCATTAATTAGGAGCTAATAAGCCAGGCGTCTATGGCTTTAGAGTCCTCCTCCTTTCAGAATTACTCTCTGCCAGTTTGGGCTTCATGCCTGAACGGGCAGCGAGTAATTCTGATGCTCAGGCCCTGACCTCTCCAGTAGAAGGACAGACTCTCCCAGTACCCGGGCAGAAGACCACTTGCCAGTGGCAACTGTCGCTGTACACAGGAGGTTTTTGCACATCCCTGCTTTTCAGAAACATGCTGTACCACTTCCTAAGTTTCCCCAGCAACTGAAAAAAAACCCCATGCACTCCAAGCTTCCCATCTGCAGCCCACTGCCGTTAACTGGTTTTATGAGCTAGTGCCACCAAACGCAGACAATTTTCCTTTCCTCCCCCTTCTCCAGCTCATTTACTCCTGGCTTCACAACATTCCTTTCTCCCATGCCGACTCAACCATTAAAATCCAGGTCTGCTTCTCTATGCGGCCTACTGCCAGGCCATGCAAAGTAACCTCTCCTTTGGGTGGCACAAAAAGAAGGATGACCCCTTTCACACTGGTGCTCATTTTAATGGGAGCAGTAGGCAGACATTTGGTTTTCATTAGTCTGCAAGTCAGAAAAAGAAAGTTTGCTGATGATACAAAACTGGGAGGGGTGGCTGACACACCAGAAGGCTGTGCCACCATACAGCGAGACCTGGATAGACTGTAGAGCTGGGCAGAGAGGAACCTGATGAACTTCAACAAAGGCAAGTGCAGGGTGCTGCACCTGGGGAGGAATAACCCCATGCAGCAGTACGCGTTGGGGGCTGACCTGCTGGAGAGCAGCTCTGAGGAGAAAGACGTGGCAGTCCTGGTGGACAACAGGATGACTGTGAGCCAGCAACGTGCCCTTGTAGCCAAGATGGCCAATGGCATCCCAGGGTGCATCAGGAAGAGTGTGACCAGCAGGTCGAGAGAGGTCATCCTCCCCCTCTACTCTGCCCTGGTGAGGTCCCATCTGGAGGACTGTGTCCAGTTCTGGGCTCCCCAGTTCAAGAAGGACAGGGAACTGCTGGAGAGGGTACAGCAGAGGACCACAAAGATGATTAGGGGTCTAGAGCATCTCTCATGTGATGAAAGGCTGAGGGACTTGGGTCTTTTTAGTCTGGAGAAGAGAAGGCTGAGGGGGGGATCTGATCAACACCTACAAATACTTAAAGGGAAGTTGTCAAGAGGATGGGGCAAGTCTTTTTTCAGTGGTGTCCAGTCTCAGGACAAGAGGAAATGGACACAAACTTGAACATAAGAAGTTCCATCTTCTTTACTCTGAGGGTGGCAGAGCACTGGAACAGGCTGCCCAGGGAGGTGGTGGAGTCTCTGCCTCTGGAGACATTCAAAACCCACCTGGACATGTTCCTGTGCAACCTGCTCTAGGTGGACCTGCTTTGGCAGGGGGGTTGGACTAGATGATCTCCAGAGGTCCCTTCCAACCCCGTATCACACAGAACAATTACAGCACCAATGAAAGAAAGTGGGAACAGAGCAGATCCAAACCTTCTGCTGCGTGCCATGAAGTGTTACGTGCATCTTTAAGGTTGACAGCATTCCTGACTACATAGAGCAGATAAGGGGTGGAAACAGCACGAAGGGATGATTAAGCAGGTCCTCAGAGCTGAAAATGCAGATGCCCAACACATTTGGAAGTGGTCACTATGGAGGAAGGAGGATACAGCCCACCAAGCCCAAGCAAGACCAGTATCTCCAAGTGGCTACTAGCTTTATTTTAAGCACACACAAAATACCTCAATACACAAGTTACCCAAGCCCTAAGCAAACACCTCAGAGAATTCAGAAAAGGCAGCTCTGAACCAGCTGACAGAAGTGAGGCTCCTTCTGTGAGCATGGACCTTGAGAGATGTTCTCCATCTATTCACACAACTCAAGTCACTACACAATACCGCTCAATTTTCTCTTTGTGGTCACAGAAGCAGCAAAACATGATCCTGCATAAAGACAGCATCTCATGGCTCAGCTGAGGAAACTTCTCATGGAATAGAAAAATATACTACAGAAGAATTCAAACCGACAACTTCAGACAAGCAGTAAAATAAGAAAGATGAATGGAAGTTTCAGACAAGGAGTAAAATAGGGAGGTGCACAAAGGTTTTAAATGTTTGACTAAATGCATACAGAAAAAGACAGCATGCAAAATAATTAATTTCCTAAAATCCCAAGGGAAAAAATGAAGCATTTGCAAAGAATCAAATTAAGGAGTATCAGGAGACAAACAGCAGGATATCAGTGGTGCCCAGAGGTTGTAACTTTCCCAATGAAGGATTTTCACACATTTTTCAGGAGGTACTCACACACCCCTCCTCTGCTTGTCATATGCCTCAAATCTAGCTGGGAAAGATGCACTCTGGCTGAGTGTCTTTGTCCTGTCCCAATAAATTCCCCAGGGAGTGAGCTAACTCTTACAAGTCATCATTTTGTTTTTCTCTTCCACATTCCCCAAAGAAAGAAAAAAAAAAAAATTAAAATGGCAACAAGCCAAACTGAAGCATGAGCAATATCTGGGGAGGAATCCTAAGTTTGTATCAGTAGCCCCAGAGAGGCAACACAATTAAGCCTGAGGTCTGGACAGCCAGGAGTAATTTGATGTTTTTAAAGAGGTGATCTTTCACCAGAATAAACAAGCCAGAAGACACTGTGTGAACTTTCAAGAGATGAAACACAAAATTTTGAGGGAAAGGCTTTTAAAGGAAACGAAAGAGGACAGGCTGTTCTACTTCTAGGAAGAGGATTTCTTCATACATACAAACTCAGTGATGAGCTACCAGCAGACACATCTACGGATCGTCTATGTCAAAACAAAGTAATTTCAATTACAGCTTTCAGATACTGTACACAAAACTGCTGGTTTCAGCAGGCTTGAAAGGCTGGAGCACTCAGTGGATCCTTTAGCTAAGCATTTTAAGCACTGCCAAAGGTACCTAACAGCACGGATGAAGGGAGAGAAAAAACACATGACATACATTTGAAGAAAACAGTGCCTGCAACCTTCAAACTAGACCTTGAATACAAGGCACCTATACCCAGGTTTAAGCAGCATGAAGGTATACAACACTGAGGAAGATGAACAGATGGGACTTCAAGAGACATTGACAGAATTCACAAAACTGTTCACTTGCAGGTTTGGGAGACTTAATGTCATCTCTCTGAGCACCTAACTATACGGTCAGGCTCACAGCAGCAACCGCATTTAGCACCTTTCCCTTGCTCCCCTCCTCTACTCAATTAAAAATGACTTTGTTCATATGAAAAATTAGATATTCCCAACGCACAGCAAGAAGCCAGGGGGCCATCAGGCACCACAGGACTGCTCCCTGCCCACATGGAGCACGAGATGTAGCTTTACAACCTTCACTTCCCAGAGCCACTTTCCCTATCACAGTTTGACTTGGTGATTTAATAAAGAAAAAGGCAGTATGTATGCACAGCAACACCCAGTGAACATACAACTAGTAGCTCTCCAACATAGACTTGCAAGGAAACAGAAAACATCTCTCTCCAGCCCTCCCTAGGAAGGCAGGAGATAAAAGCTGGGCATCGCTATAACTCGGGAGCTGTGTTAACACTTGCTAGCAAGGCAAGGGCTATGTACACTCTCCAACATGCCACACTTTTCCCATATAACCCTCTTGTCTCTGTCCTCAAGACAGACTTTAAAGCAGACTCCAGAATTGGGAAGAAGAAAAAGGTGGATTATGTCCTATACAGACTCTAGAAACCTATCAGTGTCCCATGCAAATGATGGCTGGGTGAGAATTGCTTATGAAATACCAAATTTAACACATAATCTTCTCCCACTTTTGAAAAGACTGCCCAGTCCCAAGCAAAATCATAGAAGGTGTTGAAAATTACTTCTGTGCTCTTTGAGGAAACATTTAGCAGTTTTTCAAACATAGATTTATTTGTAAGTTTGTATTTTAACATGTTGTTCTACTTAATCTTTATTTTTAACAATTGTATTTATAAATCTAATTTTACAGTTGCTAAACACTTTTAAAAGTAGAGCTACCAAATTGCTCTCCAAAGAGGATCAAGGAACGTTAACATAAAGACCAAAATGGATTTGGTTCTCTCTTGGAAGTGTGATCAGTTTAAGACAGGACTTACTGTGGACCTATTCACATATGCATTCTTAAACCAAGAACCCTTCTCTCATTTCCGTGAGTGCTTATTTTGGGCTTAAAAGAAGCACCTGCAAAGTAAATTGCAATTCCTCCTCCAGCCCTCTGTTGTTCTGGATTTGCTGTCCTGCCGGTCGCCTCCTGACCCTCTGTCTCTGGTCCTTACTTCTCCGTTAACTTGCAGCAGTACCACAAGCAGCAGCAATGCGCTCTCCTTCTTCCAACAATTCACTCCTGTTGTCTTCACTGCAGGGTGCCACGGGTTTTGGAGGAGGTGGTCTGGTACTGAAGGAGGAGCCATCACCCTTCTTGCTGCCATGGGTGACGTTGAGGATTCTCAAGAAAAGAGAGCTCCTGCACCCGAAGACAGAGCGGGTTGCTGCAGCCGAGCACTCTCTCCATGCCACCGGCGCAGGGCAGACCCACAGCAAACTCCAGGAACTCGCAAGAAACACCACAGTGTTTTGGCCAGCTGCCTGTCACGCAGACAGCGCAGGGAAAACTTCATAGCCTGGCACGAAGTGGCAAGACCACAACTCCTCGGTATTGTCTGCGTGACCTGGCAAGTAACAACTTCATTTTGTTCGGGGTTATCTGTGAGTGCCGTAACTCACTCACTTGCATTTTATTCACCTGCACAAATTGTAACTCCCAGCAAGTGCCTGCCAACGTTTCTCCTAATCTTTCAAAAATGATTACAGATTACTGAATGTCCTAGCTGACTAAGGGGCTTATTCTTGCTTTTACAACAAACCATTAGCTCAGCCAGGAATGGCCTAGTAACTCGGGATTGTTTTCCCAGCTATCAGTGCACAATAAATTTTTCATTTCTGGAAGAACTTAAGTGCAATGCATTAAAGAACTTACTCAGCTCATTAACGTGAACATAAATAAAACTAAATGAAAAGCAGTAATTCTCTGGGGCATTTTGTTAAATGTAAGACTTGGAAGAAGTCCCTGTCTTAGAAAGTTTACTTGACCGGATGGCCTGATATATGTAGGAGTATTACATAAATGAAAACTCTCTACAATCCTCTACAAGAAGCCCTATAAATATACATAGATTACCTGAAAGAATTACAAGGGGGATTAAAAAAACAAACAAACAAACAGCACAAAACAAAAACACTCAAAAATGCTTTCTTGACAATCTAATGCTTCATGAACCTCCTATGGACTTGCCAGCAGCTCAGCCATTGTATAGACAGTACACGCGCACTGGAAGTTTATATTGTGGCACAGAGGTGGCTTTTGTGCCACTCGCCCCCATTCCTTTCCTAATAACATCTAGCATTCGATTTGCCTTTTTTTGACAATTACACACTGGGCACATACTTTCCTGGACGCGTCATTACAACTTTAACTTCATTTCTTGCCTGACATGTAAAAGCTGACTCAAGGCTCGTCAACTTTCCCCACTTCATACACATCACTTTGCATTCATCCACCCCAGGCAATAAAAAGTAGATTAAAATTAATTCACTTAAAAGATTCTTCTGCAATCCTCAGCAGCTGGTGTCTAATGAACTCTCAGCTCTCTACTGGCCTTTGTAGACAGGGTGGTGGGCTGTTAACAAGAGAGTTGAGTAGTAGGATACACACTACTAAGCCATCGCTGCCATGAATCCACCTGTAACCTAGTTCAAGTTCATTGCTTCCCTCTATTGCTTTTTGCCTCTCAAACCCAGGCCTGCAGCCAGTGTGGTTTTATTTTAGCATTTCAGGTCATGAATGCCAACTTTCCCTTCCAGAGGGAACCTTCCATGCACGGTACCCTCAGTTATATCTGTCTTCTGCGAAGATGCTCAGGAAAACAAGACAAGAAAAGGCTGTAGTTACGGCTAGCAACTGACTCTGACACTAGACCACCCTTTGGGTGGCCAGGGGAATGTTGTCCACATTTTCTTGAACACATGGAAATTGTAAAAAAAAAAAAAAAAAAAAAAAAAGCTTCTACCAGATTAAATACTGGGCAGCTTTTTTTTTTTTTAACAACAGGTGTCTGCAGTTGTTATAGATGATCCCTATCCAAATATGCCATCATTAAAAAATTATCTTAAAAAATAAAAAGAAACATAGTAGATGGAGAAACATGGACAAAGTCCAAAGTCCTCATCAGGCATCTACAGTGCAACTCTACTCCTCCTACCCTGAACTGGAACGTGTCTCTGTACTCACATGTATTTTAGGCTTAACAATTTGAAGTATTAATTTTAAAAATCAAACACATTTATAAATAGCTTCCTGGACCAGATGCAGGTGGTACAATTATGTTCTCCTAATCTCAGCTTTATAGTAACTTCCACTCTGTATCATAAACCCCCCCATCCCGAGATTCTCTTTCCTCCTTTTTCACATGACAACCTTCAACTCATTACTGTATTCTGTACATCAAATAAAACCTTCCTATAATCAAATTTTTTCTTTTTCCATCTGAACAAATCCCAGCAGCAGCAAGGAGCAACACTTTCTGCCAACTGAAGGTGGGCAGGTCTCTGAAAAACCAGGACAATGCCCCTTAACGCTTCCCACCACACGTTTCTGGACTTAGCAATGGGAAGACTGCAACAGGCCACCACTGCCCCAGAATTTGTGCCCCAAGAGAGGGGCAACTGTTTGAAGAGAAGGGGTACACAAAAAGTCCAGCTTCTTACAGGTGGCAAAAGGGTAAGTTCACAGATATGTACCTTGTGATAACTTTGGTCAGAGCCTGCATTGCTAGCAGATGGGTCCAAGAACCACCTGCCTGATGGCTGCAAACTCCAGGGTGATAAGCACCATGAATGCGACTCTGCTGGTGTTTCTCCATGGAACTGCTGGGGTTAGGTAGACTCCTTGGGAAAGTGACAGAGCACACACTTTTTATACTACCACATGCCTGGCGCAACAGATCACCAACGTCAGTGAGAAATCAGAGCCATCAAGTCCAGCAGCACTGAGGGCATGCAGTGCAGCTTCAAGCCTTGGGCTTCACAGCGAAGGTGACCGTGTTTTAAATGGAACAGGTACCACAGAAAGAATAACAGCTCATGTCATTTACTCCCGAGGGGTAATTCACTCTAGGAGGGTGAACTTTTCAATTCCTTTTCAATACTTCCAGTAATTTTCATTTTTATTAACTCCAGTAGAGAGCATTACCGTTAAGAGAGCCGTACATCTAACTACGTAGCCTGAAGAATTAAGGTCAGACTCTCACATGCTGTAAATCAGCACGACTCCTTTCAGCTTGCTAAAGCACAACAATTTACAGAAGCCAAGATTCTTTTGCTTCAAGTCAATACACCAGATTATAAATTAGATCGTGCAACATATATCTTGTTTTCATCAAGATGAGAGAATGAATTAGGGGTAAATTATACCCTCAAAAACATTCCCAGGCTTCCTGTAAAGTTTACTGATTAGAAGAGATATCCATCAGTACTTCTAGCAACATAAATATTTCTCTTAAACAGACACAATTATTACAAATCTTGGTTCCTTACGTCACCAACTCATATAAGGCATCAACAATCCAGAAGAAGGAGGAGTATTTGAATTTGCCTATGCTACATCAAGCCATTATTGCAACCTATTCTCCAATTAGAGGCATTTCCTCTCCCCAAAGTCAGAGCTATTCTTCAGATTCTTCTGAGGAATGCTCCTCAGAATTACAAAATGTTCTACTCCAGATGCCAAGCCTGAGAATGCTACAATTTCAGCAATTATCAGAAAACTCTCAGCATTTATCAAAACAAATGACTGTGGGAATTCAGAGGTCTTGCATGATTTGCTCCTGAGAAGACACCTGCTGGGAAGGAAGACATGAGGACATTCCAGAGCCCAAAGGATGAGGAAAGCATTGGGATTCCATCCTTTTCTTCTTAGATCTGCAAACCAACACTCATTCCAAGAAGAAAGATAGAAGAGTAGTAACAATGCTGCTCAGCTGATTGCAAACATTCACACATTATAGTTTAGACACTGTATTACTTCTGTGCCATGTACCTACACCATCAAAATAAGTTCTACAATTTATTTACTGCTTTGGGCATGAATCTCAGTATGTCCCAGAGGCAAAAGGTAGCGAAAGCATGTAGTTAACACATTAATTTTTATAGAAAACTGGGCAGCAGGAACCTCAAGAGCTCAGCTATTCTGTCCTTCTGTGCTACTGACAAGGGTCTGCCAAACCTGCTCCAAAAACCCACCTAGAAGAGACAACCCACATCCTCCCCGCACAGCCCACTCCATGTCCTCCAAAGTCCTGACAGCTAGGAGCCTGGTGCTTGATGTCTAAACCAAACCTCCCTTATTACAATTATACCTAGCATTTCTTGCCCTGTTGTACTACAGCCATGAAGAGCTGCTTATTTTCCTTTCTCTTTGCAACTATTTCTGCAGCTAGGTACCTTAGCAAGGCAAGGTGCTGGCTATTTTAACAAGTCAAAGAGGCTTATTTTGGGCACTTGCTGACAGCAAAAAACCTGTAAGGTGGCAAAGCTTACCTAGTCTCCCCTCACCAAAAAAAAAAAAAAAAAAAAGAAAAAAGAAAAGAAAAGGTAGGGGTCAGCAAGTGAAAAAAACGGCTCTTTTTAAACGCACTGGCAATTACTGCTAGAATAAGAGAAAACAAGATGTTCTCTTATTACCCCTCTTACTAAGGAAGGGAATGCAAACATTTGTTCAGTCCAGCCACTTTCCCCAGGGTTACCCTGAATCACAGCAGGGCCCTGTGCCTTCTGGTGGATCACCAAACCAAACTGCTCTAGTCCAGGACCTGGAAAGGCTTCCCAAATTCCCATTGTGTTTGCCAGGATTTGTAGAGACGTCTTAGCTTCCACCTTGGTTCTGCCAGGACTCTCAGTAATGAAACAGAAGCACTGGTTTATAAAGAGGCTGGTTACGAGTGCTTGGGGAAGGAAAACGGGCACAGAAAAGTTGAACATGGAAGAATCAGCTTGCTCAAATTAGTTTAATAAAAGTACAGCAAGGATGCCCAGTGCAGAGGGTACAGCTACTGTGCCGTACTTAAAACAGGGAAGGAGGAAGGACAACTGCCTATAGATGGACAGAGCAAAACGAACAAGAAATCAAGCAAAGCCCGGGAGTAAAACAAAGCTTCAAAGCTGCTATGCAAGACAACAATAACAGTCCCTACTTTCCAAACAATGAATCAGTGTGACTTAAAGGGCATATCAGCACCAAAACAATTCAGGCCAAGTCAGTCTATCAAAACTATCAAAACAAAGTTTTATTTTGGTCAAAACTAAGTACGTTATTTCCTCCTCTCTTCCTGCTCTTCCACAGTGCGTGCCTGACATGACATAAGCCAAAATACAGACTTAATCCTACAGTGCCTATGCCCTTTAAGGGCTTTTTCACTCGCTTCTAAAGTAGTCTGATCCTACAAGCAGGCTGTTTTGTTCAGTAGGACTGCCTTTGCCTTCACTGAAGGGACCCACTGATAATTAGAAGACAATAGCTTTAAATAAATGCCCACAGGCTAAGTAGCCACAGATTGGAGAAAAAGTTTAAAGAAAAAAAATTTTTAAATCTTTTAAAATTATTATGTAAAACACACTGCTATCAGGCTGCTTATGCAGACAGGACATTTCAAGCTGATGGAGAAGACGCTATTTGCATGAGTAACTTAAAAAGCAATGCTCTCTTTTCACTGGAAGTTTGTGGGACTTAACTTTTACATTTGTTACACAGCTTTGAGCTCCTTTTCCATTGTAGCAGCTTGCCAACACAGACACATTTAGCTTTTTTGTTTAGGACCATGACCACAGGCCAGCCTGAATACTGTGACTATTCACTGAAAGGAATGCTGGATGCAGTACGTGGACCTCGCCAGCTTATTTCCCAATTCAGCAGAAACATGCAAAGACCTGCATGCAATAGTGGTGTGCTCTCTCAGACAAAACCACAACCTAGTTTAAGTCTAGAAGTCTGTTGTGCGATGCTTGCTAAATGTCACCAGGAAAGTTGTCACTAGGAGCTTTTGTCTCTTCCCAGAACATTTCAAACAATAGCAAGACAGGAACGGACAAATCTCTGAAAGCTGTAAGAAGTCTGGTGTTAAAAACACCCTCCTGTCTCAGTGCAGTGAGAGACCTTGGGCCTTCGTCTTACAGTTCAATGAGAGCACATTGTGGATCAGCTTCCCCTGAAAATCCCAAAGAAATGAGAAACCTGCTAAGGTTTTCCAATTATTTACTGAGCATCCTTACAGATCACTGGTACTTGCCAGGTCCTTTCTCTCTGCAGGTCCCTCTGGTCTTACCAACTAGCCAGCCAGAGCTGCCTCTGCTTTCAGTGGAGATACCAGCACATACCCTGTCTGATAAAAATGCAGTTCCCTCCCTCTGCACAATGTGGATTGTGTTGTACTTTGTATTTCCAGAACTGTCTACACAAGAGCAAGCCCTATTTATAGGTGTAGATACCCAAAAGAAATGTTTTTGTAGCATCTGAGCTCTGTAATTTCAAGGCAGCACATTTGAATTGCTATTCATTTGTATTTCATATATGCTGTTAGGAAATAACATAGCAACAAGTCAAGTGAAAACAAGACCAGCTACTGAATAACGGAACAGTCAAATGAGTTCAATGATACACTTGAACCATCAATCATAAAAGCACCAATTTGGTTATAGCAGGTTTGCTGGAATGGTGGTAGCCTTGCAAAGCACCTGGGCTACCCTCAGGACCTCTCTCTCTCACCAGTAAGGCTGTAAGTATTCTGAAGCCTAACAACAAATGCTATCTTGCTCCTCCATCTTCCCTGGTATAGTAGGCCCAGTACTGACAAATGCACTAACAGAAGAACTTCACCTGTCAGATAAGCACCCTCCCCATCCTCCCATCTCCTGACTTCACATGGAGCTGGCTTCCTAAATCCTGCTAAGCAGGCAAAGCCAGAGCACCTACAGCTGGAGAGACGACAAAGACACTGCCTGCTCAGTTCCATCAGGGCTTCGCACTCCAAGAAGCAAATAACCAAGCAAGCTATACCACTGTAGCAAAAGTAGCCATCTCCATTTGGTCAAGAGGCTTCTCTAGGCCATAACCACAGCCAGCAGAATATGTAGACATCCTACCATCTGCGCCTATACAAAGAGGGGTCCACCCTCTCCACTTAACATGCTGCAGTCCACTCTCCTTCCACGTTGTACAGTGTGGCCAACAGCGATACGGCCTGGCTGAATACAGGCTTCAATGAAACAAACTGGTTGGATGGTGGCATCAAAAGGGTAGTGGTCAACAGCACAATGTCCAGATGGAGATAGGTTGACAAATGGTGTCCTTCAGGGGGCCGTACTGGGACCAGTACTGTTCAATATCTTCATCAATGATGGAGACAGTGGGATTGAGTGCACCCTCAGCAAGTTTGCAGGTAAGACCATGCTGAGTGGTGTGGCTGTGTCGCAAAATATTAATTTAGGATCCTGCACAACTTTGAGGTAGCATCAATTTAAGATTCATTAACAAGGGATTAGGTGGTACGATTTTTAACAATACTTATCAGCCAATGATCAAAGCGGTTTAACAAAATTTTCCATAATTAACACAGCAACTTAGTTAAAGATTCAAAAATGGCAAGGTTCACCTGAAACTTATGAGACAGTTTCCCGAATAAAAGTACTCACACACAAACTTGAGACTTACAACAGTTTCCTAAATCAAAACATACAAACAAATGGACATAGAGGTTAATCTATATAATCAAGGTATTTTTTATGATGACAGTGACAAAACACTGGAACAGATTGCCCAGAGAGGTGGTAGATGCCCCATCCCTGGAAACATTCAAGGTCAGGCTGGATGGGGCTCTGAGCAACCCAATCTTGTTAAGATCTACTCTATGACTCCATGAAATGCTGTGAGAAAGGCAAGTTCTACGTAGACTTTACTTTCTCCCTCTTGAAAGACAGCTAGATGAGACTTCCCACCTGTAAAATAAAAGTGGGCACAGAATTTCAAACGTGTGTGATTTTAGCATGGAACAGGTCCCCAATGCTAAGAGCTTTTTCTTCTTCAGACAGATGGAAGATGGCTAGTGCCAAACTTGCATTCAGATCCAGAGAGCACCAACACCTTCTCTTTTCTTGCGGTTTAGGCCAAAGACAGGACAGTGCCCTGGGACAAGGCACTCGTTTACTGATGGAAAACCAGAAATCTCCAAGAGGGCTGCAACATCAGGAGAGAACTCAGCAGCTCATCTCCTGACAGTTCCCCCAAAAAGATCCTCCAGAGGAAGAGGCAACCCACTCACAATGTGGAGTTGACAGGGAGCCTGGAAGGACACACTGAATTTGTCTTCCCACTGCATGGTTCTAGAATGGTAACACACTACGGGAAGTTGCACCCACCATGCAACAGCCACAGACCACTGGGATGGCTGTGACTCTCCTTCCAGCGAGGAAGAAACAGAAGCTCCCAATCTTAGGGGGCTAGCAGTGGTACTCAGTCATGCTGAAGACAGGGATCCTGAAAAGACACTGTCTCTCAGCCACAAAAGTCTGTCTATCTGCGAGCAGACAATTAAGCACTCCAGGCTACAGGACGAAGGTTGCCCATACAAAGAAGATGCCAGCCCACATAACAGTCACGGTTTTTTGCCAGGTCTTCCAGTCTGCAGCCTTTACACAGCTAGAAAGCTGACAGAAAAACCTCTGATCACCCTCACTGCACCTGCAGTGAAAGGCTATGGCTCCTAACACCTTTGAAGGGAGAAGAGACATCTCCCAATGACACCCAACTCAAAATTTCAGCAAGGTGCCACAGGGGTAAGAAGAAAAATCAAGTACCACATACCACTACAGATGACCCTTTTGAAGACCACCTAAACATCAGCCTTTTCCCTTGGCTCTGTCTTAAGCTGGAGCCTCTTCTGTCTCCTGCTGCTGATGTGACGAACTGAACCACAGATCAAAAACAGTGGCTACAGCTCTCTGCTCTGCAGCATCTGTAAGTGAAATGGGACAGCAGGAGCAGAAAAAACGTGTAATGGTTAAAATCAGGAGAGTGACAAGGAAGACCCAGCTGGACCACAGAACCACCTACTGCAGAACATGCACACACCAGTGTCATGAATGCTGAGGACGTGGTATTGAACTCCCCACAGCTGCTGCCTGCAACAGCTTCTCCAATTCACTGCTTCCAGGGTGATGCTTTACAAAGGGAAACTTTGTCAATTGTTTATCAGCAGTCTCCAGCTGACTCACAGCTACTGGTCAAAACAAAGAGCTATAGCTTACAGTATTCAGAACAGAATAACACAACAAAAACCACAAGGCAGTCTGACCCAGCCCTCAATTTTAAGGAAAATCCACTAAAACAATTTGACATTTACTGCAAACATCCTTGTAACTGAAACTTCACCACGTTTATGGAACCTACATAAAGCGTGCAGGTTTCCGGCCCCACAAGCGTGGCCTCCTGCACCACTGTCTCTGGTTGCCACGCGCAGCACCTGTAACTTCACACACCACGATGTCAACCTCACACTTCAACAACTAGTTTCTGAAAGCCCAGGTGGACAACACAGATGTCTCCTACAAAAATCAGTCCTGTTAACACTTCTGCAATTTTAGACGTATTCAAACCAAAACGCCTCCCCACTCATAAAAAGGAAACAACAGTAGAACGTCTTCAGCTTTGAAAGGGAAGAATTTGAGTTACGCTTAAACAAGCGGGGTGGATGATAGCAGAATTTAATGCACAGTAGGACTTAATACGCCATGATGGCATTTTGGCAGAAAACTGTGATGTTGACACGGTTGCCTGGAATCCCTCACCATACTCAAAGACCTGGAGACGTTTTCAACACTACAGCATTCAGAGCAGCCACAGTGTAGTCCCGACCTATGGGGTGTATCTCCAGGGGCACACAACATACACTGCACATGCATCCCATGCACGCAGCGCCCCGATGACTTTGCTCAGTCCTCTAAGGGGGGGGTAAATGCCCAAGAACTCCCTCCAAAACACACGTAAGCCTTTGAATGGACCAAAGAAGGAGAGACAGACAACTTTTTACGCAAAACCAGCCTCCTCTGCTCAGCGTGGGAGGGTTGCAGTCCCTAGAAGGTGCGCTTTCTTCCACCATACCTCTTAAAAACTGAACACAGAACATAAAAATTGTAATAAAAAATCCTGAAGCGACTAGAATAAAAAGCAATCTAATCTGCTAATCTTAGCTACCAAGAGCTACCTCCACAGCACAGTTACCATTTTAAAAGAAACACTGAGTACAATTACAGTCTAGGCCAAGACATTAATATATGTAACCCCAAGATAAGTGTTCTTCCTCTTTTAACTTGGGTCATCTCAGCATTATCTAGGCCACCTCAACACTTCCTGTCACTACAAGTGAAGGAAAAAACCCCAACAGTAACACCCCCAGTTGCCATGGCAACCTCAACCTCTCATTCCTATAGGACTTAATTTCCAAGCTTCATCACAGACAGAAGTGTAGAAAACTGGAGGATTTGAGTGAAAACCAGAGCCAGAAAGAAGACGGGGAAAAAAAAAAAACAAACCAAAATGGGCAAAAAAGCAAAGAAACGGGGTCCTGTGCCAGCTGGGTAAGTACATTCAGTATTTTCTTCAGCATGGTTGCTACGAGGGTATTGACAAGGTCAGGAAACTAAAGGCAAATGATTCATACAGTGGTGAATCAGAGAAAAAGAAAACACTCACAAGGCGCTATTTCCAGAAAAGCTAGCAAACTGAAGGTGCTATCTCTGAGCTACTTCTTTTGTTGTTTTTTGAGTTACCATTCTTAAATTTATTATGAATTTCAAGCATTTTTAAAAGACTCCTGATAAGAAAGAGTGAGGAATTCACTTCCACCACTTAGGCTTGAGTCACTGATGAGACTCAGGACTATACTTATCTTGAATTTAAAGAACAGTCAGTCTCTTTCACATAAGTAAGATCATATATAATTCATAGAAGCTGAGCATTTATATCTATCTGGAGAGCAGAATCCTGCATTGTCAAGTTATATACACCACTTACGAGTACACTAGAACTTCCAAGGTGCAATAGCTCTGCTTACAAAACAGTAGAAGTCAAAATCTACCCCCAAGAAACTACAAATCGTTCCTAAAGAGGGACCAAATGATCTCAAGGTTTTGTTTATTTTGATTTGTTGTTGTTTGGTGTGTTTTTCTTTAATCAGACTAGCAGGGTAAGTTCTTGTAGCACGTCCTCTTAATTTATTATGCAACATAATCAGCTATTAATTTATACCAATGCACAGTGAAAGGTTCTTAAAGCTTCCCATGAGACCATATTTGCAACAAAGTTACACTAAGCAAAAGGAGAGAATAAGTATACTATAACTCTATTATCTTTCCAGACTTGGGAAAAGGAGGGGGAGGAGGATTTATTTTTTAAATCTATTTGCTCTTCATGACGAATAAGCACTTGAATGAAAAATACAACAGCCTCAAGATATCTCAAGGCATTTGCCAGACAGGAGCTATTCTGGAGCAAAGAGAAGATAAAAGGAACAGAATAAGAGAGGTCAAAACCAGAACGGACACAACAATACTTTGCTGTTTTAAAGGGCTTTTTTAACTTTATGGTATTTTTACCTCCTACTTCGGCCTGTTTCTGAAAAAGAGTTTGACTGGGGAGGTCTAATAGTCCCAGGTGCTGTTGAGAATAGGCAGCACTGATTTAACTTCTTCATAAGAAAAACTACAAGCATGCAAGTCAATGGCACAGAAACCAAAGCAGGAACCTTTTCTACTTATTTTTGTTTTTAAGGTTACATTTCTGCTTTCAAACCTCTTCATTTTGGGCCCACACACTTGCTTTCTCACTCAGCATCTTCTGTTTGCAGAGTTAAGTCTCCCCAGCATCCAGACACAGGGTCGGAGCATCAAACATAATGGTAAGCACTATTTTCCTCCAGTTCCAGCCCCTTCTAGGATAAAAGGGTTGTGATCATTTTTGGAAGGTCTGCCATTACCACCAGTGACAACTCTCCACCAGTGAGCGCAGAGACACTGCTCACAGCCCACTATGGTACTATGCCACCAGTATATCCAACGGCACCTGTGGCCACCCAAAACTCGTGCATCAACTTGTAGATGTGTCTTGAAAATTCCCTAAATATTTTGTGCATGTCCATGAGGTTTGAAATCAGTTTTTCCAGTCTTCTGTACCACCACTGTTTTGAGATGAGATTTAATGTGAAAAAGCAGTTTTTCCCAGGTCATGCTACTCAGCCCACACCTTTGTTTCAAGTCAAAGGGCTTCTTTCTACAGCACATACAAATTTGCATGGGAAACTGATTAGGATTAGCAATCCTGGAATGTATGTATGATGATTTATACTCATTCTGGCATCCTAACTAGATTCTGAAGAAAATATTTCATCTCACAAAAGCCATTTTTTGTTCTGAAAGAGAGCATCCACAGACTCAAACAGGACTAGCCTTTTCACTTTATGTTCAGCTCCTTCCCTCATGCCCTCCTCATGCTTAGAGGAATCTTAGCAATTTCCTTGTATTCTTCTGCCTTCTTTTGAAGCTCCCAACCACACAAGGATTTCAGCACTGAGGACGTATTTTTGTTTGAAACACTTAAGGAACTGGTTAGTGGAGTACTCCTACGCTCGCTGGTTAACAAGGTGCACCAGTTCTTATCTCCATGCGCTATAGAGAAAGTAATGCAGAAAAAGGACAAACTCATTTCCTGAATTACATCATAACAAAGCAAGACATTAAAATATGACACATTCTGCCGAGGAGAGAGAAATGCAATAAGGAACAGAGATTTTACTTTTGCTACATATTCTTGCACTTAAACTGGTCAAGTTAAGTTAGTTCAACTTAAACTGGAAGTCCTATTTCCTAACCACTGTAATCTAATACCACACTGCTCCTGTATTAACACCTGAAGTTCAAATCATTCAGTTTCTCCCAAGCACATCTGTTTAGCGCAGTATTCAGAATGTCTCTAGCAGTCTTCTGTATGTAAAACCTCCAGGGATGGATTAAAATGCGGTGAAATACAGCAATTTTTATTCACACTTTTAGTTGCGTTAGGTCTTTTTACATAGCAAATGGCACAGCATTCATATCATACAAGAGGTATTTAAAAAGAAACCAAGCAGGTGAGCAATATCAGCATATTACACTCATAATCCTGAACACACTTCCAAGTAAATCACTCATATTCAACTTTAAACAGATAAAAGGCAACAAACATACATAAAAATACATGTGTTCTTCACATGTATTTATATATGTGAATACACGTATGAATATATATACACACACGGACACACCCACATTCTTCCAGAGCCAAGTAAACAAAAATATTAAAATAAAAACAGGAAGTGAAATTAGGGGTTGACTACTCTAGTGAATAACAAACTTCCACAAGTGAGAAAACACTAGACAACAATACGGTTTAAAAGGAAGAATACTGTGGTGGCACATTCAGAAAAAAAAGTACACTTCCATTTAGTTCCTTATCACATTGTGATATACAAATGTTAGTTTTTGCTCTCTGCTTGGGAATGTTTCCTAGCAGTCTTCTCTCAAAACCGAAAGGTGCTACTAAACAAATTGACTGGCAAAAAAAAAAAAAAAAAAAAAAAAAGTGGTGATCAGCACGTACTGTTTGACCATTTATAAAGTGCTATATGCTATGCATACATCCTGTTCTTTCCCCACTGGAACTGAGTCAAATTAAATACATGAATGCACATTAGTCACCTGTTTTCAATAGGTGTTGCAAAAGCCGTTTTGCTGAAGGGATTTTCCTGAGCCAGCTCAGGATGGCCCTAATGAGCAACAAGGGGCCCAGAAGAAAGACAGTTTGAGCTGATGAAATGCAGTGTTAGGAACAACTCTGGAAGAAACTAGCGACACAACTGAAAAGCAAAGGTCATCTGGGCACAGCCTGATTCAAAGATAATTCAAAGCTGCCACCTTAGAGAAGAGCTCTAAAATCAGGAAGAGAACCAGGTTTCTATGGGGCAGTAAGCAGAAAAGCAATATTAGGGATGAGTTAGCAAAAACACATAATCAAGGAAGAGAAAACAGACAAGCAACAGGGACCCTGCCCAGAGGGAACCCACTGGAAAACATACAGCAAAATTCCTCATCCCTAGACTTGGAATTCAGAACAAGGGGTGAGGGAATGTGGGGAGGTATGTGGGGAAATCAACAGAAACATCCGTTACAAACTGCCAAGAGCAGAATGAAAACTAAAAACTTTGCATGTCGTCCTCCAGGGCACCATAAGCAGTAGGCTGCACCTGAAGATCAACATCTACACTTGGGTAATAAATGCTCATTGTACATAACACGTCCCTTGTTGTAAAGCAATTGTCCATGCAAAATGACTGCTTAATGGTTGGGTTGTGGTTTTGTTGTGTTTTTTTTTCCGCATGGAAAACCCCAGGATACTGTCTAATGGTATCAGGTATTGTGCTGAAATAAAAGTAACATCACTACTAAAAAAAAATGCTGATGACTAAAACTGAAGGACAGAGTAATAGCACACAGAGATGTGCGCTGCTGAGTAAGATGTCCTACATCCTATTTTAATACAAACGTCTACATCTATAAAGAAGGAATGCACACCACCTACCACCTCTAGAGAAAGGGGCAGTGTTACCAAAACGAAACCACACTTGAACCAGGGGGAAGCACACAGGTCGTGCAGGCAAACACCACAGAAAACAGAGCAGGCAAGGTACAAGAGCAGGTACTTCTGCACCCATGAAGTACTGAGGTCACCTCTGTACTGACAGTTTCACTGACAGAAACTCTACCCAAGTTTTAAAGAAAACACCATTAAATGGCTCAGTACCGTGCATAGAAAATGTTCTACAGTGAAAGCCTTAGAGTTCAATGTCCTTTGTTTATCAGAAAGAAATAACTAGTCAGGCATTTATCTCCCACACAACTGCAAGAAAGAACAAAGGGCTTTTTTAGATACTTAGCACAGCAGTGCAAGAACTACGGTCCGCAGAGGAAGGCTGAAAAATTTTGCATCGAGATGGAAAGAAGCAGAGGATATTAGCCTAGATGATGGCTGAGGAACACCTGAGCATATTAAGTCTAAACAATATTAGATGAAAGATCATCTAGAAAGGAAACCTGCAGAGAGCGAGCCGCAGCATCTCCAGACCATGATGGATTGATGAACCACCTTCTTTATTGCTTTTGTCATTTATCACCGAGTCAGACTGAAGCAGTAACACAGATGAGATATGAAAGTGCTGAGCAAAGCCTGGTATTGGTTTACTGGCTTTAGCACTTTCTGTGGCAAGTTATTTCCTACATAATTGAGTTTCTGGACTGAAATCTGGGATAACACTGTCAACACAAAATATAGCTTCCAGCTGCAAAAGCTGTGTGTGTCCTAGCAAAGCTCCCTGTCCTTTCCTCTGCATCATTGATGGTGACAGTGATACTGTCCTCCAAAGCACTGTAAGAGGAAGGCAGGCCAGAAGAGGAGCATAAATTCTCCAGCACAAAATGGATTATCCTTCAAATCCAGGCCAGTAAGTAAGTTGCATTTTTCAGTGTGCCAGTCAATCCTCCAAACATTCTTCACAACATATATTTCAGTCTGACCAGAACTGAACTAAGTTTCTGTGTCAGGGTTTCTTTTGTGGAGTGTTTTTTGGTGTTTTTTTTTTTTTTTTGACAGTCTTTGTGTTTGTCCCCAAGATGGATTCAGAGTCACATGGCTCAATCTAAGTTTTAAATGCAGCAAAGTCACATCCGCTCAACATCATCTCAACCACAAACTCACGCTGCATCTCAAAATCAAACATCTTATTGTTTCACGGAAAGGCCCCACCACTGACAAGGAACCCACTAGAAAACAAAGTGAGCAAGTCTTGAAAATTCAAACTGATTGTGGGAGAGAAGCAAGATTTTACTGCAGTGTTACCTTCTTGCAGCTTTCATTTTTAGTTCAAAATGCACCAAAAGCAAGCTAAGCTTGTCAGAAGAAGGAAGAATTTCTTTTCCTTTTGAACTGCAAGCATTATCACCTTCTGGGGAATCTCGTACATCATTCACTTCCTTCAAAACTGAGCTGAACGGAACCAGCAGGGTCAAGGATGTCCCAGCTGCCTGTCCCAACTAAACAGAAAGGATGAGAGCTCCAGGGGATTGCCCCTCATCCCTTTATGCCCTACTACTATTTCCATACCCCTACAAACTCCCTGTTGGTCTAACTCCTAGCTTTAAACTAAAACACACCTTCCCTACATGACCCCAGTTACTTAAAACAGTCTTTAAACGGAGGAGACTCCATTCAAAACGTGTCCAGAATGCGTATCCCCAGACTGCTGCTGTCTCCTACACCAGCCAGGCACAAGGTGGCTTGCCCATGCCTGGGACATGCCTGTACAAATCACAGCAGCTTTATGGCTGTCCTTCTGAGACAGAGGTTAATGGCATAAACGCCACTCCAATTCACCATTTGCATTTTATTCTGGAAAGGTTGCAGTATTGTCAGCCAACATCTAAACCAGGTTAGAAGAAACAAGGATTTCTGCATCTTGGAATAAGTTTGGAGGTTCTCCTTAGAATACAAAGTCTAAAAACCAAACAAAAACACTCCCCACCCCCAAATACAAAAACAGAAAACAAGGATGCTATCTCCCAAAGTATTATTTCACTTAGTGCTTCCATATTAAAACAAGTACCCTACCTGCTCAAATGACATTTCCCTAGTAGAAGCAGACACAAAACACACCAAAAAGTTCCTGACAATAGCTTCCAGTAAGTGTTCTAATGAAATATATATATCTCAGCTAAAAATGGCTAAACAATTCTGTTACATTTGCTAACCAACTTGCTTATTACTTTTACCTTTGGCTAAAATAAACTAAACTGAGTTCACGTTAGAAAAATTTATAACACTGGAAGTATTTGTAGCCCCTAAAATGTACAGATTTACAATTCTTCTTACATTTTTAAGCCTTTTATGGAGGAAGAAAAAGCACTGTGAAAAGAAAATATATTTATTGAGGGCTAAAATAAATTCCAAACTCCAAATTAAAATATCTGCTAGCTATCTTTTTAGTGTATGACATTGGTTCCTCTCTGCACTACCAATGAGAACTGAGCTCTCTTTATTTCTTATGCAGACTTCATATATTTAATATTTTGCACTTTTAAGGTGCACACACACATGCAGAGAAACCCAGTCACTTATACTGGCTCTTCCTTGCCAAGCCTGAGGAAATTTAAACCCACTCAAAACTGAAATGACTTGGCTTTGGAAAGCAAGAGCAATATAAGAGAGTAATTGTTCATGTTACAATCCAAACATCACTTATTCTTACACACACACAGTTATCAAAGGAAGTGACAGCTACAAAGAGTAAAGTGGCAAGAAAAATAAAGTCTTTTACCAAGGGTTTACGGAAAACAAATTTGCAAAAAACTGCCTTTCCTGTAAAATTTCCAGAATACCTTGCCAATCTAGCAAAAGAGCTGCAATTCCCCCCAGGAGTACCTCCCGTCCCGTACAAAGTGCTGGCAGCATCAGCACTGGCCCTGAACTGGGGAGGGAGGCAGTATTTTACTTTAAAACAGAGGGATTAGATGCAGGACACTTTGTGCCTTGTACGGAGAGCATCAGTATGTCTCTGCTACGCATTGTTCAGTCCACAAGAAGAAAAGGGAAGGACCACTCACCTCGGGCTGCACTGGCAGAAATGTGGTAAGAATCTGTTGTACCTTCTTGCGTTTTTGCTACACAGCCATGTAATGGCTGTCTGCCGAGTAGTTGATGTAAGTTTACTGACACGCTCCATAGACTGATCATTCACTTTTAGAAGATGCCATTTTCCAGGGGTCAAAAGCACAATCACAATTAAAACTCAAATCTGGGTCATTTAGGCCACACCACCACTCCCAATAATGACAGGCAAGAACTTTTTTCTTTTCCTACCTCCTTTCTTTAACTGACGGAGTCTTAACCATCAGCATGCTCCTCAGTTCCCTTCAAAGTCTGGAAACTTTCTGTTTTGATCAGACCAGCTCCAGGGAACGTCAACACAAACAGCATCAGGAGACTGACCACCTTGAACCCACAGATCGGGACTGAAACCACTGCAAATTCACCTAGAAAAGGGACACTCAACGGCTTCATTTTGAAGCCCGTAGGTGGTTTATCTGAAGGAGTCCAAACAAGGACAACATCAGCTCAGCTGCAATTACACCCACAATCCTAGTCTCTCTGGGGAGAAGAAAAAGGAGATAGCCATTAGCTACCAAGTTTTTCGTGTCTGCTGCAAACACTTCCTTCACTAAAAGCTGCATGGGTTATTTTTTTTATTTTTAATCATCCTGGCACTCCTAGAGATCACCCTTTTATTACTTTCTAAAGAACAATGATCAAACTCCATTAGTTAAATGCAAATGTGGCAAGGAGGTAATCATTAAGCGGAATTTACTTAAATTATCATTCAAGAAATCATACTAGCATTTATTAAATAACTCAGAATGAGCTGCCAAGACATTCAAGAAGGTCCAAGGGTGTAAGCATGGCTGGAAACAGCAGCCACCACCAGCAAATGACCCAACAGGTATTTGTGACATTTGTTGTTTAGCAGTAAGTTGCTGGAAAAGACAGATATGACACCAAGCATAGCTGGTGGAAAACAGACAAATGAACCAAAAAAATCAATTCTTCACCCAGAGGAGACTGATGTGCCAGGCGACACTGCAAGGTTTTCCCCCCACACTCCAAGCAGGAAATGTTTCAGCTATTGAAGACTAAATAGTATTTTTCTCTCCCTCCTTACCCCTCTCACACACAACTTGTTTGGGGGGAAGGTTTCAGATGTAAGTTTAAAAGAGGTATCTTAACAGTGCAGTTTGAAAGTGCCTCATTAGCACGGGGTCATTAGACAGTGGTGTTAACTAGTCTTACCCAAAATTCAGCCTGAAAAGCCTGGGGAAAGGGGAAAAACAATTCCAGACTACAAACTGTCAGTGCAGTTTTCAAACTAGGAAAAGACCCTAAATTCAAGTTACAGCTACGCACTACCTTTATGTACGTAGCACGTGAATGGGAAAAAAAGTGAGACACCCTGGACAAAAACCTTTCACGTTTTCTTACCTGTTAACATACCAAAACCGCTCAGCTCTTCAAGTAACAAAACCGGCACTGGAATGTCCACTTTTGTGATGCCAATAATTGGCCTTTTCTTTTAAGGCAGTTACATAATAAAATTAAGTATAAAAGACTAGCTTTGTGCATTTTCACAGCTTACAAAATTTTCACTCAAATTTGGGGCTTTTTCGCTGTTAGGGTAGGCAGTGACTTTCCATTCAGCAGACAGAATGACACACCTCTCAGCAAAGTTTTAAGTAAGCAAATATAAAACGGTTCTCAAAAGACTTTTTTTTGCACCACACAGGAACTTGACTTCCACCCAACTTAATCCCACACCCTCCTCACCCAGGACAATGACAAAAGGCAGGAGCTATTTCAAGAGCTGCAGGGTGCTGGCTCTACACCCACGGCCCTGTTTGATACCACCCGAACAATGAGGCCCTTTACCACCCGACTCCTGCAGATGCGGTCCTGGAGATGCAACCCAAGCCGGTTGGGCTGCGCAGTCTCAAGAAGACATGAAGGTGTTGGTTTGGTTTGGGTTTTTTTCTTAAAACAGGACACGGAGAACTCCTCTTTTCTCTCTGACACCATTTGGTTTCTCTGCATCAGAACAAGCCATCATTTTGTCACCTCCAGGAATCTCAGCTGCCGTGGGGACCGGCAAGGAGACCCGGACATTCCTTCTCCTCTCCTTGGCATCAGCCCAGGTTTAGAAGGTTCAAATTCTGCACAGGTTGGGGCTCCTCCATGCCATCGGGCATTTCAATAGATAACGGCACCCCCGGGATGGCTCTGCACTGGATCCATCCCTGGACGGGCAAGGGCAGTACTGGACCATGGCAAACACCCCTGTCACCACACTGGTTCTTGCAGTCTTCTTGGGGCTTGGACTAGAGGACCTTTAAGGGCCCTTTCTAACCCAAAGTCCTCTACCCATCTAAGATTCTAGAAGCAGGCAGTGCTGCACTGCCGATTCTTTATTATTATTGTTAGAAATTTTACTACCAGAATTTTTATTGTGACTGTTGTTATAATTTATTGCTGCAATTATTATTGTTAGGATTGATTATTAGAATTTATTGCTATTAATAGTAGAATTTTCAGTACTATCACTGGTTTTGGACTTCTTTATTCTAGAATTTTTTATTATTACTGGAATTTTTAGTATTATTGTTGTCACTAGACTTTATGACTAGGAATCATTATTACCACTTGAATTTTTATTATTACTATCATTAGACTTTTTTTTTTCAGGAGAACGTATTATTTTTATTACTAGACTTTTAAATTAGTATTAGAATTGTATTATCACTAATTATTATATTATGTTTTTTCAGCAGTAGTATATCTCGGCACCCCCCATCCCACCCCGGTCGTTCCCCGCCGGTCCCACACCACCGCCCCCCGCCCCGGGCCAGCAGGGCGGCGCGGGGCCGGCCGGCTCTCCCCCTCCCGCTCCCCGGCGGCCCCGTCCGGCCGCCCCCCGTCCGCCCTTACCCTCGCACTGGTAGCCGGCCAGCCCCCAGATGAAGTCGGTGCAGTAGTGGCAGAAGGTGGGCTTGGTGAGGGTCACCCTGCGGAAGCCGTGGCCCGGCGGGCTGCTCCCCCCCGCCGCCGCCGCCGCCGCGGCGCGGCCGCGCCCGCCCAGCACCGGGCTGGAGGCCGGGCTGCTGCTGCCGCCGCCGCGCAGCGAGCGCGTCCCCTCCGCCATGCCCGCTCCCCGCGGCGCGGCGCCCGCCGCCGCTTCTCCCTCGCTTCCGCCCGAGGCGGCGGCGGCGGCGGCGGCGGCGGCGGGGGGCGGGCGGGGGCGGTACCCCGGCGGGGCCTGGGCGGGCGGCGCCGCGCTGCCCCCTGCCGGCCGCGCCGCTGTCCCGGCCCCGCGCAGCCCGCCCAGAGGGGAGGCCGCGGCCGCCCCGCCGGCGGCGCCCCAGCCCGGGGACACCGCAGGCCCTCCCTCAGGGCAGCCGCCGTTCCGCCCCGCTCCAGGCCTTGCCGGTGAGGTCCGGGCTTGTCGCGAGGTGTCCCCGCTCCTGTCAGGGGCGAATTGCGCACCTGGGTTCAGGTGAGCGGTGGAGAGGCAGGTGGAAGGGCGTTGGAGGAGCTCCTACACCACGGTGTAGGTAGTAAGGACGCATCAGAGAGGTGGGCAACGCTTCAGGGCCCCGTACTGACAAAGCCGCGGGAAGAAACGTGGAGGGAGGGAAGACAGGCCTGCTCCTTAGAAGGTCTCGTCACAAATGAGCAGCAGGTTCACTTTGCAACTTATAACTGTGAGGGTTGAAAGGACCCCCTTACCTCCTTACCATGGCATGGAACTGGGTAGCGTGGCTACCCCAGCCTCGTGTGATTCTGGAGCGCACAAAGCTCTGTCTCAAGAAGTTTTCTGACAAGGCATTAGGAGAAGATGGTTTGCCATAGATTTTGTCTTCTGCCCTCAACACTCTCTGCCTTTATGAGAAAAGATAAAGGGTTCTGCCTAATAGTCTCTCTCCTCTATAGCACCTGGGAGTTTTTTTGTTTGGGTTTTTGTTGGGTTTTTTTCCCTTGTGTTCACCTTCTTGTTACTAGTTTCAGCATTTGCACACTGGGATGTTTCCACGTTGCTAGTCTGCTCCTCTGCCTCTGAAATGCCTCTGTTTCTTTGAATGTTACTACATCATGATTGTGCCCCTGTACTCAGCACTGGTGAGGCCACACCTCGAGTATTGTGTCCAGTTTTGGGCACCTCAATACAAGAGAGATATCGAGGTGCTGGAGCAAGTGCAGAGGAGGGCAACGAAGCTGGTGAAGGGCCTGGAAAATAAATCATATGAAGAGCGGTTGAAGGAGCTGGGACTGTTTAGTATGAGGAAGAGGAGGCTGAGGGGAGACCTCATCACTCTCTACAACTACTTGAAAGGACACTGTAGAGAGGTTGGTGCTGGTCTCTTCGCACAGGTAATTAATGACAGAACGAGAGGGAATGGCTTCAAGCTCCAACAGGGTAGGTTTAGACTGAACATTAGGAAATAATTTTTCACAGAAAGAGTGGTCGGGCATTGGAATGGGCTGCCCAGGGAGGTGGTTGAGTCACCATCCCTGGATGTGTTTAAGAGACGTTTAGATGTGGTGTTGGGGGATATGATATAGGGAAGAAGTTTGTAGAGTAGGTAGATGGTTGGACTCGATGATCCCAAGGGTCTCTTCCAACCTGGATGATTCTATGATTCTATGATTAGGCAAAGTATCGTGGCTGGAGTAGGTTGGGACAAGAAAGGAGGCTATGCCTTTGGATTTTGTGTATATAGGTGGATCCTGTCCACGTCTCCACTTGTTTGATTGGGTCCTAGATCTTGGCTTTGTATTAAGTGAGAATCTCCACTGAACTGTCTGAAGCAACATCAAGGTACCTTCATTAAGCCATGAGAGACAAGAAAAAGACTATAGATTTTCATCCCTGGTTCTGATTTATTTGTATTTTGGTGAAAGTTTTAATAAACCACCCTGTTGTCCTGTAGACCAACACTGAAGTCCTTCTAAAATTTCTTAGTGTCTTCTGGTTTCTACTGTTCTTATTTTACATCTCCCTTCTGTGTTGTTAATATGAATATATTATGATCAAGAACAAGAAGGATTTGACCAGCTCAAAGACAAACAGTAGAAATAACTTAGAGACTAAAGAAAGCATGGTATATCTTTTTATGGTTGGAGAAAAAGTGAGAAGTTAGATACAAAAGCTTTGAAACACTTCTAATTGCTCCTACAAATGTGGTTTAGGAAACATACCTAAAACGCTATAGAGCTTTATGGAGTCTCAAATACACAAGAGGATGGGGAAGAGGGAAGCAGTGTGGAACCCTTCCCCTTGAAGACATGTGCCGCTGAATACAGTGAATACAAAGTCCATAATGACAGGTACCATCTTCCACAAACTCAGCCTCACATTGGTTGTTGGGAAGATCATAGAGCAAGGCCTCTTGGAACACATTTTTGGGCACGTAGAGGAGAAGACAATAATTAGGAATAGACAGTATGGATTTGCCAAGAGTCAGCGCTGGCTGATCAACCTGATTGCCTTTCCTGTCAAAATGGGTAGATCTGTGTAGGAAGGGAGACTAGTGCAACCTTTACTGCAGCAAGGTTTATGACATGGTCTCCCACAATATTCAGCTGTCCAAGCTGGAATGTGGTGGTCCAGCATGAGTGGACAACTAGACGGGTAAAAAACCTGGTTGGATAGTTGGGCTTAGTGAGTAGCGGTTAATGGGTCATACTTGAAGTCTGCTGGAGGCCACTAATGGGAGGAGTGCTGCAGGGGTCTCTCCTGGGACCTGCAGCATTTAGCATCTTTATCAACAACATGGAGAAGATGACAGCAGTATTGTCACGTTTGCACATGACACCAAGCTGAGGGGAGCAGTCATGACACTGCCATCCAGAGGGACCTTGACAGGCAGGAGAAATGAGCAGACAGGCAGGGGGGGCAGTGCTGTGGAAAAGGTCCTGGGTGTCTTGGTTGACGATGAGCTAATACGAGCAACGACCAGGCCCTTCAGGAGCACAGCCAGTAGACTGAGAAGGGATGATCCCTGTCTCCTCAGTGCTCATTAGAGTATTGTATCCAGTTTTGGCCCCCAATACAGGAAGCACGTTGACAAACTGGAGCAAGTTCAGTGGAGGGCCAGCAGGATGGTCAGGGGCTGGAGCACTTACGCTGTGAGGAGAGGTTGAGGGAGAAGGACTTACTCAGCCTGAAGAAGAGACAGCTTCATGGGGACCTCGTAGCAGCCCCCTGGTACCCACACAGGGGTTTTCAAGGAGATAGAGAAGGTTTTTTACAGTGGTGTGTGCTGGGAGGACAAAAGACAAAGGGCAGAGCTTCAAACAAGGCATTCAGACTGGATATAAGGAGAAACCTTTCCACCCTAAAGGCAGCCAAGCAGAGGAGCAGGTTACCTGGAGAGCTCATGCCATCTCCGTCCTTGGAAATTTTCAAGACATGACTGGATAAACCATGACCAACATGGCGTGACCTCATGGGTGTCCAGGCTTTAAGCAGGAAAATTAGACTAGGTGACCTCCTGAGGTCCCTTCCACCCTCAATTATCCCGTGATACTATGATTCAAAATGTTACATTCAGCCATCTCAAGTGTGAATGGACCACAACACCCACACAAATACCATCTCTTTCAGAGATCTGTCTGTGTTGTCAGTTGGTATGAGCTGACAGAGTTCCTTGAGTTTTATCTCTGGGTAACAGGAATGTGGTCCTTGCCAGTGGGAAAGAGTGAGGTAAAGAATTATTATCAGAGCTGTCACATTCATAAATGTAATAGCTCACTAGAGGGATTTGATATTAATTCCTGACTCAGAGCTGATCATCTGAACTGCAAGGTTTTGGCTGCCTTTGTGCCTGCACTCAGGATACTCATCCAAAACCAGAAGAATGATAAGATAGCTGGAAGCAATTCCAGGTGGGTTTTTTTTTGTTTGCCTTTTTTGTTGTTGATTTATTTTTATTTTTTTTTGCTATCATGGTGTTCTTTATAAGGAGGGCATATACTAATCTTTATAAAAAAGTGACAGTTAAAGTCTTTTTGAAGAAGAAACAGCAGTTTGCGTGGGCCAAAGAGGATGGAGTTACGTGCAACTAGTGTAACTGTCTCCATTCTCACAATGGCAGGAAGCTGTGCTGCCAATAAGAATAAAAGAATAAAAGCAGCTACCTGTTTCAGAAACGTCAAACCAGAAAACCAGCCAGACTAAAGAAGCAGTTTGAGGTGGCTGGATCACAGCAAAGCATGCAAAAGGGCCACCGCTGGTCAGGGTCACAGTTACAGTCGCAGTTCTAGTAATGTGAAGCTGGAACATATTTATGTCAGGTTGGGCAAGTACTATTTGTCTCCAACAGTTCTGCTGGGACAGAATTACCACCTGTATTAAACAGCAGTGTGTTCTTGGTTGTCAGCTTATTCTGGTCAAGTTGTGCTTGGTTGTCTGGGTCAGGCTATCTGAGGGGGATGATCGTCCAGACACTGTAGTTATTACTCAACTTTATATTCAGATCTGTTTTGGAACTCATTTCAGTGTCATCAACAGTTAAAGCATATTTTGGGGAAAAAACATAGAATCATAGAATAGTTTGGGTTGGAAGGGACCTTTAAATGTCATCTAGTCCAACCCACCCTGCAAAGAGCAGGGACATCTTCAACTAGATCAGGTTGCTCAGAGCCCCGTCCTGACCTTGAACATCTTGGTTAAAGCTAAAAAATCATATATTCTCACAGATGAGTATCCCGGAGCATTTTCAGTTTACAAGATTTTGTGGAATTCCAGCAAGCCTTCGATTCAGAGCCATTATTTAAACATACTCTAGCATATACTACAGATACCCATGAATAGGTGAAGAAGCTATTTCTACCTTTATGCTTTAATCATAAAATCTAGAGCTGACAGAGATCAAAGGATTGCCTTTGTTAAATACTGCTCGGTGGCTCTTCCAGTCTTTACATACATATATATGTATATGTAAAATGATGAGACATCCATCATGTCTCAGTGGACTGTTTGAAAAGTTCTGCATAATCTTCAAGCTGCAGTAATATGAAGATTTTTTTGTTTACGCAGGAATTGTTGCTCTACTGATAACTGAAAGATGGAACCAACAGGAACAACTACCACTTCTTAAATACACTTTTTTTTTTTTTCCCTAATAAAGAAGAGCTACATGATGAAAACAGGAAAAATTCTAAAAGCATCCATTTTCTATGTTTTGACAAGATTAGTAAAAAGGGTCAAAATGTAACGCCTCTGAAAAGATAATTTACTAAGTTTTAAACTCAAATAAATATTTTGCAGTACTTGGTATGCTATAGCCTCATTAAACTCAAGTGATACAACTCTAGGGCAGGCAATACTGGAAAATCCTCATTTTACAAGTTCCCTGCCTTAGTAGAGGTGTATTTTATAAATCCAGGAAACTTTACACCTTGGATCTTCTTAACCTTTTGTAACATTCTTGTACTCTTATATCCAGGGAGAGAACATGCTGTGACAGATAGAAAGCCTTTGATACAACTGAGAAGTGCAAGCTCTGGTACATTACCCCCAGTTTATGTACAGGATTAAATGAGTTTTATGTGCTGTCAGTATCACATCATATTTTTATCCTTTAAGTAATACAGTAAATTGTACCAGTGCTTTCTTGACACTCAGTACGATGAAATCCAGTTACTCATCTCTTTCATGAAGCAATTTATTTATAAGCAAGCTGCAAAAACCTGACAGTAAATAATCAAGTCAGATCCAGGCACAGGGAGGATTTCATAAGGGTATATAAATTTGGGATTAGAGAGTGGAAAGCAGAGGGTGGAAAGCACAGGGTTCTCAGAGGTGCCCCGTGAAATGATGAGAGGCAATGGGCACAAACTGAAATAGAGCAAAATCCATTTACATTTAAGAAAAAGCCTTTTTTACTGTAAGCGTGGTCAAACACTGGAACAGGCTGTCCAGAGAGGTTGTGGACTCTCCATCCTTGGAAATACTCAAAACCCAACTGGGCACAGCCCCTGAGTCACCTGCTCTAGGTGACCCTGCTTTGAGCAGAGGGTGGGATAAGTGACCCCTCAGATTTGCAGCTTTTTCACCTCTCCAGAATTTAAGTTGGTGATGGCTGAACCAAAAGGAAATCTTGATGTTCATTTAAATGGGATACCATTTTCTTTGCAAAAGTCTCACACCTGAAGAGACAAGGAAAATATTAGATCACACTTGTGCACTCTATGGCCTGCAACAGAAAGCAAAAGAGAAATGCAACTTCTCATACTTACACTACAAAAAAAGTATTAGTTAATAACTAGCTTTATGTCCAGTCAGCTAGCACATACCATGATATGACAGGCAAGCCATTTTTGCTCCGAATATCCTGATTTTTAACATTTAATAGCTTATTTCCAGTTCTTGCATTTTAGTACAAGTAACTCACTCACACAGAACGTAAGGAATTTTCCCAGAGTTAAGGAATCTCTTATCTGGGGGGAAAAAAAACAGCAAAACCAACAGAAACCAAACCAAACCAAAAACCAGCTAAGGTTTAGTGTATTTATTGTAAAGGATTGTTAGTTTATTTAATCATGGGGTTTTTTTCCTGGACCTAGGGAACACATAAGCAATTCTTATGAGTGGAGTAGCTAACTCAGTGCATTCTGAACGGCAAAATAGGCAGCAACATCCATGTACAGAAAAACAGATTGCTGATTGTTTGTACAGTCTAATCCTGTATCAGACACCATTTAATAAAACCATATTTCTCTTTATGTCTGATTGAGCCTGTCGGCCCACAGGACGATCCACCCCTGCACCAGCAAGAGCATAAGTAAACACCACCTGCAGTCCCATGCCCTTCATCCCAGACTCCAGAGCAATGTGGTCACATGTGAGACTCTCCTTTGGCAATGTCTCTGGCGTCCACATGGATGACAGGGGGTGATGGTACCAGGGCTGGATAAAAGCATCCCAGATCTATCGTCCTGGCAAGCAGCAAACCTCCTGAGACAGTAAGTCTGGTCAGCAGAAGTAGAGCCTCCAGCCACCATCACTCATCCTGTCCTCATGAGGACATGTTTCAAGCTCAGATGCCTTTCCTGTTCTCATGGTGTTCCACCTGAGTGCCCTCAGTTCACAACTGCATGAGCAGAAGGAGCCATTCTCCGGCTACCAGAAGCCACCAGCTCCCAACCTGCTACAAAGTCAAGCATAGGCTTTAGCTGTCCCACCTTTAACACAGCTGTCGTGGGTGAATTATTGAGATAAGACATCATTTTGGGATTAAATAAAAGGGTTTTATTGATGATTAAGCAATGATCAAATAATAATTAATCAATGATTGAATGACAATTAGTAATCAAATGGGGATCGAGCAATAATTAAATGGTCATTAAACAATGGTTTGATGATGACAATGATTTAAATGATTTGTCAATGATTTAAATCAAGTGACAATGATTTAAAAGATTATTTAAAAGATGATTTAAATGGTGGTCAGTCAGTGGTCAAACACTCTACTACTTACTACGTTTCTAATAATTAAGCTATAGCTGGATATATAAATGTCGCTAGCATACAATATACTTTTAGGCCTAATCTAAAATGTCACTTACCTTGTTATAGATACCAGATACTCGGTAAGGGCTCTCTCACCCTCAAAGAGTAACCTTGAGAAGCGTCCCTGCTCAAAGGGAGATCACAGCAGTGCAGCCTGCTGCTGTACAGGAGAGCTCAACAGACCTGGGGGGCTACGGATACCTCTAGAGGAAAGTGGTGGACTCACAGTCAACACTGCTTTTGGTGTATATGCAGGAGTGCAGTATTTCTGTGCCCTCTCAGTGTCCCCTGCTGTGCTACTGCTTTGCTGAAGGCCAGAAGCCTGATCACTGCTCTCCTCTGGTCCAGCTGAACAGGCTCAAACACCCCCCGACCAGGAAACCACTGACCTGGAGCAGTTGTGATCCATCATGTGCAAAACATGAGCAGGACCAGAAGCCTATCTTTATCTGTGAACAATAAAAAAACTGGTCTGCTAAGTGCAAAGTCCCTCCTTGCTCCCTCTGGTTACCATTAAATTTCATTCTTCTACTCCATTAACAGAGTAAGTCTGTAAGTAAAACGGGCTCTGCTGAGCGCAGTCCAGGGTTGGTTCACGGAAAGATACACACTGTGAATGCTGCAAGAACTGTTTTTGTAGGTGTTTATTTCATTGAATAATGCAGGATAGGAGGGGTCTCTGGAGCTCAGAGCAGGGCAACCTCAAAGTCAGATATAACTTTGGTGTTAAAGCAGTCCTTTGCTTCCTCCCAGCAGGGCTGCTGACCTGCTCCATCGCCTTGTCATCCAGGCAAAACTTTACAGTGTGTAACTCAGTTCCAGATTTTGGGAACAGTGTGACTTTTCCAATCCATGCTGCAAGTATAACAATTGAACACCTGTTTGTGTGCTCTCTGACACAACTGGAACAGACTAGAAGGCGGTCATGGATGTAAAACAGAAACTTTCAAGGTGTGCGGGGCAGCCAATGGCTCGGGCAACAGCATGACATCCTGGAGGGCCAGGCAGTGGCACTTACCCCTGAAGAGGCTGATGTCCTTAAATTCCCAGGCCTGAGGAAAGGAGCACCCAACACCAAAACGCAGTCCACAGCTAAGTTAACAGGGATCCTGCCCCTGGGCATCGCAGCGTGGGGAGAGGCACCAGCCCCTCCAGCAGCAAAGGTGCAACGGGCCTGGAAGAGAAGGCAAGAGCTCATCCACACAGCCCCATCCTAGGGACCCACCCACAGGGGTCATTCATCACAAGGACGGTTATGGGACAGAAAAGCCATGAACCCTGCAGTTTCTCACTACAGACCACTGGAATCATAAAAGTCTAAGCACTGGAGTCCAGCTTGGCTTTCCCTGGGAGACCACCAACACAGAGGCATTGCCTTTCAGCCCAGGAATTTCCTCAGATACCACTACATTGGCCCAAGGTGCTGCTCCTGGCAAGACCTCTGGCTGTGGTGGACTCCCAGGCTTCATGTCAGCCTCTTCCCCTCCCATGAGCACTGCTCAGCTGATGAGAGAATCGCTTCTGCTTGAGTATACCTGTAAGTTGGACTCAGCCTCAAAAATACTTCAGTCCCCAGACAGTGCACTTGCAGGCATTTGTGATTTGTTGGAAATCAGGCCCTACTAACATCAGTAACTGTTAGGTTGCTCTGTATGCTTAGTTACTTTAATCTAAATAAAGAGTATCTACAGACAGGTTTAACCTACACACAAGAGAAAAATGTTTCTCTTGAAAATTAAGTCCTGGTTTTTTCCTAACCTTTTTTAAATGATTGCATTCCAGAGCACTCATGCTACACTCCATTCTTCACTAAAGAAGTACAATCACTGTCTTGTCGTCTTCTTTTTTTTTTTTAAATCAGCATATTACATCTTCCTCTTCTCCCAGATGCCCCCTCAGAACACTGGAATATAAAGACATATGCTTCTGAAAGCTTAAGAGGTTGAATTTACCAACGAATTATTGAAGGCATCATCGCAATTATTCATTAACAAGAGCTTCAAAGACTAAAGACACATCAAATAGTTGATGAGGTCTGGCAATATAATCCTAATTTATTTTCATATGGAAAAAAACAGCCTTCAACTCTTCCTTCTGGTGTGTTAGCACTACGTTCAGGTTGAGAAGGCAGACTTCAGGGTGGGATTTTAGGATGGCTTGCCATTTGCCTGGGGTGTAGCCAGAGGAAAGAGAATGTAAAATAACAAGGTGCAATGTTAAAGCACAGCAGAGCACAGCAGATACTCCTCGATTAATTTTCATGTGAACACTTTCTCCAGAACCAGGGTTCTGCAGCCTGGTTCAAAAAGTTTTCTTTGCAAATGGACTAAACTAAGCACTGCCAGTGTAATTTTTAGGGTGCAAAAAGATCATCCAGATGGGAATTCAGTGTGGAATAGCCCTTTTGAGTCAACACCCTCCAAATAACACATTTACAAAATATTCTAAAAGACAGAATGACAAGAGCTGCATCAGGCCAATACAAATGCTTTTTAGGAGGTGGATGTTCTTAGCCTTGGTATACATTGAAAGCACCACAGAATTAAAACTGGCTGTTCAGGTACTGCTTGAATGGGGAACATGACTGAAATATCTCATCAGCATTTAGTAAATAGATTTTCAGTGGCTGTGGTCAGTTAAGATACTGCATTAAAAAAAAGGTGAATGGGATTTCACTGATGCAAATGAAGCATTGAGAGTCTGGTAACATTCAAATTAACATTTCATAGTAAGTCCCATTGGGTAGATTGCTCTTGGCACAACCACAGCTTTTGATTAAGGTCTATGGTGAATGAGGCCGTCTGTTCACTGAAAGGCATATCAACAATGGAGGTACTATCTGCACACAGAGCAGTAGTAGAGGATTACCCACTCTTGTGGCATCTAAATGTTGTGCCAAGGAACAGGATAAAAAGAAACACCAAACTCTGTCTTCTTCACTCTGTTATCCTCAGCTGCTATGTTCAGTGGGTAGATCTTAGTTGTATGCAAAGGTCTGGACCACTTGCAAAGGGGCAAAAGAGACAATTTTCCAAACAGAAATAGTATTGCAGTGCTGGGTGTGAGATGTAACTTAGCTCCGTGCTCTCACTTTTGCTAGGGGTCAGGGTATATCCTTCATGATGCATTATCCTCTGCCCTCAGAGGCAGGAAAATACGTCAGAGGAACATCCAGCCTGACTGTGCCATAACGTAAGTGACCTGGTCTGGTCAGGAAGCCTCGGAAGAAAATCAGTGGAAGATTCTTGACTTGTGACTAACGTTTTTATTCAGAATGCTAACTTTCAGCAGGAAAATTGAGAAATCGAAAAGCAAAGTAGTAGTACAAGCTTTTTGGAGAAAAGTAGACAGCATTCAAGTTTTCATTGAAAAGTATTTAAGAACAGTTAGTCAGTCATGTTCAGGCATAAAGATAAGTGCAATGTTATGGACAAACATAGCCTACCATTAGGGTGCAGCAGAGGAATTTCTACTGCTTTTCTCTGTGTCTTTAATGCTCTTTGAACAAAACAAGCATGTATGGGCAGTATAAAATGCAGACCTCTTCTCAAGGAGCACATTCTCTATTGCCTTCTGTAATGTGCCACCTGTTCTTCACAGCTATGATTAAGTGTTTCCTTCTGATACGGGTGTCAAACAGTTAATTTCAAAGTGACAGAAGAATGTTCCCATCTTCACACTTTGGAGAACTTATTAGAACTTACATCAGATGTTCTTCTGACATTAATATGGAAATTGGAAATAACAGGAGAGAAAGAGAGACTGGAAAATGATACCTTTCAGGTTGAAAACAAGTTTTTCTACCACCTCCCCCCCCATTCTTTAGAGAGATTAGTAAGATTTATTTCCAGATGCTTCCTTGTGCTCCTCCTCCTCTTCTGTATCTATATAAGTAGGAAGCAGAGAAGAATAGCAATCCTCAGCTCTTAGCTTTTGCACTGAACCTGGCTCTGCTTTTCTCTCAGTTCTGTAAGAAACAGTTTGACACAACTTTCTACTATGACTGCATGAGTTGTCCAAGGGTAAAAAAAGGTATTTTTCAAATAAGGCATAAATAAGCACTGAAGTTAAGTTAATCTCAGCAGGTGGATTAAATATGCACATAGATGAATGACACCTAAGGAAAATAAAATATTCCCTGCTGCTGTTCTTGTAACTTTTATTAGTAATGTAGTAGCTTTTATTTCTTATCAGAGCAAGACTTTAACTGCTCCATTTAAGTACAATTATTATCCACAGGGACTGCAGAGGACATACGTTAATGCAGAGTCTTCACTAAGATAGTAAGACATGTCCAGATGTTTTTTGCCCTTCAGAAACTAGCAGCTAGGGACAGAGGAAGAAGAACAGCGTCCTTTCTACTTAGTGAAGTCCTGTGCTGTTTGACCACTGCTAGTGTGCGGAAGCAGTGAGAAAAACAGCACTTTGCCTCCTGATTTAGAGCCCAGGCGCTGTACTCCTCCGAGAGTTTGCACATTATTTTGCAGATTAAGTCCCTCACTGCAGGGCCAAAGTGCTGTTTGCACTGTCTATAAAAGTGAAATGTGACAGTATGCCTTGCCTGGTAAAGTCAGAACGGCTCCACCGAAAGCTGAGCAGCTACAGCAGTGTGGCTCCAATCAAGTCAAACTCCAAACTTTTGAGTTTTTAGCCAGTGCAAAAGTAGCTCAATATTTGCTGAATGAATTACTCTGAGTCTTTTCCATCATCTATGGCTAGTATATTAACCCTTGCAGAATCTATCCAGAAGTTAACCCATATTTTTATGATAATAGTATTATTTACTCTATGAATAGTTCCCTACTCATTTTACTAACAGTGCCTATCTTGAATTTCAACACATTTTCTTTTTGGCCCAGTTTCCTCTTTTTCTAATCTGTTTTTATTCTCAAAGCATTCCTTATGACTTGTTCTCACAATCTTCATTTGTGGAATAATTACATAATGTTTATTTTTCTAAACAATCTTATTGCAATTGACTTCAAAATTATCTTAATTGGACTGCAAATGACCACAACTGTTCTGACATCACCCTTATGTTCTATGTAAGACCTTCATACTTTACGTCAAACTACCTTTATATAATTTCTACCAACAACACCTTTAAAACTTCCATCCCAGTTGATTCAGAACACTGCAGCAGTGATATTTAATCCATACAAAAAATTTAGGTAGGTCACAAAGGTTTCCTCTTCTCCCTGACTTTGGGATTAACCAATACTTGAAAACCACTGTTCCTTAAGAGGAAAAGGCACAGGATTTTTCACATTTGTATGCTTTTATTCACTTGTGAAAGCAGCACATCACTTTGGCTAAATCTGCACAATTATGCAGCTCTTGTAAGCTGTTCTTAAATGCCAGTTAGTCCTAGTGCAGAATTTGCCTGCATGTACACATCAAGTCCAGAATTTTGAAGGTCAATTTGTTCCCACATTGCAGCAAAAATGTAAATTAAAGCAAAGACAGTGTTATTGTTTCTCCTTCCTATTGTTCCTCCTTCCTATTGTTCTAAGAAATCTCATTTAAGTGGAGTAACTGCTAAACTGTGAGCTACGAAAAAGCTATTCACCATCACCTTACTTCTTAGAAGTGAGAGAACTCACTGGATTAGGGAAAGTGGGTAGACCAAATTCTGGGCATCAGGGCAACTACAAATAATTACGACTCAGTACAGGGAACGGGAAGGACAGTGCTGTGCTGAATGACACTCAAGGCTGTACATTTACCCATCACCAAATGCATGACAGCGAGCACGTAGTAGGAAACGGATGGATGCCTCTCAGGTAGGGGTTAGTGGCCGTGTGCGAGTTCCGCAGGCTGCTACAACTGCAAAGTAAAAACAGGTAGCTTAGATTGGGTTACAGAGTTTGCTTCTCCTACCAAATTTCTGCACTAGTGTGGCGTATGAAGAAATCACGGACTCGTAGCTCATGCAGTAAGCGAATCCAAATTCAACCATCTTTATTTCTACACTGAGAAACTTATATACACTAAGACACAAACCCACTCCCCTCGTAATATCCAATCATGGACTTACAAAAATATTTTCTACCTTCTACTGAGCTTATCACAATAACAGGTACTCTGCTAACAGGACAAGTTTCGGTTCCCAGACTGTATTCTGTTTTTGTCAGGATGAGCTTCAGGATGTGTAACTTATGTTTCTCATCCTCCCCTGCTCTCAAGGTCACTACTGGCACACGCTGTTGCTCCAGATGCACGTAAATCTTAGCTGTGTGAGTGAACTTTAACTGAACCCACATCTCCCCCTCCTTTATTAGTTAGAATAGAAATCAAAGCGAGGGTCATGACAACCTGGCACTGAACACCACACGTCTAATTAACAACTGAATCTAGGAATCCAAAAAGAAAGAAAATTAAACAAAAAGAGCAAAGCATCTTCAAAGGCCTGTAATCACGTACTATAGCAAAAGTTAATCACTCAAGAAAGCACTTAACCCTCTTTTTGGTATTTTCAACTTCATCCTTAAGAAGTCTAACTAAATAACCTATACCATCTTGCTCTTCCCATTCACGTGTAAAATTAACAAGTATCCATACTTCTGGTCATCTTCTAAAAGAACAATAGTCATATAATTTCCTAATGCTAAATTAACATATGTAATACAATTCTTAAAGAATTGTGCTTCTAATGAATACAAACTATCATTAAAGGTTACATTAAGATTACAAGCTAATGCGAATACATATGGGTGAGTAGTATACACAGTTATGTTAGCACAATGCAAAACCCATCAGATTGATTAAGGTAATATTTTTCTGCATATACAACTCATGTACAGTTCGTGTTAAATCTGGCAAAACTAATCTCCATAGATCTGTTTTAATGCTAGAATGATTGTCCTTAGAATCAAAGGTCCTGCCATTTCCCATCATGCCAAATTAGGCTTGCATTATCCTCACTAAAAGATAATGCTAAACAATTGTATTTTTGATTCCAAAAGGTGTCATGCAGACCCCAGTCAATAACAAACCGAAGTGAGAAATTTTGTCTTTGAGGATACAACCTCACACACGGTCTCCAAGCCAATTGTTGTAGATCTTGCAATTTCGCAGGTTGCATGCTAGAAAAGAAGACAAATATGGGATAGTACCTTGCTCATCAGTATTACTTGGACTTGGCAGAGTGACCATAGTGTAATTAGTTTTGCCATTTAGTTTTAATCCAATAAGATGTAACTGAGTAGTAAAATTTATATAAGGAAATTGATTCTCGGGGCTAGTAACATTGGCCCATGTGACACACATGTAAGTCACTATAAAATATCTGGCTAGTCTCAAAGGAATTGTTAACATCGTTGCAAGATGGTGGTAATCAAACTCCTCTCATCCATCTCGTGTCATTATTACTTAAAGGTGACACTAGATCCTACCATGTGAGAGGCCTAAACACAGGCAGGTCTAAAACATGCGCCCAATAGACATAAACTCTAGTTACTGAGCTACATAACATACATATGATAATGCGAGACACATGCGACATGATTAAACCTGAGGAAGATTAGAATCTTCCTCTTTATCTTCGCCTTGAGAGACGTCTTCAACAGATTCTGCGTCTTTCTATATAGTTTTGGCAGGCTTGATATTTTTCACAGGTAACCAGTATGGTCCTGTGGATAAAGAAACACAACCATAACCACGTCCCCATGACAACAAGGGTACTGGACCCATCCATTGTCCTGATTGTAAGTCTTTATAAAATACAGTAGGCTTCATATTTGTCTGATCCGGCAAACCACATCACCGTCGATTAGCAGTCAAATTGTCAGCACATGTAAGATTCAAAAAATTTAGAACATAAGTGGCTTTATCTAATTGTTCCTGAGGTGTGATACCCAGGGAATTCCCCCTTTTTTGTTTATGAAGCATATTTTTCAGAGTAAGATGAGAACGCTCTATAATTGCTTGACCAGTCGGAGAATGGGGAATACCTGTAATGTGCAGGATACCCCACTCGGCTAAAAAGGTTTTCATCTGTCTGGCAACATAGCCTGGCCCGTTATCAGTCTTAATTTTCTGTGGAATACCTAAAACAGCAATTGCACAAAGCCAATGGCGACAGACATCTTTAGCCTTTTCGCCCCTGTGTGCAGAAGCAACAATAAACCCAGAAAAGGTGTCACCAGTAACATGTACAAAGCGAAAAACTCCAAACGCAGAAATATGAGTAACATCAGTTTGCCATAGTTCATTGGGCTGCAATCCACGAGGATTAGATCCACTCTGTGTAGGGAGTGGCAGGAGACGCTGGCAATCTGGACAGGCAGAGACAATTTCTCATGCCTGCTGCAGTGTAAGCTGGAAATCCTTGGAGAGTGCCTTGGCATTATGATGATAAAATTCATGGGAGAGTTGAGCCTGTTGAAGTTTCTTAGGTACCACAACAGTCATAGTAAAAGAATCGGCAACAGCATTGCCTTCAACCATAGGCCCAGGCAATGTAGTGTGAGAACGTAAATGAGACACAAAATAAGAATGAGCTCTCCGTGAAATCAATATATACAACCTGGAGAGGAGATGAAACAGGTCCTGATTTGCAACTTCCTTTAAAAAGGATTTTTCTAATCTTCGTATAATACCAAAGACATAGGCAGAGTCAGTGACAACATTAAGAGGTTCATCAGCAAATAAACTGAATGCGTGGATGGCAGCTGCAAGCTCAACCAATTGAGTAGAACCTGACTGAAAAACAACAGAGTGTTGCCACCCACGTGTGGCCTCTTGCCAGACAACAGCAGCTTTGCCCATTCTTCCAGAGCCGTCAATGAATGCCATTTGGGCATTAGGGATTGGTGAAGATTGCTGTAAAAAAAGAGGCTGTAGAGGAACATCTTTTAGGGAGTTAAGCAGACGGTGCTTTGGCAGAGTATAAAGTATTTTGCCAAGGTAGTCCGCAAAGGCTGCCTGTAGAGATAAACTCTCACGAAGCATTACTGTAAAATCTTCCTTCGTGATGTACATATGAATGAAATCCAGATCAGTTCCTCGAAGTTGCTGGCATCGCAGTCAACCTGTAGAAATTAATCTCACAAACATCTCAAGCAAAGTAGTTACAGTTTTTGAAAATGAATGAGGAAGGAAAATCCATTCTAGTACAAATAGCTGTTGTTCCTTTTCATCCCATTGGCCAATAAGCGCATATGGCTGGAAAGGATTAGGGATTAAAAATAGACGAACAGGTAAATTTAAATCATACCTGGATGCAAAGGCTGTATTAACCCTTTCTGCCACAATCTGCAATGCTTCTGAAGCTTCCCCGGTAATCGATCTTGGGGATGACAAATCAAAATCGCCTTTCAAAAGGTCAAACAGGGGAGATAATAATTCTGTAGAAATCCCCAATAAAGGTCGTAGCCAATTAATGGTTCCCAATAATTTTTGTAACTCATTCAATGTAGTTACTGTATTGACAATTCATATGGGTTGTGGAATAATGGTTTTATCTAAGATTTGCCAACCCAGATATTTCCAAGGTGGTATAGACTGTACCTTCTCAGGTGCAATCCGAAGTCCGTAGCGTTCCATGGCCAATTTCACCTCAGCAAATGCAGATTGTAACTGAAACTCATCAGGCACAGCGATTAAAATATCATCCATGTAATGATAAAACAACAGAGTAGGAAATTGTGTTTTCACTGGTTTCAAAGCAGAATAAACAACAAATTGACAAATAGTTGGACTATTTTTCATGCCCTGAGGAAGCACTACCCAATGATATCTCTCCATAGGCCCTTCATTGTTAATAGAAGGTACGGAAAAGGCAAAATGTGGACAATCATCAGGATGCAGAAAAATTGTAAAGAAACAATCCTTTAAATCAATGACAAGAAGATTCCAAGATTGCGGTATCATTGCAGGATTCGGCAGTCCCCATTGCAGTGCACCCATTGGAGCTATAACAGCATTAATTGCCCTTAAATCTTGCAATAATCGCCATTTGCCTGATTTCTTAGGTATTACAAAAATTGGAGTATTCCATGGGCTTGTAGAAGGGACAATATGTCCTAACTGCAATTGTTCTGCAACCAGCTCTCGCGCTCACTCCAACCGCTCACCTCTGAGGGGCCACTGATCAACTCAAACAGGGGAATTGGTTAACCACGTAAGTTTGAGCCACAGCTGGACATCAGCGACCCCAGTCAAAAATGTGTCGTTAAAAGCAAACCCCATTGTAACATCAAGTCACGGCCCCATAATGTACAGGGTACTGGTAGAATGTATGGTTTCAATTTAGCTATTTTCCCATCCGGTCCTTCAACCAGCAGGAATTGTAGTGATTGTTGAGGAAGCTGAGTTCCTCCGACTCCAGTAATTAAAGCAGCTGTGTCCACAACAGGCCATTCAGACGGCCAGTCAGACTTACGGATGATAGAAATATCTGCTCCAGTATCTACCAACCCTGAAAAATCTTTACCATTAAGTCGACAAGTAAGAAAAGGTTGTTGAGTTGTGATCTGCTGAGTCCAATAAATCTGTGGGGATCCTGTACTCCCGAAACCTCCAGCTCCACAGATCTGTGCCGATGCAGCAGTGTCGTCTGTTAAGGGAGACAAACTAGGGAGAGGTATTAATTGAGCAATGCGTTCACCTGCTGGTATGGTACAGGGAGGATTCAGAGTCCATACCATGATTTTAATTTCTCCCCGATAGTCACTATCAATAATCCCAGGTAAAACAAACAAACCCATCTTTGTAGTAGGAGACCGGCCCAGTAACAAAGCATGTTCTTTAAAAGGCAGCGGCCCTTGCAGTCCCGTTGATATCAGGCGCACAGAAGTATCATTTACGTTTGTTGTGGCGGCAGTTACCACGTCCAGCCTGGCACTTCTGGGGGTGGCATGGCGCGGGATGATGCCTCATTGCTTGTCCGTTCCCCTGCTGTGGTGCTAATTGCAGCATCTGCCCTTGGGCCCTGTTGGGATTGCATAGGGCACCGGACCGCACGCCCCTCCTGGCGTTTCCCGACTGTGGAGCAGGTAAGGGAAATAATTTTTATCATATTTAGAGTGACATTGATTGCTCCAATGATATCCTTTCTGGCACTGAGGACATAATTCATTTGGAGTCTTATCCCTTTCTCCCCTTCGTTTTGGGCAATCCTTTCTCATGTGTCCATCCTGCCCACACGAAAAACATTTAATAGCAGCACGAGCCACAGTTAGTTGTTGAGCCAATGCCGTTGCTAACATCTCAGCCCTGTGCTCTTCTGTTCCTATATGCTGACACGCTTTAATAAGTTCATTCAAAGTGGTGGCCTTGCCACGTATAGGGTCTAAAGCCCTGTGGCATTCAGTGTTAGCATTTTCCACTGCTAATGGTATTAATAAAAGTTCAGCAGCTGCTGGAAGTTCAATCTGTTGAGAAATAGCTGTTTGCAAGCGGTCTATGAATTCTGTGTAAGGCTCTTGTGCTCCCCGTCGGATACTCGCAAATGACAGTTCTGTACGTTTACCATCAGGAACTCACTTTAAAGCCCGTAAGGCGAGCGTAGATGCTTGTTGGAAAGCTAATCTATTCATTTGAACTTGCGCTGCTGAAGTCACATATTGCCCTTCTCCCATCAAGTGATCATTCCCAATAGGATGCTCAGCTGTCAAATTTTCTAATGCTTGGGCAGCAACCAACTCACGATATTCTGTTAACCAAATGGAATATTGCCCTGCCGTTAACATCAACTTTAACACCATTTTCCAATCTGCAGGAACCATAACATACGACTCCAATATCGCTTCCAGCAAATTAATAGTAAAGGAGGATTGTAAACCATTTTCCTTAATGGATTTTCGTAACTCTTTGATAACTTCATATGTCAGTGTCTCATAGTGAGGAAGCTGCTGGGGTCTATAGATAACCAGCACAGCTTGAAGCATTTCAACATCACCCTCTTGCAAAGCCCTTTTTCTACACTCTTCCACGAACTCCCTTCTTGCCTTATTGTGAGAATCATCAGGAGGCATGTCTAGAGAAGGAGCATAAGGCGGTGGACGTGTAACGGAGGCACGACTAACAGTCATTCGTTTAGTATTTTGTAAGATCTGTTCCACGGTTGGTGCAGAAGCCACCATAGCTTTAACCGGAGTTAAAGACAGGTACAAATCAGGCTCTTGTCAGAGTCAATAGGACTTGGATCGAAGGGATCTTCAGGTATCTGTGAGTCTAAGTCGTCGGCTGCTTCTACTGTAGCAGCTACTGGCAATTACGGCTGCTGAGCTGAATCACAGACAGGCTCAGTGTCAGGGTCTGAACTAGCCAGAGCTGTATCCTCTAAAGTTAATAAATCAGCCGGCGGAGGCGGAAAGTCTGAGTTAGCAAACACTTTATCGGTAGGGAGGAATGTTCTTAATGGCTTATATATGACACGCCACGTTACGATATTATCAGGATTAACATCATGATCAATAATTACTCACACTTGCAAGCATTCTCCCACTTTCTGCCAGTCAGAAGGATCATAAGACCCGTTGGGGGGATACCACGGACAATGATCCCGAATCCATACTAAAAGCTGTACAAGCTTAAGAGGCTGTAACTTTAATCCTTGTTCCTTAAAGATTTTCATTAAAAGTGCTTTATGTATCTGCTGCACTTTTGTCGCAGACTGCCCCATTATAATAATACCTTCCCCAGCCTCTCGCTGTGCTAACCTTATATCGTGCAGCGATGAGTATATAGGAGCTCCTTGGTGATCAACGTCTTCCGTCCGGCTCACAGGGGTACGCCACCGATCCTTGATCACCGTCATGTTGAATCTTTAACCCTGTTCGGGAGCCATTTGTGGCGTATGAAGAAATCACGGACTCGTAGGTCATGCAGTAAGCGAATCCAAATTCAACCATCTTTATTGCTACACTGAGAAACTTATATACACTAAGACACAAACCCACTCCCCTCGTAATATCCAATCATGGACTTACAAAAATATTTTCTACCTTCTACTGAGCTTATCACAATAACAGGTACTCTGCTAACAGGACAAGTTTCAGTTCCCAGACTGTATTCTGTTTTGGTCAGGATGAGCTTCAGGATGTGTAACTTATGTTTCTCACCCTCCCCTGCTCTCAAGGTCGCTACTGGCACACACTGTTGCTCCAGATGCACGTAAATCTTAGCTGTGTGAGTGAACTGTAACTGAACCCACATACTAGTTCACACCTTGCTTCATCCCCATTCAGCTGTATCCGATGAATAACATTTTCTGTCAGAGTCCTGAGCTCAGCAGGGAGTGTTAGTGCAACTGTGATGCAAACTATGAACAGCAGAGATCCATCCTGCGAGCAAGGGTGCTGTATGCTGCGTATACTCCAACAATTTAAACAATATTTTGAATATGGGTTGGTTTAGGGTGAGCGTGCCCAAGAATCTAGTCCAGGTTAAAGTCCTCTACACTGTTCCAGCTGTGCAGGGAAATACACCGGTGGCCAGCAAAGACGTCTGCATTTGCTGCAAGTTACATCATTACTCTCAATAGGGATAGGAACTGTGTGCCCACCCCCCGCCCCCTTCCTTCTGTGGTGCACAGTTTTTCTTTCTGATGCTCAGTACAACAGCTATATAAGCTGATCAGAGATTACCCACTTCTGAAGAAATTCTGCAAAAGCGTTATGTAGTTCTGGTGTTGAAGGCGCAGCACTGACAGTCAAGTGACAGCAGTTTTACTTGTCTCAGTCTCAATTTATGCTTTGATTTTGGGTAAATAATCCCATTCTCAACTCCTTTTTCTTCAGTTCATGTGGCGGAGTCAAAGAAGTGCTTTTCTTCTGCAAGAGAACTCTGTGGTTCCTTGACAGTACACCTCTGTGAGTTTCGACTCGGGAGCAAAACCAGGATCTGAACTCCCAAGTCAATGAATGCCCTCTTACTGGCAGCGAATGACACCGAGCCTCCACTAAACCCCACCTAACCAGCAGATGGCAGACCTTAAAGCTCTGATTTGACACTGAGGCTAAACTATGAAGTTCAAGAAGTACTACTGCAATTACCTGAGTTGAAGACTCGTTCACAGAAAGGCATTTAAGTAAATCAGTGCTAAGACCAGAAGCAACTTATAATATAGTTCTTAAAATATGCTGACCGCAGAATTTCTTTCAGAGGATGCACAATCATCTCATTAAAGATACAGAAGCAGCAGTCCCTCGCTCATTTAAATAACCAGAACCCACTTTGGTATTTCTAACCAGTCTTCTGAGAGATGCTATGTTCTCTTTTTTCAGACTTGTACTATTGTTGCACAGTGACAATTCTAACAGCTTAAAACAGCTGGGTGTATATGACCAGTGATGAAATGTGAGCATGAACTCCTTTGTGAGCTGCCAAACAAATTTATTTTCCTGTACCCAGGACGAGCTGTAGGCCACGACCTGCAAGCTACCACCTTCCCAAACTCGTTCACAGATGGCTTCCTGGAGTGAAACACTTTTACTGAGTGCTGACTTCATTTGAAAATATTAACTCATATCATGCTTTGCAGAACATAGTATGTTATATGATGTACCCTAAGGTGCTGCTTGTGGGGAAACAGCGTTCCAGCGCAAACCTCGTTACACGATTTCATTATACTGCAGATAGCTAGGAAAAGCAGGAGGATGCATGCAGGTTGTGCTACTGAGGGATGCTTCTTTGGGATGGCTACTTCAAAGGGCAAACAGCTCTGGGTCCTCTGGGCCGACAGCTCTAGCTTATTGCCTCCCCCTCATCCCAGTCCTAGCCCAGTTTGAGACCGATTGCAGCAATCCAGCGATTGCTGCAACCCCAGTGACCAGCTAAGACTGCATGGAGGATTACCACAACACAGAAGTCTACTAACTGCTGAACGTTAAGGCTTTAATGGCTGTAATGAGCTGAAAGCTGCCCCTTGGGAACCCCAAGTATTTGTAACTTCTTGGTAGGATCAGAATGAGTGGAACATGTTTATAGAGGCACGACAATGAAGTCAGCTAGGGATTGAAGAGACACGATGCACTCCCTGGACTTCCAGGACACTGCTTGGTGAATAACCTCAAAGAACACTCTAGAAGGAATCTGAGGTTAGGCCAAGCCTCTTGTAAATGGATTTCCCAGTAAAACAGAAAGGAGAAAGGACTGTCACACAGTTCCTCATCTGCTGTGAAATAATTTAATGAAAAACCCTAAAAAACAGGAAATCACAAGCACTGGGATGCTCATGACTGCAACATGAAAGGCATTGTTACTCCTATTTGTGTCCATCCTTAGTGCAAGAACTGAAAGTCATTTCCTTTAACCATGATTCAGCACAATGCATGATTGCCCAATAAAACTATTGGAAGCCCTTGCAATCTGATATTAAAACCAAGAACCCATTTCAATAAACATCTTCCTTACAAAAAATGGATCTAATGTAGTGCTCACCTCCCAGCAGTACTGGGAGAGAGACAAACCCACAAACTTTTAATCATCTACTAAATAGCCACATCATTGTAAATTTGGCCTCGCTGAGAAGAATGACAGCCTCAAATACTCCTGCTGCAAGCACCAGCCTGGGATAACCTTCAGCCAGCATTACCATAAACCCTTGAATGAAGAGCCCGTCTTTCAATCCCATCGTGGTCTCTGTGTCCTTCCATATAACCAGCAGCCCTGCAGCACTGCTCCCTCTCTTGCTGTGGTAAGAAATCTTCCCTCCCACCCCCCAACCTCTGGGGCCTCCCCTCCACACAGAACAGAAAATACAAACCTTGCAAATACTCGCTGGGAGAAGTCCGATTTCCCATTTCTGTTGCTGACCTGCTATTTCACTACTCTTTGCTCCTTGCCCAAGAGATTTTAGGTCAACCAGATTTTGCAGCAATTGCTTTGGTATCTAGGTATGAAGGATTTATTCACGGTTCAGAACTCAGTGAGGCACATGGGCCTTGGAAGTCTGTTCTGTTAGAAACAACAGAAAAAAAAAAAATCACAGTCCTTTTTATTAAAGGAAGTGACCCCAAGAGTTACTGCAGAACTTTATCTCACCAAGAGGAACATACTGAAATGCTTTTATTACCAGTAACTAAACATATACAAAAATAAAAAATTCTATCAATTAATGAAACATCTAAACCTCTAAGTAAAGCAGTAAGAGGTTTTAGAAATTCTTGGGCTTCTGATAACCACCGGAGTCATCTACTATTTTGTGCTGTCCTGAAGAAAACATGGGACTTCTCCTTCCTCTGGCAGACTACAAGTATTACTTTATTCTAACAAACTCAGTCTTGTGAACCTCTCTGGCCGAATGTTTGAAAAATATTGTTAATGAATGTCCAGTTTCATGTCCACATTAACCATTTGTTAAAGCAAATCATATGTTCTAAAAACTCATTCAATTCTACAAAGAGAACTTAGTGCATGTGAAATATTCCATGAGATATTTATGCTGAACAGAAAACAGGCCAACCTGGGAAAGATTTTGAACAATAACTCAAAAGTACTGTATTTTGTAGATGACAGGACATTTAGAGTTATCAAGCCAGAGAATAGTAGGTTTAACTACAGCAGGGCCCTGGAAGTCTTAACTGTACCAGTGAAATCAGTAACAGGTGCGCCAAACTCAGGATTTCAGTATTTAGCTAAAAAAAAACCAAACCACCCTACACAACATACCTTGTTTGCTAGACCCTGAGATCCTGCCACTGATTTTCCCTGCTCTGCAAGATACAGCTGGACAGTGTGTAGGCAGGAGGATCTGCCAGCACAGGCTGGTGAGCAGGAATCCCATACCCAAAGAACCAGAAGAGCCATCTTGGGCATCTTCTAGGTTTCATCCTTCTTTCCGCGCAGAGCAAAGCACTTCCATTTTCACTCTCTGCATCAGCTTGCTGCTCTGAGACCCGCTCCTCTGCAGCAAAGCCAGCAAGCAGCAATGTTTGCTCTTAGCCTGAGCTTTTTTTCGGAGGAAAAAACATCGCCTTTTCTTCCAACTCCGACTCTCAGTGGTAGCAAATCTCCTAGCCACTGCTCTCCAAGACCTTCTCCAGACTTGTAGGACACGTCTATGCTCTTTCCACGTGACTCCCTTCCTATTTATCTGACGTTTTTCTTAAGATTAGATGCTTTTTAATTCACTTTATTCAGGCCCAAGCCGTACACTGTTCTATCACGGGCACGCTGGGCACTGAAAAACACCCCACAGCACTCAGCTGTGGGGGTGATATTAATTAGGACACCCTGTACTCTGACATCGTTCTTCACTATTGGCGTCATGATATTGATCTTGACCAGTTTATAAGTAACAAGCTGTTTTCGCTGACAGCCAGGCCAGGGGGCTCTCTCCTCCGGGGCCCTGAGAGGCGACCCGAGGTCTGTCTCCCGTCCCCCTGCCATGAGGAAGCTGTGTCCCCACCAGTCAGGTGGTGTCCCCAGCACCTGGGCAGTGTCCCCAGTGAGACCCCTTTGGCCCCAGTGATGGGACTCTGTGAACCCCTTGGAAGCCCAAGTGAGCGTGCAGGTGGGGAACCCACGGAGCACCCACGGCATGTGCAAACCAGTCCACGGCCCACGCCCCGCTGCCATTTTACAGTGCCTGTCCCTGCCACAGCCCAGCCCACTGCAGAGGCCTGAACCGATCTGGCCTCGGCGCCGGTGGTCGCCACCCTGGCCACCCCCTGCCCTCGGGGGCCACCTCTCCACATACAGCCCAGCGATCCCTCGGCTCGTTCCACCCCTTCCCCCTCCTCCCCCCGGGGAAATATCCGGGAGGGGCGAGCCCCGGCCAGGCCTGTGGGCAGGAAAGGGAAGCTCGGCCCCCTCCTCGCCCCCGCTGGCCGGCCCGCCGGCCGCCTGCCCTGCCCTCCCTTCCCGCCTCCCCGCTACGGGCCGCCATGCCGCCGCGGCCGGCCTTGAGGGCGGCGGGGCGGAGCTAGCGCGCCCCCGCCCCTTCCCTCCCTGCGCCCGGCGGCTCCTGACGGCCAGCGGCGGCTGTCCGTTCCTCCTCCTCGCTCCCCGGTGAGTGCGGGCCTTGGCCGCCCTGCTTCCCCCCTTCCCGGTGGCGGCGGCTTGGGAGCCTTGAAGACGCTTCCCGCCCCTCGCCTCGCCTCGGCGGCGCCGGGCCCTGCCGGCTGCGGGGGAAGCTGGGGGGCTGAGGGGCGCCCCGCGGGGGAGAGCGGAGGCGGGTGCGGGCCCGGGCGGAGCGCGGGGATCGGCGGCAAGGAAGGCCAGGCCTGGTCGGCCCGGCGGCGCGGCCCGGCTCCCGGGGTGGGGGGCTGGGAGGGGCCATCGGAGCTGCTCGGTGCGGCGGGAGGAAGTCAGCTGTCGCAAAGCGGCCCTGCGGGCGGCTCGGTGACAGCTTCGGGGCTGCAAGGGGGCAGGGAGCGGAGCGGCCGGGTGGGCCCTGGGTGGCCCAAGCCGGGTGGCTGCGAGGGCCGGCGTTGGACCCCCTGACAGCAGTTACAGGGCTCGGCTTCTGAAGCGCTGAGAAGGGAGAATAGCTTCAGCTCGAGGAGAAGAGCGAGAATGGAGGAGAAGTTGTGCTGCCCTATCCTTGTCTGAGCTTTTCCATTAGTTCTCCTCCTGGAAAACAGCTCCAGCCTTGTCTATTGGTATTTCAGTAATATCTAACTAGCAGAGGGTAGCGCACAGTGCACATATCAAGCACACAGTGACCCTGCTGTGTTGCAAAAAAACCCAATAAAACCATAACGTGAGTAGGTAAGACAGAGAAGGGATGGAAGAAAAGCATTAGAAGGTAAAGCCTATATTAAGGTGAAGTGACAGGTTTTAATATTTTTCTTTGTTTTGCGTGACAAAATCCTCTGTGTTGCATTCACGGCACGGATGGCAGGTGCACGTGCTCCGTCACGGTAACAGTCATGGAGGTTGTAGCACAGGTATTTGCCTTGTAGCCACCTGGCTGAGGGCTGTGATTTCAGAATCTGGATTAGGTATGAGTTCAGATTAGTCTCTGTGTGTCTATTCAGCACATCGCTGTGTTTCATAACACCACCACAGTTCCCTCTTATTTTTTAACTGGAAGTTGTACTTTGATATTTGGTTTCCACCTCTAAAGCTAGCATAGGTGTGAGGGAGGGGGGAAAAGACAGAGAGGTCTGGAATTCACTATTCTTTAGTATCAGCAGGAAACTTGGTCTAAAACAGAGGATTCTCTCTCCAAACAACTGGAATTGAATTAGTATCTCTGAGCACTGAGTGCTGTTGCTATTGTTCAGACTGGCTCATTATCAATCCACTATACCGAAGTAAAGGAAGACCACCCTAGAGAAATATTAACACTGGAATGTTTATTTAGTATTGCTCTGCTTAAAAGCAATTGTACTGCATCAGAATGTCCTAATAAACTTCTGGGGATTGTTACTTCTTCAAAGAAAGTAAGAGGAATTTAATGAGCATAGAGTAGGAAGTGCAGCTGACTCTTGTGCCCTCCAGGATCTGTGGTGTGTGTGAGGAGCTATTTGGAAAATTGTCAATACTCTACTCATCCTGGATTTCTAGAGGAAATTCCTGTAGAGGTTTTTGGTGTATGAGGGAGTTTGATCCCTTAGCAGTGCCTTGCAGAGTATGTTGCGCAGACTACTGCTGAACTGAAGACTGTAGGGCTTCCAAACTGCATTTTTTGTCATATCACATTTGTAATTTGGTCTGGTTTCCTTTAGCCAGAGGATAATACACTCCCATTTTGATATTATTCAATGAAGTTTTTACAGTAATGGTGGAAGAGCTGAAACAATAATTGTAGAAAACCACAGAAGAAATAGTATTAATATTTAAATAGTAAGAGTAGCAGCAAATCTCTTTCACTGGTGTTTTCCAATGTAGACTCTCACTGTAGAATTTCACTATCTAATAGCTGGAAATTTTCTCCCTACTTGGAGTAATGATCCATTTAAGATCACTGGAAGGACAGGAGTTGAAGTGTGGTCCCTTTCCTTCTTTTGAAACAGAGAGAAGGCAGAGAGGAGTCTTCATTTTCAGTCTGCCCTGTTTGTGTGAGTAGGAGGTAAGAATTTTTCAGGTTTCTTGCCTTCAGTACTGTCTCATGGAGTGGTTAGTTCAGAAGATTTCCTCTAGGTATTTGGCACATCCTCACAGGAATTGGGATATCCCATAATTCTAGGGTCAGGACTCTAGATGCTTGTGAAAGAAGGTGTTTAGTTTTGATTGGGTTTTTTGTTGGGTTCCCCTCCGGCCCACCCACTTCCCCAGCCTTTTTGTGGCAAACTGTTCTGAAAAAGTCAGTTGAATTAAAAATGTTCTGTGGATACTTAGTTTGCCTCCCCAGGGAGCTTGGCTAGTAAACTCTGGTAACAGCTAGTTGGAATTGATGAAATCTTATCAGATACACACATGTTCTCCTCGAAGATTGAAGCCAGGGGCATTTGAAAGCTGGATTCATCTACACAAATAGTTTAATAGCTGCTGAGGTTGCAGGCAGCAATTTTTGTTGTGAGAAAATTATCTTTCATTGTTTCCAGACCACAAATTCAGGATTTGTCTTGAAATGGCATGAAAAGTTAGGACTCTTTCCCCACAATGCCAGATTTATTTCACAACAGTAGTAATCCTCTCATCAATTCTTCATCCTGAAAGGACTCCTTCCACCTACATATCTGTGGTAGCTTTGAAACGGTTCAGGTGGCAAGTTGCACAAAAGGAATTTTGGGGGTGCAGAAATATCAGTTTACAGAGCTGGTGCTGGGGTAATGGCGTGAGTGGGCTGATTCACAATACTCCCATTTTGTTTCCCTTTCCCCTGCACCTCTGCAGCATTCCTTAGCCCCTTCATATGAGCCTTTTGAAACCAACAGACCAATGCTGAGATGTCTCTTAATCCTGCCTAGTGAAATTGAAAGCAAGTTTCAGACCAAACCTTTGTACACACTGATGGCACTCTCTGTATTTCATACTTCTTGCAGTGCTTCCGTATTAACTTATCAGTTGGAATGTGTTTCTGTGTGCTACACTGGATTATTTTTTTTAATTTTTTTTTTTTTTTCCTAGCACCAAAAGCTGGTTCTTTGTTAAAATTGGTCGGTGGTGCATATTCATTAATGAACAGTCTAAGACTGTTAACATAGGGGAAATGAGCAGCAAGTTTGTATGGAGGTAGGAAGTAGGTTAAAGTTCAGAGTTGCTTTTTCAGGGGGGAAAAATATCCAGGGCTTCATTTTTCAGCATTCTGTAGCCTCCAAATAAACTTCCCTGTATTCTCAGGCATAACACTGCTCATTTTCCTGCACCAAAAAGAAAATTAGTGTCTACTTTTTAAGTAGGACACTTAATGGTGAGTCTGCTGACACAGCATTCCCTTAACACTTATGCCTGCTTAATTAGGATCTGGATTTTGTTAGCTGTAAGGATAGATTGCATTCCAGAGGCTGGCTGAGGGTACTAGATACGTGTGCTTGCCTGGCGCACCAAAAGCTGGTGAGATGTATACGACAGAAGTGCTTTGACTGTGCCTTAAGCAATAAGTGAACTAACTGTGCTGAAGTGAGGGAGAAGGTGGCATTTGGCTTTCCAGAGGGATGACTTGCGGGAGTTTAATATCCATGTTGGAACTGGGCATGCATCTAAACTTGCAGCTCACTTAGAGCTGGAGGTACTTTAAGACCTGAAGGTTTGATTTCACAAGCTTGATCTCTGAACTACATCTTCAATTCCCTTATGTGCAATACAGCACAGCTAACAAAGTGAAATGGTCAGAAAGCTTACGACAGCCTGTGAAATATATAGGTTATAGGAATAATTGTAACCTGTCCAGTGCACTGGAAGTATAGCACATTATAGCTCTGAATAAATAAATATTTTAACATTGTGGTCAAGGTTTTAGGAATTAGGAGAAAGCAGTAAAGTATGAAATCCAGAGTCCTGTTTGTGTTCAGTACAGAGTTCCTCTTGAGCATTAAGGTTGAAAGGTGCTTCCTGAAACTTTGTTTAGAGAGTGTTTAAAAAAACCCTCCTTTATGTATTAGTGCATTTTCTTCCAGTGTGCAATAGTGGCATAGCTTATACCAGCATAATAGTTGCTCAGTCATCAAATCGTTAGTGGACTTCTCTTTAAGGTTCTGTATGTAATGATGGACCTCTCTGTGTAGCAAAGAAACATGAAGATTCTTTCTCAAATCTCTGTTAGCTCTGAAGTCTTGTCACTGACTGTTTACAGCAATGCAGCACTGTGTATTTCTCATACAGCGGCCTTATCTGTCACAGGTAGAGTAAGTGTTAAATGGTAAGAGCTTCTCTTAAAACAAGAGACCTGTGTTTATTGCAACAGTAGTTGTACTCGTCTGTTCTATGTGCATCCAAAAGTAATTATAGCTAGATACATTAAAAAACAAGACTCTTCTTGTTCTAGTAGTGGTGTTGAACTCTATCCAAATGCTGGGGGCATTTGTGGGGGTTTTTTGTTTGGTTTTTCTTGCCAGTTTTTTGTACGTGTGTATGTGTGTTTTTGTTGTGGTGGTGGTGTCTTTCCCAGGGTAACAAAAATATTTTTATTAGGCAACTTGGATATTTAAACTAAATTTTTTTTCTACCACACAAATACCTGTATTAGTTTCTTTCCTAAACTGACTTAAATTATGGATGGATTTACTTACCAAAGTTTTACTGCTGCGGGCACCTGACAAAGATGGGAGATGTTGTCTTTCCATATCAAAAATGCAGACTTTTGGCAACATGCTTAATATGGGTATTTTCCTTCCTTGCTTATAAATAGAGCATGCTGCGATTCCAATAGGACAGACATTCCTACATGCTGGACCTACTAAGAGATCTTTGTTCATAGCTAAGCGATCTATAACTTAGGTAAACTGGAAGTAGTCATCAACATTTTTAATTAAAGCCCATTGTGGAGTAGAATGTGAAACCATGACAAGAGCTATGTAAGTTGCAGACACTCGTTTTCTGTTGGGGAGCTGGGCAATAGCCCTCAGTTTAAGTGCCATTCAGCTATATGTAATTTTAGTAATATCAGTATATGCAGGCTCAGTATTGTCTTCATGGATTTGCAACTCAGTAGCCTGCTGCTCTGCTTCAGCTTCCCTTATATTTTCTTTTTAGTTACTTGCTTTTGCTATTTAGAGGTGCTTGTCACATACTTGGTAGCAAAGTATGGATACACACACACGATGTCAATCAGTTGAGTGAACGAAACTAAGGGAAATAACTTGAGGGAGCAGGAGGAGGAATGGTAATCGCAATGGAAGGTGGTAAGATCAGATTCAGCATGGGTGGAAAATGCTGTATTTGCCAAGCAAGGCCATGAGTGTTCCTGATGTCCTCTGGCTTAACACTAGGCGAGGGCTTTTATCATAGCAGTCCTGCCAGCTCACCTCTACTTTTCCCCGTTTTCAGTTGCAAGTTTCTTCACAGATTTTCTGCAAGTACCGGCAAGTCTGAGCCTTCCCCTTTTTCTTGATGGCTGATAAAATACCATCTTTGCTTTGGCTGAGTGTAACCTTTTCTAGCATTTCTAGGATCTGGTAGAGCATTCAAATGAAACTGCTCCTGTGCTGAATGTGTGCTTCCCTGGGGTGGCTAAGATTTTAGCCACTCTCCAGGAAAAAGAGCTTTTAGTACTTGAAATCTGGTTTAGTCAAGCTATTAGGTGTTTAGTTTTATGAGCAGAGGCTTAAAATAAACTCTTCCTGTTAATAATGTAGTCACCCTCACATAATTTGAAAGACAACAATTAAGAAACCAAAGATTAATTAGAAAAGGCAGTGGTGGAGGGATGTTCCCTTTCCCTGAGTGTGATTAATATGCCGGTACTAAAACACTGAATGACTGTGCCTGTTCTGTTCCTCGTTTATGGCCTGAAGCTTAGACAGAAGTGGTCTCATCCAGAGGCTCTTTTTTTCCTTTTTTTTCTATTCTTCAGGTCAAACAAAATAAATCTGTGTCCTTGGTTTGTCCTCAGGCACTTCTGTAATAAATGTGTTTGTTACTAATCAGGAGGCTTTTGTCAACACGTATGTGCTACAGAAAGAGCATGATTTACTATTGGCATGTATTTTAGCAGAAAAGTACTCCATGTGATAATGTTTTCAGTTATTCTGGATGGTGAGAGATGAGTGGGCTCCCCTGAAATCTCTAAAAAACCCCAAAACAATATTGTAGCTGGTATTGATCTGGTACAACAGATGAAGATAAGAGCAGTTATGTTTTTAAAAAATAATTTTTTTTAGTTGTGTTAAAGAAATGATTGCTTTTAGCCTAATTAGCTGTACTCGTTTTCGCCTTCAGGCTCTCCTGCAGCTCTGAAGAGAGCAGAATAATGTATTAAAGTGATGTCTAGAACAGCTCTGGTGTCTTTGGATTCTCTCAGAGGTACAGTGGGAGGCTAAACAGCACACCTTTTTCCTCTCTATGGTCTGCATGAGATAATTTCTGCAAGTGCAAAACTACAGGATATATCAAGATGTTTTCTCAATTCCATTCATTTCAGTAAAATTTCGACTTGTTGAAGTTGTTCCAAGTCACACTGCTGCTTTTAAAGGGTTCTGAAGTAGAGTCCAGGGCACAAAGTGAATCAAAAACATGCTTTAAATAATACCTCAATTATCGAACTGAGTCATTTTCCAAGAGGAGATGTTGTGATGCGAGTACTGTGTTTATGTTGGATACTCAAGAAAAGTTACATCAACTTAAGATTTGAAATCAACACCATGTTTAAATCTCCCATGAATGTTGGTGTGGTGCTTTTTTTTTTTTTAAAAAAGGGTTTTTTAAGTGGTTTTTTTAAGTTACATGCTTCAATCCTTGTTGTGGAGATCCGCATGAGACTTTAATGTGCTCTGAGTATGTTTGATTTAGTCGATTAACTTATAAGAGAAGACCAGGAAAGAGGAGGGTACAGACACCTTTTTCTTCTGTCCCCCTGGGCTTGTGCGTGCTTCCTATGTAATGATCATCAGACGGTGTGGTCTTCAGGCCGCCACAGATCCACACATGGAGGACAGCCAGTAGGCATTTTTGCACTGATCTCCTGTTGCTAGTAAACATCTAAGCTTTCACGGTAAAAGCTGGGTTCGCTCACCCACTCAGTACAGATGAAGTGAGGAATGTTGTTGTACTCAGATTTTGCTAGTGCAGATGCTTTGTTAAGAATATCACAATGTAAAACTTCTGTTGCTACAGGAATTTGAAGCCTCCTGTGTCACATCTAGGGATAGAGTCAGTATGGAACAGCTGTTACAGCCAAGGCTTCGTTCTCTGCTCTGAAGGGCAAACGCGTGCACAAAAACCAGCTTCCCTTTTTTTTTTATATTTGGAAAGTTACGACCTCCTCCAAATAAGTTTGCCCCTCTTGGTATTCGTGGTTAGAATCCTTCTGCACTTTTGCTTCTCTGGGGGAGAGAGAAGTGGAGCTGGGGGAGAGCAAAGCCAGCAGTCAGACTTCCTGTGATGAGCTGGTGGGCAGCCTGCGAGTGAACCGGAGGCATGCCCTGCTAAGAGATGGAGCTGGGTGGCACAGTGCTAAGCAGCTGCATTGGTGTGACACGGTGAGTGGAGAACAGTATGGATAGTTTAAAAGTGTAGATAGTTTAAAGACAATTAGCACTGGTATGAGTCAAATTATCAGTGTTCACAGAACTGTATTAGTAGGCACAGGAAGGGCTAAAATAAAGCTATTGTTTGTCTGGTATACTTCATAACAAGTACAAGACATGCAACCCTCCGAGAAGGTTCCAGTAATGAGATTCTGCTGTTTTGTTGTTTCTTTTTTCTAATCTCCCCAGTTGAACCATTTTCATAGATTTCAGTCAGCTGAAACCCCTGGAGTCCTAGGGCTGTGTCCAGGATTGCACAAACACCAAAGAACGTGTGTCTGGATCATTGCAGAGGGGGAATAGTTTGGATTAGAGTTGCTGCTATTTTCCAAGGCCAGGATGACCACAGCTTGTGTGTGTGGCCGTTATCATTAGAAACCTCCTAATGTATACTTCTCTCTTTTTGAGGGCCACTGTGTGGAATCCCATTTCAGATAAGACCTCCAGGCAAGCGGCTTTGAGGTTTTTAGCTCAAAGATCGAGTGGTTTCTTTGGTAGGTGTGCTGGGCGATTAGCATGGTGGCATGGCAGTGGCCATGGTCAATGCACGTGGCCCTGTGCCAGCCCCGGGCTGACAGATGTGTGCTTCCCTGCCTGCTGGCCTGCCTGCATATTTACATTTCGCTGCCTGCAAGACTTCAATAAATACTCTGTGCTGCAATCATGAGTTAATCTGTATCTATTGCAGTGATTAGTTAAAAAAAAAAATCAGTGTACTCAATCTGCCGAGTATTGCTCACTCGCATCTTTGCGACAGATCGTTAGCTTGAGCTCTGTGCTGTGACCACTTGGTTTATAATTTACTGTCTGGAAATAGTTGGTATGACAGAGGCTTCTCTGGCTCTGTGAAATTTGCCACCGCAGTGATGCAAGTTGGCATTTTTTCTAAATACTTGACCTCTTTGCCAGCGGATTTCTAAATGGTTACAAGGTTCTAACAGGCTTGGTCATATCAGTGTGACCAGGCAGGTGTTTAGGCTTTGGTCACCCCAGGGTTTGGCATATTTGTGTAACTCACTGATGAAAGCAGGTCCGTACTGAAGTATCTCATACCGTGAACTAAAAAAACCTGTGTTCAGGGAAGAGGGTGATGGCTGGCAAAGAAATGGTAACAAGTAGATAATGTGTTATAGCATCCTGAATTGCTGCTGTGGTTTGCCAAGACACTGACTTGGGTGGGAAATGTTACAGCTGTGATTTATACTTATATGAGAATATGTGAACTGAGTACAGTGGACTTGTTATGGTCCTATCAAAGTAATGATCTCCTGCTTTATGTGTCAGGGAATATCCCAGCATTTTCTATCCTCAGCTACCCTTACACTTTCCCATGAGAAGTGGATATGCATAAAATAAAGTTCTCAGCTTGGAAGGCAGAAAATAAAGCTCATCAGGAGCATAGCTGCCAAGGAGAGGAAGGAAGTAGTTTATTTTGATCATGCTCAGTCGTAGAAGCACAGAGTTTGCTTAGAAGAGGAATAGCTGAGTAGTTAATGTTGTTAAAGAAGACGACACCTAAAACTTGTTGGGCTTGTGTGCAGAATGGCTATCTGCAAAGCTGGGAAGGGGAATCTAAGAAAATAACTTGTAGATGGGAATGTGAGAGGTGATATGTTTTGGGGGTGATGTTTGCAGCCTGATCATTTGCTTACCTTTCTGCCTTCCCTGGGCATTCTACTTTTTCACAAGAAACTTCCATTGTTTTGTTTGACAGAATTCTGGAATTTTTCCTTTCTTTTACAGTATGTTGCTGATTTATACCTTTGGCCTTCCTTTGTCACCATTTTTGCTATCTCTTCATCTCAATCTAACTTCTGACTTGGTTATTGTCTTCAAAATACATGAAATAAGATTTGTGCTGGAACACTTTAAAAATCCCCCACAAATGTATTGCACATAGTATCCCCTGAACAGCCAATGAAACTGACATGTGAGATAAATTAATTCACTCTTTGGCCTTGCATTAACTGTTTTTAACAAATGCTGGACTTTGTGCATCCCTTTGTACCAGTCTCCAACATCTGTCAAAGGATGCGTGTCTCATACCTTGTTGGTTTTGGGTCTTTTTTTTGTTTGAAAAACTGGGGTAAGGGAATATAATGTTACTTCAGTGAAGACAGGAACAGTGCTGTGGGAAAACAGCAGATCTGGGAATCAGACCTGTGATTCTCTCTCTTCTAAAAAAATTTTAATCGTGACTGGGAATGCTGCCAGGCACTGGAAGAGAACTGCCCTTACTGTTAAATCTTTAGCTTGCTCCTTGGAATGTGTTGGCCTAAGCCAGTGCTCACAAAAGAGCAGAGTTCAGGTCCTAGGAACTGTTCCATTAGGCAGTTTGCATGCAATTAACACTTCCTGGGACTGAGATGTTTCTAGAGTGAATTTGGACCCCTCTATGCTAGTTGTCCTTGATACTTGGAATATCTCAGGGCACCTTAACTCATATAAGTGAACACTGAAAGTCCTAGGTCCCAGTGGAATACTCTCTGCAGTAAACCATTAGGGTAGCCACAAAAAAAGAAAAGATCTCAAACTAAAATGATGCTTACAATAGAGTCTACTTTAATATTTCTTTTTTTTTTTTGGTGGTGACCCTAATGAATCTTCCTGAAATCAGAAGGGTTCCTTGTGTCTCTGATAGTCAGGGTTTGTAATCTTAGTCTGTAGCACTTTCTGGCTCAAGTAAAACTATGGAGTTTTGTGTTTTAGGTAAATTGTTTTAAATTTTGAATGCAAAAGCCTGTCTGTTTAACTTTAGACCAATGCCACTTAAGAAATGGGACCACATTGTCACATGGTGGTTCGTGGATCACAGCAGCATAAAGAAGAGAATAGCGCGGATGTTGAAGTTCCTTTTTAAACCACGTGGTTTATCTGTATTTTTCACAGTGCTCTTATCTTCCTGAAGACCTTTTATTTCTGATAATGTGTTACAAGTAGATTTGTAGGGGAAAGGGCATGACTAACACAGACTGTGCAGTACCTTTTTGCCTGGTACAGGCCTTCTATGTGGGACAGATACATTGTGGGACTATGGGGTGTGTGCTTTGCATGCGGGACAGATGTCGTGAAAATGGCTTTGATATTTTTTCTTTTGTGTTTTAGGGACACTAAGGGTTTTGCATAACCATGAGCAACCCTTTTGTACGTATTGTGGAGCCACTGGACCCTAAACAACCTCTGAAGAAGTTCTTTAATCTGAGCAAATTGGAAGATGCAAGATATGGTATGTTGACAACATCAGGAAAGCATTTTATTACCACTAATGAACAGAATCTGAAGAGACTTTGCAGCATTGGATGATATTTGGTCTCTAGACAAAACTATTAATTCATAAGAAGGTCCTTGAAAACAAAATTTTAGCAAAACTTAATTCTGGAAATTTAGAACTACAGAAATACTGGCAAGATCACAGTATTGTTTTCTCAACATGCTGTGCACACACCAGTCTTGTTTTTCTTGAGTGGTTGAGAATGACTAGGCAAAACTGAGAGCACAAGTTTTCTCATATGCCGCTGTGCTACTGTGACAGGCTGGAAAGAACCTAACACTGATATGGCTGAATGACCCAGGAAGAGTGGCGGCTAGAAAATACTTTCTGAGGAGGCTTTTTATGTAGTTCATCTGACACTTCCTGAATGTACTTGGGAATCCTCCATGTGGCACTGGTAAAAATGTTATAGTCCATGCCACTGACTTACAAAGCGAGTACCTATAACTTAGAGCTATCTATGTTAGATATTTTTCCTCTTTCGGAAAAGAAACAGATGATTAAGAAGAATTCAGGAAGGAAGAGGAGGAACTTTTTCTCTGAGCATCAGCAACACGTATCTGTTGCAGGCTCAGACAGTGAAATCAATTAATGCCAGACTTCGTGTGTGAAAAGTAGAGACGAGTCTTAAGAAATAGATAAATACATGTATGGTATTACCAGTTGATCCATTCCAGGATTCCAAGAGTGATAAACTCCAGATTCTTTAAAGAAAAAAGGATGCAATTCTCACTATCCAGCAGAAAAAGGGAATAACTTGGCAACAGAAGAATGGGGTGGGGAGGGTGTGTGTGTGGGGGAGAATATTAAAGAAAACCTGAAACCACCACCAAAATCAATAAAAATTAACCAGAAAACCCCAAAATTGTTCTGAATAACTGTCCCCTGAATAATACTTGGGTTTATTTTATGATAGCAGGAATCAGGTCTTGTTGTGATTAAGTCAACTTTCGTGTCTTGGCAGCCCTGTATAGAAGGTTGGGAAAAACTTCTCAAGAGATTCTTGACTGTAAATATTCTGAGAGGAAATGAAACAGGTATTATTACAGTGGACCAGGGGAGGAAGTATAGAGGAACTTTTATTTTTTTCTTCGCACCCATTGCTTGTAATAAAGTTGTCAGTACTACTCTAATAATATTTTGTGTCATCTTCTATAAGTATTTCTGTCTTGAAGTAAAAGAATATTAGCAGATGCACAATCTTACTGCTGTTCTGTTTCATTCTCCGATCCTGGAGGAGAAGAGACTGCCTAGACCACTGAAGCTATACTTTCCAACATGTCAGGTAGAAAATTATGGTTTTCTAGTGCATTTGTATGTCTGTGTTCAGTGGCAAGAGTGAGAGGAAACAAGGTGAGCACAGTGTGTTTTCAGAGTAATATTGCTGTGCAGGGTGGAAGAGCTGTGGAAAAGAGTTCCTTCAGCAAAGACGTCTGCTGTCTCACAGGGACCGAGATAATAAATCTGCTCGAAGAAATGAATGGAACAGGTCAGTTAGCTGGACTGGACAAGGCTGTCTGATAGTTTGTGATAAAGCCTTGTGAGAATACAAGGACAGCACTCGAGGACCTGTCTGCCCCAGGTATGGAATTCTGCACTTGCTGACATATACCCTAAGTTAAAAACTGAATTTGTTTCTTGCCTCTTACCCATGCAGCACGCCTGCCCTTTTCTATTCGAGTCCTCTTGGAAGCAGCAATTCGTAACTGTGATGAGTTCCTAGTGAAGAAGGAAGATGTTGAGAATATTCTCAACTGGAAAGTGGTGCAACACAAGAATGTTGAAGTTCCGTTTAAGCCTGCAAGAGTTATTCTGCAAGACTTCACGTGAGTCTGATGCTCTCCAGAGCTAGGAAGAGGGGCTCTTAAAAGTGCAGCAATGCTCAGCTTGGTGTGGAGGGGTGAGCTGAGGGAAAGAGTAGCAGTGAAATGTTTGGAAAGACCTTTTTCAGCTTTCCTGGTTGTCATGCTACAGACAACACTTGGGAGAGGCAAACGCTCATGATAAAAGCATTAAATGAAGTGCTCCTGGGATGGAGAAATAAATATCTTTATAAAACTCTTCGCAACAGAGGGGAGGAAAATGGGATGGATGTATTGCAAGTCAATATTATTCCAAATATATTTTTTAAGACTTCTCTGCTATTGAAAAACTTAATGTCTATTTTTTCCCAGAAATGCGAATTGAGATTCCTACCAAATCAACTCTGAAAACTCAGCCTTGTTATTGCAGTGTGGTTAATCCCTATGTGTAAGCATGTATTAGTGTCTGATAGATGTGGGAAGTCAATTTTCAGATTGAACAGTAGCTTTTAACTTTTTAATAGAGCATTTGACTTGCAAGTCCACCGTCCTTTGTACCTTTGTCCTCTGCCTTTGTAAGAGAGTTTAGTTCATCCGTGGTAAGCCCTGTGCTAAGCTGACAGTTGATTTTATTTCTCAGAACTGTAAAGTGTCTTAGCTATCATACCTTCTGTTTTGCATTTTCCTGAAGGTTGGCCAGGTGCTGCAGACCCAGTACAGCTCAACTTCTAAAGATATCAGGAAAAATTGGCAAAACCTCAATTGAAAAAAGTGCCAATTTCCTAGCTATTTTTTACCCACCGGCTGTTGTTAACATTTGAAAAAGCTGAAGCACAGAGGAAGCCAAATCTTCAAGCAAACATTGTTCCCTTTGTTACTGAACCTCTTTCTTGCCCCCTGCTCTCCTGCTGAGTTTTAAAAAATTGGCCTGTAAGTCTGCAGAGCAGCTGCATTAATGAAAAACAAGCTCTTGAACAGACTCCTGAGTGGGATCTTTTGGACAAGGCGGCTTTGGCAACTTTCCAGAAGCCCTACAACAATTACATTCCATGTCCTGGATTTGAATTATTGAATTTCCTAGATCTGATCATTCTGTAATTATCCTGAGTTCTTCTAAGACTGTAGATGGCTGTTGTGTCTGTTCCTTTTCAATCGTGTAACATCTGTAAGCTGGGAACATAACTCTTCCACTCCTTTCCTCCCATCCTTGCTTTCCCCAGATCCACCTGGCTAGCATAATAGCATATGCTATTTTCCTTGGAATATTCATGTCCTGGGACAACAAACTGCTTCAAACTGCTGAACAACATCAGTTAGTCGTATCAAGGTTACATAGTTTGGGCCCCTTTTTCTGTTTGTTTTTGTAAACACTTAGGATTTTCAAGGTAAAATTCTGTGGGAATTACAAAGGTTTTTCACTTCTTCCTAAATTGTTTCTGATATATTTTAAAATCGTAATAGTTTCCTTATAATCAGACTTGAAAATCTAAACTCTCACTGCTTTGGACTGCTCTTACAGAAACCTAGTGTTCTTGGTGGATGACTGAATGATGCCAGATCCTTAGGAGCACATCACAGACAGCTCATTTTGTCTCAACAGCCAGCAAAATCAGATAGGCTGGTATGCATGAGGGTTTCCCATACTGATGGTAGTACATACCTCAGTAGAAGCTGAGAATGTATGTGCTAAGAAGCACCAGAAGCTTTGTTAAATTAAATATGGAAATGCGTATGATCTGTTAGATAAGGTGGATGTTGAAGTGCCGGAACTTCTGGTTACTACTCTTGGTTTGCTTATGACTAAACTTGGGTTGGAAGTGGTGGGTGGACAAAAGACTCTCTATGTGCATTACTTTGACCCCTACCTTTGCTTACAAAGGCAGGCTTAATATAGGGATTTAAAAATTGATTTGGATGAATGAGACATAGAAACATAGAGAAAAAGTTCTATTAACTTTTTTTCTGAGTCACTTGGAGTTCAAGGGCTTGCGGGATTGTCACAAGATATGTGAGAAGGCAGAAATGTGGATGTTGGCCCATAGCCTGAAAATGTGCTCTTTGAGTGTCATTTGTAATATAAGGTCTTTTTTCAGTTGTAAGTAAAAGAATTTGTTAGTGAAGATGAATTGTACATCTTATTTCTGCCTTTCATGTCTATCCAATGATCTGCCAGGACAGATAAATCCCCTTCTGAAAATACAGTTATTCTGCAAAGATATTTTGTAGTCATGTCCTTTGTAATTTAAGAAATCTGATGCCCTGCTCTGCCAGGTTTTAGTTGAAGTGTGAAAGGTACCAAACAGCCCTAATTATGGAGAAGATTCTCCTGTGCTTTGCAAAACTTGGAAGAGATGACCCTTGCCTTAAAATCAGCTAAATAAACATAGCAAAGAATCAAAGAAAGGACATTGTTGTTTTCCCCCTCCCCCCTTCTGTTTTTTAAATAGATTGGGGAGGAGAGAGAGAACAGAGCAAAAGAAGAGAAACCAGTTCAAGGTCCCAAAGGAATGCTGACTAGGACTAAGTTTCCAGATTCCCAGCCAAGCATGTTAAACTGCTTCTGTTACTTGATGAATTTTGGTTTTAGCTTTTCATTCTTACAGTGCTCAAGATATAGATACAGTTCAGTCCCTTCTGTTCTTCTGATTTTGTTTTCCCAAGGGTACTGTCTCTCCCATAGAGTAATGACCCCAAGACTCAGGGCAAGGCTGTAGTTTGCTTTGTATGGGACAGCAGGTGTCTGTTCTGCATCTCAGGATCTCAGTTGTGTGTGTTTTGCTATTTTCTTTTCATTTCCAAATTGTTTCACCTTGCCTATTTCTCTTCTCTTCTCTTTTAGTGGGGTGCCTGCTGTGGTTGACTTTGCTGCGATGCGTGATGCTGTGAAGAAACTTGGTGGGGACCCTGAAAAAATCAATCCTATCTGTCCTGCTGATCTAGTGATAGATCACTCCATCCAGGTTGATTTTAACAGGCGGTAAGGATACAAAAAATAACTTTTCCTTCTTAATGGTAGTAAGTAAGCTGGATCCAGTTACTGATAATAAAGGTAGTTCCCTTGGTGATACTCTTAACATTTGGACAACAACACCCTAGACTCTAAGCAGTGTTTAGGTTAGACTGTTGTATCAGTTGCTGTGGATTAGATGGGGGAATTTTGGTTTTTCTGTGGTGCGTCTCTCAGCAGCACAAGCCTGGACTAAATGTTAAAAGAAACAGGCTCCTGTGAAACAGACCTGTGGTGATCATAATTTTCCATAATAATACTGCATTATTATTAGTTGCTCAGAAATAGCTTTTTTCCACATGCACTTTCTTGACCCCATAGGGCTTTTTGGAAAGGACAAACCAGAATATCTCCTTATTTATATAAGAATAGACCTGAGCTGCCCTAGCCCAGCTCTGAGGAGCTGTTTGCGAGTTCAGTGCCTCTATACAGAAGAGCACAAGACACTGATTAATATGGCTCCTATAAGTACAGGAAAGAAACACAATGCTTCTGGAGGGCACCCCTGAGGAGAAGGATTTGGAAGTGCTCATGGATGAGACGCTCAACATGGGCCGGCAGTGCGAACTGGCAGCCCAGAAAGCCAACCCCATCCTGGGCCGCATCAAAAGAAGCGTAGCCAGCAGGTCAAGGGAGGTGATTCTGCCCCTCTACTCTGCTCTGGTGAGACCCTACCTGGAATACTATGTCTGTGTCTGGAGTCCTTAACACAGGAAGGACATAGACCTGTTGGAACAGGTCCAGTGGAGGGCCATGAAAATGATCAGAGGGCTGGAGCACCTCTCCTAAGAAGACAGGGTGAGAGAGTTGGGGTTGTTCAGCCTGGAGAAGAGAAGGCTCCAGGAGGCCTTATAATGGCCTTCCAGTACCTGAAGGGGGCCTACAGGAGAGATCGGGAGGAACTCTTTATCGGGGAGTGGAGCGATAGGAAGAGGGGTAATGGTTTTAAATTGAAAGAGGGGAGATCTAGATTAGATCTCAGGAAGAAATTGTTTAATGTGAGGGTGGTGAGGCACTGGAACAGGTTGCCCAGAGAAGTTGTGGGTGCCCCATCCCTGGAGGCGTTGATGACCAGGCTTGATGGGGCTTTGGGCAACCTGCTCTAGTGGGAGGTGTCCCTGCCGATGGCAGGGGGGTTGGAACTCGGTGATCTTTAAGGTCCATTCCAACTCTAACCATTCTATGATTCTATTCAGTCCTCAGCATGCTACAAAGAGAAGAGCACTCACTAGACCCACAATGAAATACAAGACCACTGCACAGGGTTCCTTCTACCCTCCATGGTATCTAAACATGGGCCCACTGAACTAGTTTTCCAAACAGATCCTGCAATTACATGTTTCTTGGTGGCTTCCTTCCATCTTCCAAACTCCTGGGGTTTTCTGGTCTGCAGTTACCTTGCCTGCTAAAATATTTCATGTGTTTATTGTGTTCTATAGGAGACAGCTTTGAAGCAGGCCACTTAAGTTATAGCATTGCAAAGAAGGAGTTCCTAGAAGGTGGAAATTAAAGAACATAAAGAGCACTCTTCTCAGTGCCAATATTTAGAGGCTTCTTTAGCATAAAAATACTGAGCATTCTGAGCAGAAATATATTGTGAAACCTGCTTCATAGAAAAATGTTGCCAAACAGTTTTCAAATACAACTTTTTTCCTAGTTTTTTTAAACTATAGATTAGTAAGGATACAAATTCTCACTCATGCCATTTCACAGTTGGCAGAGGAGGAAAAGGGCCAAAAATTTTGTCTTACATAACTGTCGAAAATTAACTCCCTTTTAACGTTTTTTCTAGAGATGCTTTATCTATTCTGATTAAGTTTAGAAGCAGATGCAAAGTTAGAAATAATCATCTGAAGTCTGATCTCTGGGGTAATGGGTGTTCTAGCACTAATCTATTAAACTAGAAACCTAAACTTTTTTCTTTTAATTTGCATCACATCATTTTTTAAGATCTTTGGACAACAGTGTTTCTTTGTGAACAAGATAGGATTTAATCTTTACCATATGACAAATCAACTATTATGATTCTTCTGTATTATTTTAAAATACTCATTTTATGTTACCAGCAGTATCTGGGACTTCATTTAGATAATTTTTTTGCTAATAATTAGTTTTTGGCTCAGCCTGATTTTATTTCTATTAGGCTAATGTATATATGGAGAGAACATTGGCCAGTCCTACACTTCAGTTCTTTCAAACTCTTCAGGCCTAAGTTAGGCAGCTGATTCAAATGAAAAGTTTGTTGGCCCTGTCTACTTTGAAACACAGGAGCTTCAGGCAGCGCTGTATCATCAGTGATAACCTTCTTTTAGCTGCAGTTGCAGGGCAGTTGTGTTCCAGTTCCCTTTACTGCTTTGCTGATTGCTTCTGATTTGGGTGTTGGAAACTTCACACTGCTCTAAGATGTAGTGTAGTTTTTCCCAAGCTACAAGTTCGAGGCCTGCCATGTATATAATATGCAGATTAGCGCTCACATTTGCACCAGACTTCAGGTATTACCTCTTAAGCTTTCTTAAATCCTTTTCATTGGTTACCTGCAGTTCAGAGCTGCAATGAGATTATAAAGATGAGATTGATCAGCATTAACATTAGCTAGTAAGTCTGCTTTTCTTTCAGTCTTTGGGTATATCTGACCAGACATAAATTTCAGGTGGATGCTTTTGGTTCTGACAGCTGATTATTTTCACTTGCAGATCAGACAGCTTGCAAAAAAATCAGGACCTGGAATTTGAAAGGAACAAAGAAAGGTTTGAATTCTTAAAGGTACCGAAAGAATTAATCCTATTTGCATGGAGAAAAGTGCAATGAACAAAAGTTCGTCCAGTGCTCATGTGCATTGAAAATTTTTTACTCCAATTCCTTCTGTTTCAGTGGGGCTCTCAGGCTTTTAAAAACATGAGGATTATTCCACCGGGCTCTGGGATCATCCACCAAGTGAACTTGGAGTACTTGGCAAGAGTGGTGATGGATCAGGACGGCTACTACTACCCAGACAGTGTGGTGGGCACTGACTCGCACACCACTATGATAGATGGCTTGGGAGTGCTTGGCTGGGGTATGTGCAGTAGCGTATCGAGTGGTCTGTTGCCTGACTAAGATGTGTTCCACTCTGGTGAGTTGACCCTCACTGTCAACCCAGCTGTCACTGTGACTGTCACAGTGACCCAGCTGTCACTGGGCTGTCAGGTTAGCCCCCACCCACTCGCTTGCTCATTTTTCCTGCCAGCAGGATTGGGGAAGAGAATTGGAAGGGTAAATGCAGAAAAAAACCTCATGGGTGGAAACAAAGACAGTTTAATAAGTGAAGCGGTGGTGGTGGAGGGAAAGGAAACAAAACCAAGTGATGCAAAGACAAATCAGTCACCACCTTCCACCAGCACACCAAAGCCCAGCCAGTCCCTGGGCCACGGCTACTTTGGAAAAATTCTCACACCTCCCAGTTTTAATGCTAAGCATGATGTTACATGGCATGGAGTATCTCTTTGTTCAGTTCGCGTCAGCTGTCCAGGCTGTGTCCCCTCCCAGGGTCTTGCCCACCCCAGCTTACTTGCTGAGGGACAGAGTGAGAAACAGAAAAGACCTTGACACTGTGTGAGCCCTACTCAGCAGCAGCTGAAGCATTGGTGTGTTGTCAGCACTGGTTCCGTCACAAATCTAAACCACAATGCTGTGGGCTGCTGTAAAGAAAAGTTCTCTCCTTGCCAGCCACAGTACACAGGCTAACCCCAAATTCAAGGAGTGTGATAAGGTCTCTTAAAGTTATTTAGGATTTTGTAACCAAGCTCCCTGTTCTGATAACAGCCTCAGATGATTTCTGGTGCAGGTGTTGTTGTTTGTTTTTTTCTTTTTTATATTTTGTGTTCTGCACTGAAATCACAAGGAAGCAGGCAAGGGAAATAATAAGTAAGACTTCTGGAAGCATCTTAATCATTTGGGAAGGCAAGGGAGTTGAAGCATCACTGAACATCCATTTGTTCTGAAGTCACTTAGCTACTTTCAAAGTGTTGCCTTATCAAAACTACTGCAAATGGTCTGCTAGAATGAAGATGCTGGAAATTGAATCTAAGTGAGTTAAATATGGCCAGAGAGGCCATTGTGAAAAACAGCACTATGAAGTATGTTCTAATACCAGTAGTCTGCAGAATACTTGTTACAAAAATAAATACTAATAATTCCTTTTCCTGCTTGCAGTGGCAAACTGCAGCATTTGGATTATTGACTAAATAAGTACACATGAAAGGAAAGTATTTGCAGTCATCACATACGTGGTAGCAAAAAGTTCGGTTGAGCTTTTTATCTTCCTGTGATAATGGTGGTGGAAGCCCTATTGAAATAGATATTGTACAAATACAGAAGATGTATTTTTAAGCAACACTTGATAGTTGTTAACAAACATGCTTGTCATGATCTGAGTACCACATGTTATAGAAGTAGGACATTGTGGTCTTTCTACCCCCAGCTATACTACTATAGCAATATTGGTTGATTGAAACTTTCTGTCAAGGGTAGAAGAATTCCTGCTGGCTTGGAATACAAATGAAAACAAGTTCACTTTATTTAAATCATGACATCTTTGGGATAAGAGATGTCTCTTTTATTCCATATTTGGTTGCACCTTACACATGGAGCTGTCATTTAGATGATGTCGCAACACCAGTAGCTGCTTGAAAGAGTGTATCTGTAAACTTAGCCTCATTTTTCTTCAGAATTTAAGAAGTATGGCTGGGCATAGTCCATACCATATGTGCTCAAAGCTAACAGTCTTGGATCCAGCATTTTTTGCTAGTGGCTGGTAATGCTGAACTTGCTTCATGCCTGTCTGTGGTATCCTGTCAGTCGTGTTGACTAACTTGACTGTTTCAAAATGATTCAACATCTAGTGAAAGAAGTCACATGATTGGATCTGTCACAGAATTATCTTTTTAATTAACATAGCTATATAATTTTGTATAAAATACATTGGAAATTATTTTTCAGAAGCATTATTAGATTAAGTGGGGAAAAAGGATAGTAGTGATGGTTTGGCATACATAAGCAACTAACACAGGCAATTTGTTCTAGCTCAGTATTAATTAAGATAAACAAAAGGTAGAAGGAGCTTTGAAAGTGCAAGATAAACATGAGAGGGACTTTCTACAGGCAAAAAGTTACAAAACTGCTGCCTAGTGCCAAATTGCTAGTAAACATAATGGTTTTTTTAGATTGCATATGACTATGACATCTTGATACTTTACCATATTAAATTAGCAAAATGAAGTAGTCACTTGAATTATATTGCTCTAATACTGAAGGTGTGCTTACACAAAGGTTCCCACCTGCACATGTCCAAGCCCTGTTGAAACAATAGATGTCAGGAAGATATTTCTTTCTTAATAAGTAGCTTTTCTGTTAGTGTTCTTTAGAACAGTCTATACTCTTGACTCTAATCTTTCCTTCCTTCAAAATAACGTTTAAGTTTTACTTTGGTGACCAGTAGTCATGGTCTGCATACATTTCACTCAAGCACACTATGTTCAATGCCATGTCAGTCGTTTTTTGTTTATATGTTGCATGTTTAAGTCATTAAATAAAACTTTTACATCCACTATTGTAAAAACCGAGCGCCCTCAGAGTAAGTTACTTAGATTTACTAATATCCTAGCTAAAGGCTCAGGAGCAAAGATGAAGGTTTGAAACGGAAAAAAAATTAAAAAGGCCAGCCTTGCAGAAACTGAAGCAAGGTGCCTCTTGGCAGAAGGCTAAACCTGCTGGCTGTCTCCCTTTCACACCTTAAATCAAGTAATCATCATCCAGTTGTAATTCATGGGTTAATCTTTGCTACGTTACTGTCTCTCTGAATAGTTGGATTGTATGCTTCTGTTGTGTACAGGTGTCGGTGGCATTGAAGCAGAAGCAGTGATGTTGGGCCAGCCGATCAGCATGGTGCTTCCTGAGGTGGTTGGCTATAAGCTGGTAGGAAACCCTCAGCCACTGGTAACATCCACTGACATTGTGCTCACCATTACCAAGGTAATGAACATGTCTGCTGCTTTTATGGTACTGCTGAAGGCTGTGCATGTTGTGTAGGACAGAGCCACTGTACTGCATGCTTAGGAGTCCTGTGTGTGCTCCCATGTAGTCATTTTGGACTTTTTTGAAGCTTTGTTGCTCTGTCTGGGTTTGAATCCGCTGCCCAAGGACAACTGCAAATTTGCTAGACAAATCTGTTCCCCAGAAGCCAGACAAAATAGAACAGAGAGCTGATATCTCATGGCCTGTTGAAATATTCATGTGCACACCTGTTTTGGATCAACAGTGCTTGTAAAAGTATCTTGTTTCTGTACCACCTCAAAAGAAACATGACTTTCTTTTTTGAAGTCCCCACTTAATATAAGGCAATGTAAAACCTGAAAACAGACAGTGAGCGCTGCAGTCTGCTTTCTTTGATCTGCAGGTGTTTGGGCCGTGTCATATGTTCATAATGCGTTTATGCACTCTGTGGGTTGTGACTAGGTCAGGATTAATGTTGGAGGTCAGAAATCTGGTACACATGTTCACCATGGGATGCTTTTGTTAGAGAGAACCTCCAAATGGGGAAAGCCAATGGTTTTTTATGAATTCATGTAGGTGTTGTGTGTGTTCAGTCATTTACAATTTGATTCATGTACTTGTGCAGTTGGTTCTTCCTGTTTCCTTGTCTTCCTGGGTTTGCTGGCTAAAGAGCCCACAGCGTTCTCCTCTCCTTACAACGTGATGTTGAGAAAAATACAGTTGTTCTAAGATAGACTCTAGTTTAAATGAGAGGAAGAGCAAATTTAGAAGGAATACATCCTTGTGTTGTGCCTTATTTTTGAAACTTTACATCTCTGTGCCCTCATCTTCATGATTTAGTTTACCAAAGCTTCCTAGTTTCAAATGGCTATAGAAACCTTTGAAAAAGGTTTCTCTGAAGTCAAAAGCTGGATTTCATAACATACGTACTCAGGTTGTTTGACACAGGCACTGTATTTTTACAACAGCACCTTCGCCAAGTTGGAGTCGTGGGTAAATTCGTCGAGTTTTTTGGTCCTGGTGTAGCCCAGCTGTCAATTGCTGACCGCGCCACCATTGCCAATATGTGTCCAGAGTATGGAGCAACAGCTGCCTATTTCCCCGTGGATGATATTAGTATTGGGTACCTGATACAAACTGGTGAGTGTAAGAGACCACAAGTTAAAGGTGTAATTTAAAGCAAGGACTCCAGGACTATATGGTGTAGTCAGCCGTGAAGTTGAGCCAGATGGAGCCTTTTGAGCTTGAGTGCTTTTTTTTATCCACACTTGCTTATTCAAGCTGTTTCTTGCTCTTAGGGTCCATGCTTAGGAAAAGCCAAGTTTTAGACTGTTTCACAGCTAACTGCCTGCTTAGCCCTCCTGAGCCTAGCTTGTCCAGATGACAGATGCAGGAATCTGTGTTTTTCTTCTGCAAAAGCCACTAAGGCTGCTCAATCGCTTTGTTTCTAGTGAGTCTCTAATATTTCTGCTGAAAGGGTCATGTAGTGCAATGTACAGTGTGAACAGTGAAATAGCCTGTTACGCATTTTTTTCTTTTTCTGTCACATAGTGGTTCCTTTCATTTGCATTTTGTTTTTTCTATATCTGGCTTTCACCGTAGGCCGTGATAAAGAGAAAGTTATGTGCACAAAAAAGTATCTTGAGGCTGTGGGAATGCTCAGAGATTTCAAGAA